>NW_026088185.1:34992059-35034559 GCF_022539395.1 Myiozetetes cayanensis
TAAGTAATGGTGGGCCACTGCTGTGGTAGGACACAGCACAACCACTAAGTCACCTCTTTGACCAAAACAAAGGGAGAGAAAAATACCCGTATATAGAACAAACAGGATTCCTAATTTTAAAAACATAATCACACACCGACAGGTTCAAGAAATTAAATTAATAAATTAGAAATAATGACCTGATGGATACTGTTTGTGTCTTTGAAGACATTTTTTGAAAGTGTGAGCAACTATTTGTGTGTGGAAAGGAGTGCAGGTCAAGCCTTGTAGCTCAGCCTCTCTGCTGGCTTTAACTGCTGTTGGGGAGGTGCGTTACGGCCTCGAGTTGTGCATTTGCAGAGAAAATATCACACCGTCCAGATGCTCAAGTCTGCTCTTTCTGCACAGAAAACCCCTCACAAGGCTCTTGCAGTGGATGAAATACCAGGAAAGGGCTCGGCATGTTTTTCCTGTGCTTGGTAGAAGTTAGCAGAGAAGCACAATCAGTTTGGTCGAGATCAGACTACCCATTAGCTATCGAAGTCCTAAGTCTAATTAACCCCCAAAATGGACTGACAAGGATCATTCCCCTTTGCTGCTTCCTAACCAGTTGTATGTATGCCGGGCATGCAGTACCTAAGTCAGATGCTGCTTTGTTATAATTAGGGCAGCAAATTTTGTTTTCTGTTTGGTACTTGCTGTTACATATTGCATGTAATGTATGGCACTGTTAAGGGAAAAAAATTGGAGTCAAAGTGCCTGGAAAGTTAGGTCTGCTCTGTAGCACTGTGAGATTGTTGACATCTGCCGAGGTTGGAGAGCTCAGTAAGCAGGAAATGGGGTGTCACTCTGAGTGGTAGTTTACCATTATCCTGGCATCCTAATGAAGTGTCTGCAGTGCACAGAGCTTCTGGATGGCATCTTAACGCACGGCTAAGCAAAAGCACTTCTCTCCTTGTCACTGTCATCCATCTGCCTGCACCCTACTGTAGCCAATGGGATGGAACCATGCTACAATGTGCTATAAGCCATTTAGAGTTGCACATTGCATAATCAGTCCCATCAAATATGTAAAAAATGACTATTATTGGTTATTTCCCTCAAACTCTGGCACCTGGAGTTTGATACATTAAAGTTTAACTTTCCTAAGTGCTGTTTTTTCCCATTAATTCCACATATATTTTTGTTAAATGGGACTGAGTTGCGAACTCATTGTCTTGGGTCTTGTTAATGGATCACAAAAGTTGTATGAATATTCATTGCAAATTCCACTTTATATCACATAGGATGAATTCATCAATTGCCCAGATAGAGAGTTTTCACCCAATTCTCATTTTCTTTTGCAAGATCTAATTCTGAGGCATGAATAAAAAGTAAATCAATTCAGATCACAAATTGCTTGTTTTCCTTATAGCAAATATTAGTTAGTTTGAACACTTATAGATTTTTTTTTAAAACAAGGAAATATTTTACAATATATCTGCAGTAGAGGATTGCCATAGTGTACTGAGAGTGATTAAAATTGGGACTTTTATGTTGCATGCAGCAACATTAAAATATCTTGACATTAAAAGTGGTATGAATAAGTGATCTATATATTTATACATACAAAACTGTGTATTTTAGCCAGCATGATTTTCAGAATATGAACACTTACCAAATGAAAGCAGAGTTTTGGGGAGTTGATGTGCCTGGAGGGAAAAAAAAAAAAAAAATCAAGCCAACAGAGCACTCCCTTTTGAGCAAGTTTTCATTCCCTGATAACACCAAAGCTATCAAGGACCGGGGTTAAGCATTGTGTGACAGAGCAAGCCTCTAAAATGGGCAAGAGCAAGATGAATTGGCTAAGTCGGGTGTTTATTTATACAAACAAGAGGGCAGAACATAATTTAGTTGCATCAGGAATTTTTCACAGACATTAAAACTATAGCAAACATAACAGCGGGGATGCTTGCACAGCAGCACAGTGGGGAAGCTCACAGAGCGTCTGCCCACACTCCGGCTGGCTGTAGCCAGAGCCATAAGTCTCACAATTTCATTAGCACTCAAAAATCCACCTAAACCACCCCATTCAAATTAAAAAAAAAAAAAAATAGATTAAATAAACAACACCCACCCACCCTCCCAAAAAAAAATAAAATAAAAAAAAAATAAAAAAGCCCCAGACAAGACCCATCTTTCTCTCGGCAGCCGAATCAGTCGCAAATTGTTGGAAAAACTCTTGGCAGGCAGATTTTGCTGTAGCAACAGTGTGTGACGTTTTAACCACAGCAGAAATCTTATCCAAAAAAACAAAACAAGGTGAGAAGAGCATGTAAGAAAATCACAGAAAACCATGCCCAAAAAAAAAAAAAACAAACCACCACCAACAAGAGGCGGCAGATCAATAGTTTGATATTTTATGCAGAATCATAAATCACTGGGATTTTTTCAGCAGTTCAGCCGTGAGGCTCGAAAGCATAAAAAGAAACCTTGGCTTGTGATAAAATTAGGCATTAATGGGAGGCATAAATGCTGTTTAACATTAAACATGCACAAGCCACCGAAATGCCTGGAAAAAGGGAAATGGGTTCTATAGTAAAACTATACAAAGTAAGTTGGACATGAATAATGCAGCAGGTCTGAGGAGGGTCATGGGTCAGACCCCAGTACCTTACAAAAGAATGAATGCATGTCAGGTTAGAGACATCCATCCCTTCCTAGCCAACGTGAGTTATTGGAGATAAACCCTGGACTTCCTGTTCTGAAACAAAGTGGCCTGTTGTAAACATCTACGTCCATTTAAAATTAATGATTAAAAGAAAGATTCGGTGGGATTCGCTTAAGTATTCTTTATGGACACGAGTGCTAAAGGTTACTTTCTTCATTCATTTTTACCCAGCCACTGTTAATGTTACAGACACGTCATGTTTTCTTCTGTGCTCAAATGTTTATCCGAAGCTCATTTACAAAAGAGCTTATATAATAGTAAGAAGGATTTTTTTTTTTCAATGCATTCTTCATTTAAATATAAACAAGAGAGCATCTCCACAGTTTTGCTCTGTTAAAGAGAGCCAGCCCTATTTATAAAGACAGTAACCCAAATTCTAAATATATTTTCTATGATTCTTTTACACGGAAAAACCATCTGCGATTCACTTCAGAGTATCCTGATCTCCTGAAATTATCCTCTAAGTCTCCCACAATTTCCCAAAAAACTGCAGAAAGAATTAACCCTCCTCTCATTCTTTATTTGATAAATGTGATTACGATAACTTTTCCTTCCAAAATCTTCACAGGGAAAAGAGAGTCTAACTTTCCAAAATGGGATTTTTTTTTCTCGGATTTTCACCAATTTTCACAATAAAAGAAATATAATTAAAACCAATACTGTTTCTTTTTTATCACAACTGCTCTGCTTCATTTGCTAGACTTATCTGGAGAATTTAACAGCTGTTCAGAGTGTTTTCCTTCCTTTTCACACTGCACTGCTGGGCTTCATGATACAGCACAAGGAAGGGGATAACTTTTTGCCACCTATTCGTAAAAACCCACATTTAAAGATTTTTTTTTCCTCCATTTGTGCATGATGAAAAGAAAAACCTCAAAAAAAAATTAAAGTAAAAAAATCTTTCCATTTAGGAATCTGAAAGCAGAAAATTCCTAGGAAAGAGGAACTGAAGGCTTTAGAGAAATAAAGCGAATACATAGGTATTGCAAATGAAACATAAGATCTTGCATCTGATCTGTTAAATATTCCATCAACAAGGTCAAGAGTAAAGACAAGCCCAGCCACTAAAACTGAAGCGAGAGTAAGCTTTACTAAAAAAAATGAACAGTTTATCCTCTTCAGCTTCTCAAGTGGAAAAACAAATTCTTTTATACTAGAGAAAAATCAAGCGTGTATAGACCATTTAAAAAAAAAAAAAAAACACACACCAATATCAACCATTTTAATGAAAGAGTACCCAATATTTTCATGGAACTATAAAAGGGAGCGAGACTAAGTGTTATGGCAAAAAGCCTGGGCTCAGCAGCTTTGTGTGGGAAATGGTGAAATGTGACTGTGATTTATAATGAGAAAAGGTATCTACAACATACAATTTTCTACCTAGCTGCAAATAATAATTCATAGTGATGTCCCTTCCAGATAAAATACCTTTGCAATGTAGGACTCATGTGGTAAAATGATCATGATAAATGTCAGACCAGTGCAGGTAACGGCTTTACAAACCATTAAGATTAGCTGGCTCTTTTTTTTTGATGATAACAGTAACCATGCTGTGACTCTATGTGGTAATAATATCTCAGTACTGATAAATGCCAGAGCCAGGCAGAGGTGTTTATCATTCCCAGTTCAGAAATGCTGACTAAAGTTACCACATGTTGCCTGTTTTTTCTTCTTTCACAATAGACTAACAATTAGCAAATAGACCGATTCACAGCATAATTTTATGCAAAATTTCTAACGTTTTTGTGCTTTAGTGCCTACCTAAATATCTCCTGTGTACCAGTGTTGATGACTTTGGTACAGTAAGCCCTAAAACAAAGCTTTCTAGCCTTGCCATTCTCTCAATAAATAACTTCTTTGTAAATTAATACTGCTCTTTTATATTTCATCTCTTTTACAAATACACCTCATAAATAAATGTGGCCTCTTTAAGCAGCTGTTTCTGCAGGGAAGGTGGTTACTAAGTTGGTATCTGTGTTAATCAGCAGACAGCAGAGAAACTTCCTTTAAGAGAGCACAATAAAGTTTTAATGTATGACGTTTCCTTGTAAATACTCTGCAACAGACAAACAGTGAGCCCTTCCTTCCATTGAGTTTGTCCTTGCCTCAGTGTCTCAGTTCCCCTCAAGTCCATTGAAAAAAGTACAAAAAAACAGAATCAAAAAATAAACTAGTTGAAGTAAAGGCAGGGCAGCCCCAATATAAATATAACTAATTTAATGCGGTCATATCATGTCTTAACATGTCATAGAAGGGTAATGGAGCTGGGGAAGGGTCTGGAGCATAAGTCTGATGAGGAGGAGCAGCTGAGGGTGTTTAGCCTGGAGAAAAGAAGGCTCAGGAGTGATGCTATTCTCTAACTACCTGAAAGGAGGTTGTAGAAAAGTGGAGATCTGTCTCTTCTCCCAATTAACAAATAACAGAACAAAAGGAAATGGCCTCAAGTAGTGCCAGGAAGTTTAGACTGGGTAACAATTTCTTCATTAAATGGATTGCTAAGCATTGGCACATCTGCCCAGGGCAGCGGTGGAGTCCCCATCCCTGCTGGGATTTAAAAACCATGTAGATGTGGCATTTGGGGACATGGCTTAGTGGAGACCTTGGCAGTGCTGGGGCAGTGGTTGGACTTGATGGTCTTGGAGGTCTTTTCTGACCAAATGACTCTGTGGTTTTACATATACACACCAAGCAGCACAAATGAAAAACCCAGAGAATTTGCACCCTCTTCCTGCAATAAATTCACTTCTACAAATTTCACATCATTTTTATTTGTAGCTTTCAGATCATGATTCCACTGGCAGATCATCCATAGAACAAAAACGAACAGTACTAATGGCAGAAAACATCAAGGGGTGACTGGGTTGCAAGACTGTGAGAGGTTGTGCTGGTCAGAGGTTAAGGTTCTTTATAGGTCAAACCAGAACAAAGGAGTAATAAACAAAAAGTATGTTCTTTATTTGTGTTTAACTTCATTATCACTATTATCAATTGCATGACTTCATGTAGAATAAATCCATAAGAAAATTTTGGAATATTTTACTAGGAAAAAATACCTATACACTGCCTACTTTAAGCTCTTCATCTTCCAACTCTATATAAATGTTAAAATTATAAACAGTATGGATATATACATCTATATCTGCATGAATGAAATATTAATCTCAACAGGAATTCGTAGTACATGCTGAGGAAGGAATATTTTCCTAGTAACTTTAATTTTTAAATTAAGATTGCGGGAAAATTTGTGCTTGAAACTTTTTTTTGTGGCGAAATCTTTAAATCAAGGCAGTAATCACCACATATGCTTATGCAGCACCTACTGCAACTGGGATTTAATCCTAACTGAGATCTCTGGGTGCTAGGGTAATATGAATATTAAAGAGGAACATATACGAAGAATGATAGGTGATAATTAAATCATAGATAAGATCAGAAAAGTATTCTCAGGTTATCTGGGGCATGTAACATGCAAGATGTTTTCCCTACGTCAGACCTACCGGTACCTTATCTAATCTGTTCCTAAATGAAAGCACAGTTGTATACGACTTTGCTTTAGTTGCAACATCTTATACAAATCGATGAAAATGTCGGTCAAACCTTTCCCACAAAACTATGAATCATGGCAAAACAGGAAGGTATGTCTCAGCAAAAGGGGTAAAAATGTTCTTATCACCTCAAAAAAAATGAGATATAGAAGCCTGTAGTGCTGCATACTTTATTACTGGTCGTAAGGTTGAAACACAAATGGTTTTCCTGCAGAAAATTCCAGCTGTGAGATGATACAGGTGCGAGGAAATAGCTACAGTGGAACAGTTTCTCAAAATAATTGTCCACCAGGAAGAACTGCTAAAAACAACAGCAAACTCTTTTATATTTCCAAACATGGTGGGGTGTTAAGGACAGAGATCCATAAATATAGTGGAATTAATTATGATGAGGAAAATGGGACAACAAAGACTACCTGGGAAGTGCATTGATCACAGAAGCTGCACTACTGGACAAATGTAATTCCAAAGAAGAATTCCATTTAAGATATGGGTCCCTTACTACTTGGAGGTATTTTAGCTTAGGATGGTGGTCTAATAATCTAATAAAATAAATGAAAATTATAAAAATACTTTTCTGTGAACTGGAAAATTCTTCCTTAAGGTTAAGAGAGAATTTTAAATCCTTGTAAACTGCTCTCACATGCTGTTAAAGTGACAGAATGTATGAAATATTCCATTTTTAACCACATATTAATGATGTCTTTTCTTGCTCAGGTACCAGCTAGGACACTGTGCAAAGCAATGTCCTAATTTGGTGCTCAAGGGGTTATTTTCTCTCTTTATTTTTTTCCCTTAGAAATCCAGGACAATGCCACTCGCATCAAATCCATAAGGAGCCTGGTAAAAAAGCTGCCTAGACCCAACTATGACACAATGAAAATCCTTTTTGAACATCTAAAGAAGTAAGTAGAACCACGGTAGTGACAGACCAATAATTTTAAAAGGAATCGGTATGTGGTGTCCTGATCCTATTGGAAATGTCACCCAAAATACCAAAGATAATTATATTCTTTGGTAAAACTAAGCACACTTTATGGTATCTGTGTATATCCTCTTCCTGTACAAGAAATCAGGTTGTCTAAACAAAAGCACAAATTTTTCTTCTAGTAGAAAGCAGAACAGTTTTGTTTCCTTCAATGCAGCCAAACCCATTGGGATGTCACAGGTACAAAGAACTGGGCAAATGCAACGTTTCATTATTGCATTCCCCCAGTTTGGTTGACTTTTTCCAGCAACAGACTTTTGGATGTTCATATTTTTCAACATGTTGTTCAATCCCCTGTATTGATCTTGTGCTATGTTGAGGCACATGATGACAGAAACAATCTCACTCAAGAAAATGTATTATGAGCTCTTGTCCCTCATAAGAAAGCTTGTGACAACGCAGAGCACCTTAAGAAGCTCTGAGGGGAGATTTGGAAGAGCATCTTTGCTCTTCTGATGTTCCTGAGACACCACAGAAGCAGACAAATGACCCTGTAAGGCTCCACCTTATCATTCCTCTGTGGTTTCCGCCCTCATTTAGCTCTCTTTGCGAGACACGGCAGCCCAAAAAGCCAGCTCAGGATGTCATGTTCAGCTTGGGTTTATTCTCATGCTTCATGGCATTAAGAGTAAAAGTGTAGGCAGACCACATGCTCACCCTGAAACCCCAGCTGCAGATGTCTGACTTCCAGAATCACCAGGCAGAAGTATCAGACCTCGAGACAGGGACACGTGAGGGGCAGGATGCTGTTCCTCCCTTACCCTGCTGTTGGGACTATCCAGTCCCATTTTCTACTGTCACTCTTCAGCCAAACTACCCCTAAAATTGAAGGGTCTAAATAGGATCTGGGCCTCATGGAGGCTCTGTGCACAGAGGAGTATTTCATCCCAGGAATGATATAATGATCCCTGTGAGTGAGTAATAAAGACTCCAAATCAAAGCCCACTCTGAGCTTATAATGAATGATGCCTTTATACTGATCATTTCTGCTGCATTCTCTCGGCATATGCATATAAGGGATGTAGATCCTTTATCTTGGATTGCAGCTTCCAGCTGAAATGGCAAAATGAAGTCCATAGAGTTTGGGAATGTCCTCTTTTCATTAATCCTAATGGAAGGATTTTAAACAGTCCATAAAATGACTGAGTTTGGCCTTGCAGAAAAACAGTTTTCTATGTGTTCATCTGATGTACTGTGTGCACACATTCTCTCCTTCAGCGGGTTATCTAGAGAAGGGTGATAATTTATTACTGTCAATGGAAGAATAATAAGGGAAATTATTTCCTGGGAAGAACCTGAGTGCAAGAAGTGGGTACACGCTGTCAGCACAGATATGCCATATACAAAATTTACTGCACTCTATGTGGCATTGATCCTAACCTGAAAAAAAAGTTTTGCTGCCATGTCTTAGGGGAGAGATATCAGGTATACACAATAAGTCTTTGATCTCGTAGTTAAATCACTTGATTGAGACTCGGGAGACGTGGGTTCAGTTCTTGGCTTTGACCGGATGTTCTGGGTGACCTTGGGTAAATCATTTAATCTCCCTGTGCCTTGGTTCCTTGTTTACAAAATGATGATAATGCTTCCTTTGTCTGCCTTGGCTTTTTAGAGCATAATCTATTTGGGACAGCAATTGTTTCCTGCTGTGGATGTGTAGAATAACTGGCAAAACTGGACCAACACTGGTGGTTTTTTTGGAGAAAATGAAATAAAAGGAAAATAAAACCACTAAAATAGCAGCGATAAAATACCAATAGTTCTTAATGTAGAGATGTACCCATGTGACACAGTGGCACAGAGTGATGGAAGGCAGGAAGATGAGATATTGGAGTCATTTGGGGGTTTAAGCATTAGGGAAGCAATTGTGTGATCTCTCTGAAGAAGGTCAGTCATCTTCTCTGCCTCAAACACATCCTCAGGAAAAGACAGGGCTATCCCATATTCTTGGCTCCATTAATACAGAAGAAACAGCAGAATAGGTACTGAAAATAAAAAACAAACAAACAAACAAAAACCCCAAACAAAAACCGAACCAAAAATAAACAAAAACAAACAAACAAACAAAAACCACCAAAAACAAAACCAAAACAAACACACACAAAAAAACCCACAAGATAAAAACTATATTTTCCTTTTTGAATTTCTTGATGTGAAAGACAAGAGCCAGTCTGACTGGCCTCATGGCTCCATAAATAAGAATGATGTGTCTCCATAAATAAGAATAAAGTAGTAGACGTGCATTTTCAGTAATAATGTGATGCTTATAATGCAAATATAGACAATGTGTGTTTGTTTGAAACAACCTAGGAAACACAACTAGTTTGCAGAGGCTACAAAATGTAGAATTATATTATTTTTAGGGATACTCTTCAGAAGAATGATGTCAATGTGCACAACATGCCAATCTCACCATGGACTTGAACCATCCCTACATGTCACAAAGTTTTCTCAGGGCAAATCAAAGGAGATTTCTGATTAGCTGGGAAAATAATTAAACTGGTTTGATTTGAGGCATATTACTTCAATTTCTGTATGCTCACTGACACAGAGGAGCTCAGCACAAGAATCCAACCTTCACCTTATCCTAAACAACTCTGCAGCAATCTCATCTGCAGGAGCAGGTCCAGATCAAGGAAAAATAACAATGTGAAATGCACTTCAGAAGGATCCTCCTTAGAAACCCAGACAAAGCAGTAGATGAGAGAGCCTGTAAGAAAGGCCTGGCAGCAGGAATTAACACCTCTGCCATATATCTCTCTTAAACCAAGCCCTCTGAAGCTTCAAGAACTCACAGTGCAGTGTATGAAGACCACAGGAGGTTGGTTAGAAGCAAAACTTGGGGCTGCAGTACCTGTTCTTCTAAGTTTTTTGTATTTAATGGGTAAAAAACCCAACCAACCAATGTTCCCATCTCTCTTTGCATGAAAGCTATTCTACCTGAAAGCAGAATAGACAAAATATGGGGCTGAACAGACATATCACATAGCTCTTGTTAGTCTAACTCTTTTACTAATTGAAAATAATTCAGCACAACTACTACTGGATTATCCATACTTCTTCCTGAAGATGAGCAAACCAAACAAATAGACTTTACACAGGAAAGAAGCAAAAAAGCCCAACCTGAGCAGGGATTTTCCTAAATAAAGGGCTACAGAAAACAACCTGTTTTATTTGAAAATGTTTAGAAAATATTTGTTTGCTCTATATAGCCCATGTATTGCTGTCCTATACATCTGTGGAAACAGTGTCCCAGTTCCACAGATCTCCACTCTTTCCTTTTGATTGTCTGCATATGAATTTTATTCCCACAGTGAGCTAATCACAGGTACCAGATAAAACTGGTACACCTTTCAGGTCCCAATTTTTCAGGCACACACAGGACATGAAATGATGCAGAAACCTTGTCTTGGCTCTCTGCACAAATGTAAACTGAGCCCAACCAACCCCTGTGTGATAAATCCCTACTTGCACCCAGTAATTTACTCACACAACTATAATACAAGTGAGGCAGAAGGAGAATCACTCTTTATAGTATTTCACTCTCTATAGTATTTTCTCTGGTCAATATTTTCACCACATAGTATTCTCACCATGCAGTATTTTCACCTCAGCACCTTGAGGTAGCTGTTACACACCCACTGGGAAACCGAGGCACGAGGAGTTCTAAATGACCTAAAGACTCAGCATAAGCCAGCAATACAATCTAAAAACCTGGAGGTTTGCTGGTTGGGTTTTTTTGTCATTTTCAAAGAGGATTCACCAGTGACCAACAAAAAATTCTCTTTTCTCCCTTATGCAATATGCAGCAGGGGAAAGGAACACCCTGGCCGGGTCCTCTGCATCACGCTCCGAGCTGGCGAGGGCGGACGCAGCTCTGCTTGAGAAGCTGTGTGCCTGCATTATACAGCACTGTGCCTGAGCTAATAAGCTGTGCTTATTAATGTTAAATTAATGAATCTCAGCCTGCTCTGCTTATTAGGTTGAGCTCCGTGCCACCACAAGGCAGCTCTGCAACTCCCAGACCCGAGCTGTGTCACATCTGACCGGGTTGGAGTGCGGGGCAGCCAAGCTCCAGCCTGGCTCTACCCATCCATGTAGACACCCCTGCAAAGGGATATATTACAGACAAAAAACCCCCCTTCTCCTTGCTTATGATTTCCCCACACAAAGGCAGGATATTTACGTGTTATTTACAAAACTATAAAATGGATGTTGAAATAATTAAACGGGAAGGCAGGGGCCAGGCTGACGCTCCCATCCCTCTCCCTTCTGTGGAAAGCGCTGAACCCAGATGCCCAACTGTGGAAGATATTCTTCCAGCAGCAGCATCTGCCTCCTTGGCAGGCACTTCAGGCAAGTTGTCTGGGGAGCTCTGCAGTTGCCTCTTGGTTTATCACGTGGATCTGTTAATGTGCCCTATCTGGCTGCCTTGGCCAGGCAGGAGCCGATACCTTTTGATCCACCTTCGAATCCAAGAAACTCCATTTATTTTGCTCCATTTTTCCCCTACTGTACCTAGCGTGGCAAGACATTTTCAGATGCCATCCGGGCTTTCTGCCCTTTCAGAGGGAGAAGGATGATTTTCTTTTTGATTGCCTCCCCACTCTGCCTAAATTCTTCATTCTTACTACTAATTGTTTGCATTGATTTCACTGGAAATATGCTCCTCATCAAGAGTGGAACTATTCATCTAAGACAAACCCACTGATAGTAATATATTATCGAACAAAAGTCATAGGTATGTCATGCTTTAGTTGTTTTGAAAAAAAAAAACAACCTCCCACATGTTCATAGGTCTATGAACAGAGAAAAACATCCAACCTTGACAAACAGGGGTAGGAACACTCCCCCCACCTCAAACCCCACAACATGTGGCATCTATTCTGAAGAGCAAAGGCTTTTGCAAACTATATACAACTAAACAGACTTGTTTCTACCTATTAAAAAATAAATAAAAATTAAAAAAAAAAAAGAGCAGAAAAAGAGAAAAGCCATGCACAGCCAGCAGCCCACAGTAGCGTGCACACCAGGATATGATGACAATGTGATGACAAGTCCAGCAGCAGTACCCAGAATTCTGAGGGAAAGTCAGAAAATAAAGTTAAAGTACAGTATACAGTAATGCTAAGCAGAGGATGTCTGCAAACTTTTTTTTTTTTTTTTTTTTTTTTGCCTGTAAAGTTGGTGGAGGAAAGATATAGCAAACATATGTGGTTTTCACTTGCTAAACTATGTGTCATATCAGCAGTTTTGGGCAGGCTCACATATTAAATGGAGGCTTGGGAGAACCCTTTTTTTGCACAGTAGAAGAACAGATTACACTAAGAACCTTGTAAGTTTTTAATTAAGAAAAAAATAACAATAATATTAATAATAACAATAAAGGTAAAAGTTATTCAATACTAAAAACAATCCCCAGAATGGAAGGGTTGTACTATTTGGGAAACATCAGTGAACCTGTGGAAGGCCTAAAAAGCAAACTGTGGGATGGGCATTTGAATTTTCCTTCAGAAAAAACGCCCAGATTCAAGAATGTGCAGAAGCCCTCAAATCAAGGCACAAAAAAGAGTATTTGTTGAAATTTTTTCCCAAATCAAGACCTTGCTTTATAATTAAAAAATACTTTATAATCAGGATAACCTCGCTTTGTAACTCCTGAGCGGCTTTGTCTCTTCAGCCATGGGACAGTAGCAGGGAGAAAAGTTTAGCCATATTCCTAAAGGTTTTGGGAGCAGCTACAGGAAATGTGAGGAGGAGAAACATCCTCTTGCACCAGAAGAGTAAGCAAGTGACTGACCAGGGACATGAAAGACTCAGGCATCCCTGACTGGTGTCTTAAGATTTTCATGAAATGAATTAATCACCTGCTAACTTGAGAAGGGCAAATATATATCGAGATGTGCTCTTGCACACACACTTGTCTCAGTTTCAGCTCTAGAAGAGTTTTACAAAGGGGCTGGAGCAATGCCAACACTCATCCCCTTTACTACAGCTTCCCAAGGCTCATTTTGGGGGAAGAGGAAGATTTAAACTCATTTTCTCTCTGCTAAGTCCACATCAGTCCACTAAACTGGTCTTTTGTATATTATTGGACACAAGAAATTGTGCACCAGGCACAAGTGTGCACAGGACAGGAGTAATAGTAGATTTTGGGTTAAAGGCAATAAAGAAATCCAGTTTTTCAGAAGCACCTTTATATATTTTGATTTTACACACTTTGGGGTGGGGGTGACCTGCTACCGAGGTTTTTGCAGTCTTGCCCAATCCTTGTGGAATAAGAAAGTTTATAAAGTTTAGCTCTTCACCAAAGAATACCTTACAGCTTAGTGTTTTTAACGAGAAGAATGATGAGTAATTAAAACCACATTTTCACCCATGTTTTCATCCACTTCCTATTTCCACAACCACATTTAAAAATATAAACCCTGATTTTCATAACAGTCAGGCAAATAATTGCACTTGGTACTTTTCAATGCTACCCACTACTGAACTGTTGTATCAGCAAATAACAGAATGATAAAAATAATTAACATAGCTTTAATTTAAATATTTATGACACAGTTGACTCCTTGGCCGCACGGCACCATTGTGCTGAGTGCAGTACACAAATCCTGATAGATAGAGTCCCTGTTTCCAAGAGCTCCTATTGTTCATCGCACATTGCTCAATATCAAACGATCTCAAAAAAGCTTTTCAAACATTAATTAAATCTCCCAACTTCCTTTTCAGGTCAGTAAGTTTTATTATCCTAGTTGAGCAGATAAAGAAAGTGAGGAATGGAGAGGGTAAGGCACTTTCCCACCACGACACAGCCAACACTTCTCACTTCCACTCTTCACTTGCTCCCCAGTCCCCCACCACGAGCCCCCCGTGCCTTTGAAGGCTCATCCATGTGCTGTGGGAGTACATGTGCATCTGGGTAGCACATCCCAGGGAGGGCTGGTTACTGCTAAGGACTCCTCAGTTAATCAGGACCACGTGAGGATCCTGCTTCTGGTTTGCACTCACACAAGCTTCAGCAAAATATCACCGGCGGAGTTAATTTATGTGATTTTGTAACCTCTCAGTATTGCTTTGGGTTAGTTTTCTTTTCAGCTCAAATGTTTTTCTGCTGGCCAAAACTAAGAAAGCTCAATTCACTACAAAATGGCTTTCCCCACCTTTTTTTCTTTTGCTGTTTTGGTATATTGGGCCCAAACACATTAATGTCTGGGACCAGGTCATCAAAGGGTAAATTGCAGTGCTTTTCATTTTGCTGCCTAAAGATATGTGATTTCTCTCAGAACTAAGGTTGTAAAATAAATAATAGGCTTGAAGTTTCTTAGATATTCATTGGAACTTAAAAAACAAAACAAACAAACACAAAAACCCACTTTAATGCCAAAATGTCAACGCTTTGTGCAAAATAATTAATATAGCACAATAGGATCTATTCTACTATTGATTGAAAGGGAATTTATGCAGGTAATTCATTAAGGCTGGTGGGAGTTTGGCATGTAAATCCCCCAGCAATTTGATGGGAAAATAGCCCCTGACTTTTTTTTTTTTAATAAGCTATAAAATACACGCTTTTCAGTGGCAGATATGTAAAAAGCAAAAGCAAATACCTGTACAACTAAGGCCATGGATGGCCCTGCTCTGTGAGAGCTCTGGAATGACATTAGATCAAATCTTTTTTCACACATTGCAAAAGATGTAACAATCATTTCAATCACCATGTTACGAGAATCAATACAATTTTTGCTTCCATAGAATGGCATTTTACATTCCAACATGTGCAGGTTATCACCTTCATACATCTCTTTTTGTGGTCAAGTGCATGATTACTACTTCTGACAGGGTATTGGCCATTTTCTTACGAAGAACTTCAAATTCTTGTAAGTAAGAACCAATCTGAAAAAAAAAAAAAAAAGAAAAAAAAAAAGAAAAAAAGAAGAGCAAATCTGTGGACTGGAATGCACCCTACTTGTAATGGGAACAAAAAGCTGGCAATGAAATATAAACCTAAATCACAGCAGAATGACCTACTTTAAGGCATTTGCCAAAGAGACAGTGTTTTAGACAGCTCCTCTGAAGTAGCGTCTTTATGTCTATGCCATCTGCAGATTTATTATTGTGCTTTAGGAAAAAAAAAAAAGAGGAAAGAAGGAAAAAAAAAAAGGGAAAGAAAAACCTACAGTACGCCTGAACAAAACTCAAGCTTCATCTATAGAAAAGATTCCAGTACTGTGGGCACCACACCCACACCTACTGATGTGGTCCAAGTTTTTTCTTTAGAGGCACCTAATTAAGAAACCCTGACTCATTTACATGGATACGTTTGATCTAAATTACACTCCAAACCACACCAAATTAGGAGCATCTGTGAATGCGAAGTGTTTGTTCCCAGTGCCTGGTAGAACAGGGCCAGTTCTGGACGGCACATGTTCAAGTGACGAAAAATATTTCAGATGTAACATACTTCTGAGACCCACTTTTCCACTAATAATTCATAATGAGTTAAACCAGTATCTCTGCTTCAGCAATTATTTCAGGATGCGAAAAAAAAAAAAATGTCATTTTACTCTTAATAGGAAGGGGGCTGGAGGGGGGAAGGAGGGTTGTACAACCATATAGTTTGGTTGTTGTCCCTGATAAAGGGCATTAACGCAAACGCTGGGTGCAATTTAAATTGCATGTATTATCAATATACTTTACTCCTAAAGCCTGGACTAAAGGGAAGTGGCCATGAATGATTAGTTGTTGTTCACAGACAAGGCCTTCTGCCTCGATGTATGTTTTTCCATCATTAATCAGCCTTCCAGAGGGGTCCAAGCGAAGAGCAGGGTCTGAGCCCTAAGAGGCGGAACCCTACGCTCTGGATAACATGAAAAATTCAAGACCACCGGATCGGAGGGTGATGATTCCCTTCCCAGGCTGCATCGCTGGTGACTGACTATGCCTGTTTGCACCCCAGAAAACCACTCCATCCTGTAGCAACTAGGGAACTTTTATCCCACTTTCCCACCTTCCACTAAGAGTGAGGGGGGGGGGGGCTGCAGAAAACACTGGTTGCTGCTTTGCTGCCTTACTGACAAATTAAATAAAAAACCCCAGTCCTAGTCTCAAGCTAATTTAAGCAGCCCAAACACCAAGGAGTGCAAATCTGAATTCCATGCTGGGTTTACAATTCCCAGCCCACTGGCGCAGTTCGGCACAACCTTTGGATTTGGCCCATAGTGTTTGGCAGCCACCTTTTATTCTTCCCATCTTTTATACTTTGTGAATAGTCTAAGTTACATAATACCAGTGACAATTTGTTTATGGCAAGCGCTGGAGTCACTGTTTTATGATTACATTCAAACTTTAAGCCACATTTTGACATCTAAGGATCATCTTGCATTCTCATGTACTAATATACAATGAAGGTTTGTGTTCCAGTAAGCAGGGGGGGTGTGGGGGAAGGAACTTTATAAATAACATGACTCCTTTTGTCTGAAGAGATTTTAATACGTTTTTCTGATCTACTGTTTTTGCAGTAGCTAGAATATAATTTGAATATATTAATATTTTCAGCAACTGTGCTGAGGGAGCCCAGTTAATAACTTATGCATGGCTGTATAGATACACTTCAGACAGAGGTAGTTTTTAGCCCTTATGTTGGTAATACTTAGAAACACACAATGAAAGAGCCTGTTCTTTCCTCCTCTTTGTTGTGGGCATGCATTGTGATGGTATGGAGCCAGTGTTCTTTCTGTTGTCTACACAGCCTGGATTCAATAAGCAGTTATATATGCATATTATGACAATGTGGTCAAGGAAACCAGATTTTTTTACTATACCTTCATGTGCCTGTACAGTATAAAATCTGGTATTTATTTTTCTTGTCCTCATTCAATATGTTAACAAAATCATAATTTGATACAGGTTATGTTCACTTTATAATTAAAATTATAGAGTTAGATGAAAATACAGCAAGATGTTGCTGAATGGAAAATATTTATCTTTTCGTACATTACGCATTATGGTGCAATGTAAAATCATAAATCTGTGAAGCAGCTCACTCCAGCCAACTTGCCTCCTTCCCTGGTCCACAAGATGCAACCAGTTACCTCCTCCAGGCTGAGTGTTTCTACACCACCTCAGCCCTGATGTTAGACAGCACTGCCACATCCTCTCCAGAGGTTTCCTGTGGTCTTCCAAATGAAGACCCCTTGCCATGGAGATAGTCAAGAAAAGGGAATTCAGGAAAGTTTAGTGTTTTTTACAGATCCCACCAATCGCTCTCCTGTAGCTCTCAGAGCACCTTTGTGAAGAAAGCTCAAACTTTCTGCACAGTGTTCTCTGCGTCAGCACTAAACTCAGCCTCCCCAAACCACCTCAGGATAGCACTTCATCTGTCTGGAAACTGTTCCCACTTCCCAGATCATTGCTACCCATATTGCCAAGGCCAGACCTTCACCAAACACTATCAGCAATCACCATACACTATCAGCACACAGCACATGGTGCTATGGTACAAACCTATACCATATGGAAGCTTTCCAGTAAGTAAAGTTTACTGGGAACATCAGTTTGTCTTGTTCAAACTCTCATCCCAGAGAGGATTTTCACAGGGCTGTAGCAGCAGTAGTAGCAGGCAACTTAATACCACCTCCTCAGACAGCCCAGATTGTTTCCATGTCTGGATAACGGTCTCATAAAAGTGTCATTGCAAGAATGAGCTTTCATTCCTTCAGAACATCTACCCATGGAAGCCACTGCAGCTGCTCTGGACTCAGAGTCAACCCAGATATTTCTAGCTCAGAGCAAATTTCAAATCTTGGTGAATACATTCTAGATCTCACCTGACCCCTATGGCAAGGAACTTCATAACCTTTGTGTGTTACACACTAACAGGTTTCCACTCCTCTTCATATTAAATTACTTTTATAGAGCTTTTGCATCCTGAAACTACAATATTTGATTCCTAAAGAGGCACTTTCTCAGCTTGTAAATCCACCTACAACCACTCACTTCAAGTTAGACATTTTCTGCTGCAGGGGGAGATCTATGCAGCACCTACAAAAGGATGTCCTGGAAACTGTTTAATGAGGGAGCTGTCCCAAGACTGATGACCATGCCTTGATATCAACAGCAAGATTGCTGTCTTTTACCTGTTGTTCCAAAATTTTTCAGCCTGTGTCAGACATGATTTGGGTTTGGAGGTCTAAGAGACTCATCTATGATTCCTCAAGAGTTTTTCTAAATGTGGATTTTGATCAGGGTCAGGCAGAAGCAAATATGGGCAAATCTGGTCACTTGAAGCTTCAAAGATGAAAGAAACACAATTGCTAAGAGAGGTAGAGCTGCCTGTATAGAGAATAAAGACTTTATAAAGTAACTAAGGCAGCTAGACCAGAGTCATCTGAGACCAGTACATGTGTGAATGGGTATTTGACTTTAAAGGAACTGACGAGAAAATTCAAAGCTAGTTTAAATCCAGGAAATATTGCAGAACTTGCAGTACTACAAAGGGTGCTTCTTAGAAAAACACAATATATGTAAAATCCTCCACTCCAGGCAGTTCCTGCATTTAGTGCAATGGACTATACACGTGCACAAAAAAATAAACATCAAGCTAAGGTGAGAGGACAAGACAGACAAAGTGTAAGTAGAGAAGACAATGCTGACACAGTAAATTCGTTGCTCAAGGGCGAGTAAAATGTAAATAAGTTTAAAGAAATCAAAGACTCATGGCACATACTCACTAGTGCATTTAAGAGCTACATTCATCCTACTTGTGTTGAGTATCAGGGCTGAAACAATCGTGGTGCTGGGAGGCATGTTAAAGCATCTTTCAAATCTGATACAAATGCAGTGCATATACATTGCAATTGTAGCTTGTGGAGAGTTCAGAACTGAACCTGGAAGAGTAGGAATCCTGGTTGAGGTCAGATCCCATACAAAATCATCTCTGTTGGGTAGGTCACTGCAAAAAGACTTTCATTTTAAACAGCAAAATGGTGATAATACAGGTTAAAACCAGAAGATTTCATATTGGAGGCAATTAATTGACCAATATTATTTTTTTTTCCATTATTTAAAAAAGAAAAGGAAAAAGTTTTAAGTAATTACAATGGTTGGACTCGATGATCCTAAAGATCTTTTCCAAACTAAATGATTATGCACATCCATTATACAGGAGCTTACAGAAAAGGATAACTTTGATGAGAGTTTGTTCTCTGACTTTCATGGAACCCTTTGCCACGTTCTCTGATTTCAACGTCAAAAATTACTGGTTGTCTTGCAGAACTGAATAATTAATTCATGTCACTGGACAAAAACAATGTGTTGCTAGTGAAACTAAGCTTTTCAAGACCAGCTCTAGGCTCACCATCAAAGATTTTTGAGCAGGTTGTCTACAGCTCAATATCCCAGGTTGAAATTCCAGCCAATTGCCCCTTCTGGGCTCTAAGTCAGAAAGTAAACCTGTCATATCCAAGGCTGAGTTATTTGCTGTCAGCTGGATTACGGTAGTGCAAAAGGGCTATAATTGAAGGCTGCAAGAGGTTATAGATGGAACATAATCAAAAGCAGTAATTCCACTTAGTAAAAGTAGATATCATCCAAAATGAGAAAAGTTAAGCTTATATGAGGTGAAATTCTGACTCCATTCTGGCTCCCAGTCTCTGGGATTTTTGTCAGTGACTTTCAGAGTAATCAAAATTTCACTCAGTGCCCAGAGACATGCTGCAAAGGGTGTGATGAAGTGAAAGTTAAAATAACTGCTAACCTGGGGCTCCCAAAATATATTTTCTGAGCAGAGACTGCTGTCAAACTCAGTGTTTTCCTGACACAGCAATGCAGGCAGCCCTTCTGGTGACCAAGGGGATAAAGCTGTGCTGGTGAAGTACATTTGGGACGTGCAACAAGAACCACCCTGCTGTAAATACCGAAGTTCCCACTGTACATCACCCTGTGGGACTTGGGGAACTGGACCACTTAGAGATGCTAGGGTAGAGTTTGTAAGAAGTGTTTTCAGAAAGCTGTAAAATCACTGAGTATCAGTGGCAGTGCTGACACCTTCCACCTGAGCCCCCTCTTTTGAAAGACAGGTAGAGATTACTGGAAGAGGGAGCATAGAAGTGGCTGACAGATGGCCTAATTTTACTGGGAGCAGGACAATTAAATTATAACACCGAGTCTCATAATCTTTCTATCTTTCTTACCAGTAAATCTGAATCAAAGAGTGCAACTGATGTGCCTCTGGGAAGAAGGCTCCATAGGATCTCCTGTGTGCTTTCCATGTGCCCTCTGCTTTGGGTGTGCTGCAGAAAGTGGCTTCTTTCACTGAGTTACAAACCAGCTGGGTTACCAGCAGAACCGGTGGCTCTGCTTTTGTCTGTTTGTCCATCATTAAGCACATCAAAGCCTCAGTGTCCCCACCAGAAAACAATGCTGCTAATAACATTAATCCACCTTTATTAAGAGCCTTTAGCTCCACGGAGGAGTACCAGATATTATTAAGACAAAGACAAGAGGGATAATAAGGAAATGTGTTTTTTCCCTTGCTGACCTAGTTTCTAACCTCACTTTAAAATCTTCCCTTGATTTTAATTATGCTTAATCTAAAGCTAAGCTCACAAATCTAGCAAACTTAAGGACTGCTTTTAACTGAATTTCCTCGCCTGTCAGAGTTCCTGAAGCTTTCTGTGCTGCAGTCAGAAGTTTATTTCCAGCCCAGACACAAAGTTGGGGCAGCACTCTCCGCCAGCACCACGACTGTGCGACGCGTGAGCTCGGGCACTACCTTGCTCAGCTCGAGCCTGTGTAGCACCACAGCATTCTTCACAGAACAATTGCAGTCCTTTTTCTCATCAGCCATAGCCAGAGGCAGTAATAAGGGTGAAGGATATCTATCATGAAAAGTCCAGTGTCAATGTGTTCCCCCAATTTATTTACTGACCTTCAATGCAACAGCCATACTCCTGACCCTCATGAGATGAAGCCTAAGGGGAAATGGCACTGAGCACCAATTCCATATCCTGTTGTTCTGTGGTCTAAATTAAGTGCTAATTAATTACCACTGGCATCTTTGGCATTGCCTGTCAAATTGGATTTAGGATATCCTTTCGCTGTTTAAACAAATAGCCCTACATCTAAAGCTAAAATCCCAAGTGTCAGCGTTTTCTCTACTTTTAAATTTTTATTTTAAAATTCAGCGAGTATGACCATAGATTTTGCAGGTAGAATTCAAATAAAAGAAACAGGAATTGATATTGTCAATTTTGATTAATAGTCCCTCATTAATAAACATCCTGTTATTCAGTTTCCACCTGCAGTTGCTGATGTTGCCTGGAATCAATTAACTCATATAATTTGATTTATTTTACAAAGACATTTTTGGATGTGCTGTGCTGATGATAAAGGTTCTATATTTACAATTCGTGATTTAAGCGAGATTGTTACTAACTGCTTTTTATTTTTAATGTTACAAGGAAATGTAGCTTCAGGCATTTTTGAACAAAAATATTTAAGCAATTTAAAAAGTTAAAGCTCTATTTATTTAAAAACTATCTGTTGCCTTCTGAACCACTTAGGGCACAAAAGCACACAGATCCAGGACTCTGACAGGTTGGTCTTTACAATAAGCTAGTTGTTCTGGAGAAAAAAAAAATCAGAAATAGAATTGAAAAATAAATTTAAAAAAAAATCAAGCACGGCAAAAGTTACACCACCAGCCAAAAATGCATTTAAGGCCTCTGTATGGTGTATCTCTGTCTGAATATATATTATTCTATATAGTCTCACACTGCCTTTATCACTCCACTATCCAAACACCTCTAAGAAGTGCATTAGCATCTGCCCAACATCTGTCACAGGGGGTTTTGCTCTCCCCAAGGAGAGGCTCATGCTCACAGTGCTCATGTGCCTTTTGAAGAGGGGTCCACTGCTGTTTGAGATATATTTGCTGCTAGGGGCAGAAATGAATGCCTTGTGCACGGAGCTGCAGCCAGAGGAGTCCAGGATGCTCCTTAAGGAAGTTCATGGCCTTCAGCTGACTCCTACCAAAAGGCTGTGCCCAAACAGGCAAACTCCAGGCACAATAGCAGCATGGAGTAGCCAGATCTTTCCCCTTAAGAGCGCTAGTCAGAACCAGTTTGCATTCACACACAAAAAAATTACAGCCCAAGCCAAACTGTGAGGGCAGAGTGCTGGCTATCAGTAAATGGAAGAACGTAGTGGGTGACCCATTTGGGTCAGTTTTCCAAAAGGAAGACCAGAAATTTTTGTCATAGGGAAGATTTTTTGGAAAGATTTTATGAATCCTTCTCTTTGACACAATATGGTTTGGGGGAGTTTTTGCCCACACGAGGGTCTTGTGCATCCTGTGCCCTTGGACCTTCTCTGACTCAGGAGATGTCCGGAAAAACAAACAGTCCCAAGGCTGAGGTGCAGATATAATGTTATCCTGCTCACAGCTCCTCAGTGCACCTCCTCTTACGCAGAAGAACAAGCAGGACTTCTCCAAAGCATATTCCTGAATAAAGCCCCAGTAGAGGCTGGAGTATCTTTAGATATCTAAATGTGTTTTTACCTCCTGGCCTCAGCCACCCAGAAGATAAAGACATTCTTTACAAGACAGACACGGTGTGAGGTGTGTGCAAAGGCAAGAGCGCGTGTGCTCTTCTGCAGGGACGTCATACGGATAGCAAAGTTCACCCAACGCTGAGAACACTTTTGTTTTTAACTGTTCTCTTATTAAACCAGGCTAAGCCAGAATAAATGCCTTTCTTCAGCTTCTCAGAGTCTATTCAGCCAACTGTGAAGCAATGTTCGGAGTTAGTTTAGTTATTATTTTCATTGAGGGCTGCACTCCAAGGCAGTTCATCCAGGGAAGGGCTCGTGCTGTGAGATATGCGGGGGATCCCCTGAGGAAGCCCATTCTCCACCGGGGCCCTGTCAGCTGTCCAGGTACTATATATAGCCATCCAATGGTCAGATTTAAAGGCTAGTCTGCAGCAGAAGACAGCATCGAGTGCTCATTCTTGTATCCCAGAGCGACTGAAGAGAAGGGATTTTTCCCAAAGAGCTGTAATACGAACCCACAGCTGCAGAGCACAGGAAGCCTATGGAGTTTCTGTAGGCCAGGAGCCATCGAGGCTATTTTCAGCAAAAGCAAGCTCTTAAGTATGTCTGAACTGTTTCTGACCCCTCTTGTAACATATCATACGCCATGACCTGGTTTCTCTATTACCAGCCTAGCTATTGTTTCGAATTCAACCTATGGAACAAACAGGGATTTAAAATACCTTCATGTTTTACAGAGGCAAATACAAGTAGCTTAAAACTGCATTAGTCCACTGTGATCCCTGGATTGTGTTTATTTGTTGCAGAGGAAACTGCATGGCACATTTTGAAAAGGACAGACACTGTAGTGGGTTGGAGCTCCTTTATAAGCACAAACCTCAGGTCACAGGTTTGTGTGCAAGCTCCCCCCTCCTAACGCGGAACAGAGATCTCACAGACAACAAGCTGAGGATTCAGCTGATGATGTTTGCATTTGCTGAGCTTCATCAGCTGGTGGATACCACTGTAATGCAACTGAGCAAATCACCTATAAAGCCAGGACACAAATAGTAATGAGGTTTAACTTGCATTCATAAAATATCAAGAATCTGAATTTAGCACTAAATTTTAAATTTTTCTGCGTAGCACTGCAAGGAATTGAACAGTTGACACAAACAGAGTTTGTGGTGTGAGGGGCTCACTTACTACCAATTACTTCCATAAGTTTCCCAAGGTGGGGCTAAGTAGTGCACAGGCACTCTTCCTTCACAATGGGTGTATTTCTCTCCTAAGCTGGTGTATCCAGCTGGACATGGATATCTCTTCAAGGTTCTGACCTGTTGTAAGACCTCTATTGTTGTTTGTGCTTTAAGAGGACTCTCAAAGCTGTAGTTCACTTTTCAGCACCAAAATCCACTCAAGTTCTTCCCGAAAAACAACTACTGTAGCTGAACTGAAACAAATTCCCAGAGGAAAATGACATTGCGGTGATATGTTATATCTCAGGAAAGTATGTAACAGGCCTTAAATGGAAAGGAAATACACTGAGAAAAACCCTGATAGATTATCTGTGCATCATGTTGTACTCATGCTTCCTTCCTAACACTGAAAAACCCATCTGCAAAAGCCCTGCCAAAATGTGCTTATACACACACAGGCATTATCACTTGCTAGGACGGTACGTTTTATTATCAGGTTATTTTCCACTACATTTGGCACAGTTAAGGTAAGTATATTAACTTTACTTCCAAATAAAGAAAACAAAGTTGTGCTGAGTGTCTCAGCCATTGTCAATGAGTTAAGAACTGACAGGAGGTCCAAGTAATCAACCCTGTCTATGGCGCTGAGCTTTCCCCTGGGACACCGCCTCTGATCATACAATGTATCTGATGGGCATGGATGTAGAATTGCTTTCAATAAAGATTTTATTTCAAGGTTGGATGATTCCTTCCCAAATGCCTTGTCACTAAAGCAAAGTATGTAATACCTGTTATTTTTTTAACTCCTGTGAACCAGCATTTGGGAGGGGGAGGAGGGTAAAATGTTGAGCTGGAAACTGTTCATCATAAGCGACAAATTTTAACACGTTCAAATTGATTGGGAGCTCTGCAATAGCAAAAGTCAGGAAACTGCTGCATAAAAACTGGCCTGTAACAGTGTATGAAAAGGCCTGTTAGCAGAATTATTGTTGGGGAGAGCTGAAGGCAGCTGAGCCCTTCCCAGGGCCAAGTCCTTAAGCTAGAACATCACATTTGCATATGCCTGAGCACAGATAGGAAACAGATATTGGCTAATTTGAGAATAATTATTGGCAGAGTGAATCAATGGGATGAGCAGACTTTGACCTATTAAGGCATAGGAACTCACATATCAAATCATTCCTGTCATCCATCGGGGTGAGCAGCTCTGACCATGACAGTGGTCACTAGCACAGTTCAGCCGAGGCACAAAACTGTCCCAAAGGGGCTGTCCTGGAATAACCCACTCACAGAGGAGCTGGCTCCTAATTCTGTACGGTTAGGTGCTATACCAAGAGGGCAGATGCCACAGATACACCTTTTTTTTTTTCTCCTTTCTAGAGAGTTTTCTATATTCCCATTTATCTTTAATCTCTCTTGAACTCTGTTTAAGTCTTGGTTTCTGTCCCTAATGGCAGACACTTCCTTAACGAACTCAAATATTGTGCATAATGCTGGCAGACAGGATTCTGATAAGATCAAAACCTACTTTTATCCTTCTGTCCCCCACTGAATTCATGAAGATGGCATTTCCTACACCTGCCAATCTGGTCCATAATATTATATCAAGAGACCCGTTCCTACTCTTCTGATCCCTCATTTTGTAATGTGTTGTCCTTCAGTCATAATCTGTATTACCAGTTCATGGGAGAGTAGTAGGGTTGTCTTGTTGGAAATTTACCCTAAAATATAATTTAAAACAGTGGAAGAGTATTAGGCATGGATGAAACCACTTCTGCTGAGGGTAGAAATGCCCCTGACATTGAGTAAAATTAAATCCTCACAGGCTGGAAAAGGACAAGAAAACAAAATTGAGCAGTTCTCAATGCATCTGGCAGAGGACAGCTCCACTCTCCAACACTCTCCAGCCTAAAATAAAACCCCTTTCCAACGGGGATTTCCTCCCTAAGTACACTGACTTCTCCTTTTTTTTATGTACAGTAGTTATGTAGCAGTTACTGCGGAGTAAAAATGGATGAAGAACATTTCCTAACACCCAGTGTGTTTGAAGTAATAATCCGGTGTGCTTTCCAAATGTCAAAATTAATAATGATTTTATTTAGAGAGTTTGAAAAGTGTCAGTTTAATGGAACTAGAGAGCCAACTCACCATACAATGACCCTCTTAGCTGTAGAGTTGCCCTGTTCTCCATCACACGCTTTCCAGCTTGCAGTTGCCTTGGTAACAGTCAAAGCATAAATTTCAAGTATTTTTCCTTATATATCTGCCATTGACACGAGAGCCCTCCTATCAGACACTTCTGCTGTTTTAATACATCATTAATTTCATTACTATTAATAATGAGAACTGTATTTTCTGTATGTCTCCTGACTTGTGATCTTTAAGGACTGAAGCCATCCCTGAAGCTCAGTTATTTTGGGGGAAAAAAATAATCTTGTTCAGCATAACGCCCAACAATTTCTTGATATGGTTCCAACATCTGTGGCACTGGATTATGGATTGTTTCTAAAATAATCTTAAATTGATGGATCATTGCTCCTTTCATTTGGGCTTGACAAAAAGTACCTCTGGCATTTCCTTTCACTTTTTATGTTGAAAATGGTGTATCACTCTTTCTGCTCTTTCTCTTGCCAAAAAAGGAATTCTTGCCCATTTTTTTCAGGATTTTCTCTTTTAACAACTCAATTTCACTTAGCAGCTATAGTAATAGCTTTAAGTGTGCATATTTGATACTGATTTGCTTTGACTTCTTTTGTGAACAGATGAAAAAACTATTAGTTATAGAATTTCACTGGTAAATATTTGTAACTCAAAAAGACATAGGGTCCCAAACTTATAATTATTTTGTTCAGGCTGGATTGAATTCCTTCCTTCTTTCCCTCCAGTAGCTGTATTTTACCACAAATTATTTAACTATTTGTTTCTAAGTTTGCTTGGTTCATGTTTTTTTTCACTACTGTGGTCATCAAAATGAGTAAAACTGAGTGAATACATCAAGACTTTCCAAGAAATTTTCTCAATAAAATAATTCTTATTCTGGTGTTAAGCTATAGACATCCCAAATCTATGCAAATACTCTTAGTGCCACGTTACATACTGATGAACCACGACAGATAACCAGTTCCTCTCCATCACCAACACACACCATGCACATCCTCCTTTGCTTCATGCCATACCCTCACCTCCTGATCGCTGAGAAAAGCTGGCAATGCCTGGACTTTACCAGAATTTGATGCGAGGGATGGAATCTCTGGGAGAAACAAGGAAAAACTATTCTCCTTCAAAATGATGGCAAACAAGGACAGGAGGGTTAGCTGTGAACCTTCCATGTTCTGTGTCAACATCGGTCAGAGAGGGTCTCAACACCCTGCTCCACATTTTACAGGCAAAGGAAGTCGTTCCCCTCCTGTCCCTTCAGGAAACTGAGCTCCTCCACCTCCTTTCTTTCCCCTGACTCTGCTCATCCACAGTCCACTGCTTCCTTCTCCCAGCAAGGTGTTTCTCCTCCAGCTCCATCAGTGCTGCCCATTATCAACTCCCCCTCGTTGCAGTGATGCTAAACTGATGACCTCCAGAGTTACACAAGATACAACAGCTGAATTATTTTCCCCTGGTGAACGCACATCTCTGCATCCTGATGTCATCACCAACCACTTTATGAGGTTTCCAACTTTTGCCATGTAACAAGCTCAACAGAAATCAAGTCTTTGTCACAGAGAGGTCCCAAGCTTGATGTACGTGCTGCTGCGTGAGTGGCATCAAGCAAAACAACCTCGTCACCTCTGCAACATTTTCAATTGTGATAAAGATGTGTGACATCCATCAGAAGCCCACACAGTCATTTGGCAACCAAACTACTAACTTTTTAGACTTTTTGAACTCCTAAGAGAAGAGATGATATATTAATATTACCACAGAGGAGAGATAATTAATTTTTAAAAAATTTAATGAAGATGCTATATTTTAAGAAACTAATAGTTAAGCCAATCTGATTAGTGCCATATGGAGAGTGTTTTGTGCAATGGACACCACGGTTACTAGCATGAGGCAGAACTAAGTAATTCTTCCTATTTATATACAGGAAAAAAACACGAGTGTTGATGCTCAAGGAATGTGGTGAACGACAAGATTGGCACAAATCCACAAGAACGATGCTTTTTGCTGTGTGACCCACCCACTAACATGAAAGGAACCCTTTTTTCAGTGCCTGAAGCCATTATGTGTCATGAAGTTTCTTTCCTTTATAGCATAGCTTGCTGTAAAATCAGCAACAGGTATGGGAAAACAGAGACAGGCTGTGATGGTTTTTAAATTGCTGTCTGGAATTTAAAAAGGTGAATGAGTGACAATGGGAGAGGAGGGGGGAAAAGCAGCACTGGCTTCAACAATCCACTTGGAATATTTAAGTGGAAACTATCAGGTTAAGGAAGCATCCACAAATTCAAACATTTACCTATTGAAGTTACACTTCATTCTCACTCCTTGGTAGAGCCATGCAATTTATTTATAAAATATGTATCTTCATTTACTAGTCCTTCCAACCTAGGATACATTATATATTCTGGAGGGTTGAGGCAAATGGATTTCTACTTAGTTTGTACTCACCACTGCAGGGATTTATGTGAAACTGCCTATCTAAACTCCATCCATTAAACCCATACTGTTCTTAGACCAGACTTCTCCATCCTTAATGCCATTTCCACAGGAATATTAAGTCTTAATACAGACACGAGATCAACTTTTAATAATAATAGTCCTTCTCTTGTAATTTTGTGGGTAATAAAGATATCAAAGGTTATAATCCTTACCATTATTTTCTAAGTCATCTCATTAAGGTATGTGGTCTCTGTGTCTTCCAAGAAACTTTGTGTCAGGATAAGGCATGCAAAAGTCTTTAGTTACATAAATTTCACAATCCATTTCAGACCATAGTCACTTTATTGGATTTAAATTAGCAGAAGGAATGTGTTTCATATGAGCTCTATATTAAGGGGCTTTCTTTTGGTTTCCACAACTCTTTCAGTGCTGGAGACCACGTTAAGGGAAGCAGGGAATCTTCTCCCCGTCACCACAAAAACTCTCCTTTCCTTGTTTGCCACATTGGCAGAACTTTCTCTTGCCTCCCTGTTTTCTTTCTTTTTGATAAGTTAACCAAACAAACATCCCTGTTAGGAGAATCAGTTAAAAAGTGCCTCTATGTACTTCAAGAGCAACAGTGACTCCTCTGACATCCTTCTTTTTAACCAATTCTTTCCTTTCGTCAACAGGATAGCAGCCAAGGAATCCGTGAATCTTATGTCAACACAAAGCTTGGGAATTGTGTTTGGACCAACACTCCTTAGACCTGAAAAGGAGACAGGGAACATGGCAGTCCACATGCTGTACCAAAATCAGATAGTTGAACTTATGTTGAGCGAGTACAGCAAGATCTTCGGCTCGGAGGAAGACTGACAGACAGGGCCTGTTATTGAAAACGTTCACATCTGTCTTGATGTCTAATATTTTTACATTTCTGTAAACATATTTCTGAAATATTTCTTTTTCTTTCAAGTGACAGATGCCTCATTTTGTGCAAACTTAATGATGATTTTGTGTCTAATTTTCAAACATTGGAATAAAAAATATTGTCAACATTTGCCTATATGTATTCTGCATTAACCCTTTGAGAGTTTCATTATGCTAGCACTCCAAGTGTCACTTTTTCTGCAAGCTGAGCATACAGCATATGGCCCAAGACCATAGAAAATGCTGTTTACCAACATATGCAATGGCACAGAAAGACAAATAATAATTGAGGAGGTTTGTGAAAAACGGATTAAAATATGTATATTAAAAGCAATGAATTAAAGCAGAGATACCAGATCATTCATAGCTAATCTGAGTATAATTTACCTTTCTCTTTGATATATGTTGAAAATTAAAGACATGATGAATAATCAATTTGTCTACCCCAAGAATTGGGAAAAAAAAATTACATGCAATGCTTTAAAACAAATAAAATAAACAAACACAAACAAAATGAGAATGTCACTATTAGCATAACAGTGCCGAAAAGAAATTAAAAATGGAATTGGAACTTTGGCATTTTTACTTAAATGCAGTACATGAAATGAAGACATTGCATGACTGCTCATTTTAATGTAACATCCATTTTGATTCTTCATCACACTGTACATCTGCCCGCTTTCCCCAGCTATCTCATGTTCTGTAGCATTTGTATTGTGCTCCTGAGGATGCTTTATTGGTGAACTACATTAAATTCATCTAGAAAGAACTTTAAAAAAAAGCCTTTTCATATGCCCTTAGGATTACTTGGCTAGACTTGAATCAATTTATGCATTTGATGGTTAGTTTCAGTTGTCATGGATAAACAAAAGGGTAACTGTCTAGAATATATCAAATATTGTTTCATTTTGAAATGTATGTTTCCAGCTATACACATCTCCTACCCTGTTTTGTAAAAGTATTCTGCTGATAAAATGTAGACTTATGTTTGACAGCTTTTTAATCAAGTTCAAAGAGAATAAATAAAACTAATCCAGTGTGGTAAAGAGTCTGTCTGGTTATCGATTTGTTCATAAAATGAAAAATAAACCATGTAAATAAGATGTGTGAAACACAGATCTAGAAGCAAATATTTAAAGCAATTAAAGACCCCAAAACATAGGATTAATGCATAGGTCTGCTGTGCATGAGAGATATGTCTTCAATATCACCTCAGCAGATCATGGATTGCCTCAGTTTTTACTCAGCATGGTCGTGCCAAATACCATGTTATTGAGGAAAGGTCACTCCTCAGAGTGGTCCTTTATGGGAACAAACATATAATGAGGCCTGATCATTAACTAAGACCAGGCTCTTTCATCAGGTACTAACACAGGCAGAAAAATAACACCAAGATATCATAAAAACTGGCCTCGAGATGTTTTTTGACTTCACAGGTGTCTGAAAAAATCAAGCAAAACAGAGGGGCAGTGACCAGTAATTAAAATGAAAAACCACAACAAAACCAAATAAAATCTCCCTCGTATCACAGATATTCAGCGCAATCATTTCTGAACAAAACTATAAAGTTCTGGAGAACCCAAATTCACTTTAACGTTCAAGAAAATATTTTTCATGTTGATGTCAGGCCATGAGTACTTAAACAGTAATGCTTTTCAGCATCCCTGTCTGTAGACTCTTTTAATAGCAACAAACCAGGCGCTGTTTATAGCCTGTGGAAATGACTGGAAGAAAGATAGTCAGAAGTTCAGTCTATTCCTTAATAAAGACCATTCACATTATGGCCCCACGGGTGCTCACAATCATGCTATTGAAGTAATTTCTGCTATTACTGGAAATGAAAAGTTCACTTGTTACTTGGAGCCTGTTGCACTCAGACGAAAAGATTCTTAATTAATTAATTAATCTTCTTTTAAGATTTCTTTGGAGCATGGAGACTCCTCTTGTCTTGTTTTTATAAGCAAGACAAGGCTCATGAAATGAACCCGTATCTTTCCTGAGATCAACTGGTTTGGTTCAAGGAGGCGGGGGGGGGGAGGGAAATCAAGGAAACTTTTGGACACACGAGCCTTTCTTTGGGTTTGAAGGGTTCCTTCCATGAATGCTGTACAAAAGTGCTGACTGCTCTGCTAAATGCTTTGTAAAAGCAGCCTGAACATGGCAGTCAGTTTGGGAGGACACAAGTGTCTCTCACCACAGGAGAGTTTCTACCCAGGGCCTATAGCAGACATCTATCCCTCCTCATCCTGACAACAGAAAGGAATGGCCAGGCCTTGCTACCACGCTGCTTCCTTCCCCGAGAGACCAATCTTCTCCCTGTATCCTATAATATCTGCATCAATTTAATGGGAAAAATTACTCACTCAACCATTAGTCAAAGAGCCAGCCCCACAGCTCCAGCCATCAGCAGAAACCAGAAGGGCAAAGATGGTAAGAGTGGGAAAAAAAAAACAAAAAAACAACAAACAACAAAACAAAACAAAACAAAACAAAAAATAAATTTTCAAGCCTTAACTGCAGAAGGGTTTCTTTTAACTCCTGCTCAGGTAGTTTGATTTTGTTAACCAAGCTCACAGCAGTGTGGCTCCAACACTCTTTTGTTGCTGGACACACACATTTCTAAATCCCAAAAGTGTCCAAGTTTGGTCTCTATCACCATGAGCAATTCACTGATAGCCCCCCAGTTGTTACTTTTTAGAGCATTCACTTGGTAGAAATGCTGCTCAAACTTTGTTAAATTTTTGGCAAGTCAGAATTAGACTTGCAGAAGACCTTTTCTTTCAGGAGCTAGCTTCATTTTGAGAGAGGCCACAGATATATTAAGCAAGGAGCTATTAATGGTAAGTGATCAGAGAAATGAAAGCTAAGAATGCAGCAGAGAAACTATGTCCAAGAATCCCTGTGTTTATTTGTATGTCCCTGTGAATAGGATCTTCTATTCAAACTTGTGTGAGAAACATGAGCATGAAGCAACTGGGATTAAGGTAAAAGGAGATACCAGAAAGAGACCTAGGATGGAACCAAAAGGGCATTTCCAGCTAGAAAGATTTCTCATGAACATAAAAGTAAAAATATCAATTTATTGAATCCTAAACTCCTGCGAGAAAAATAGTCAGTTTTTAACTCAAGAAATTCAATGACAAAATAGAATTTCTGAACAAAAAAAAAAAAAAAGAGAAAGACAGACTGACTTACTGAGCTACAGTTGAAAGAGGAGGTATAAACTCCCTTGGACAGATCTTCATCCCTCTTTTTATTTATGTAGGTACATACATACATACATATATATATATATATGTAAGAGCAACATACATTTTAACAGTCCTTTAATTCTCTGGCAGGACAGCTACAGTTCAGGTAACATTCAGCCTGGTTTTGTAAGCACCCCACGCTACTACAGAGCCCGAGGCTGCCATTCAGCCCAAGGCACTCCAGAAGTTCAGCTAATCAATTTCCACAAAGTATACAGACCACGGGTAGAGTTGAGAAGAAAGCTGGAAAGTAAGCTGGGACCCACAATCACCAGCATAATCAGGTAGAATATAGATTTTACATGGTTGATTCTCAGAAGAGGCTGAAAGTAGAGCCTGGGGGAATGCCCACGTTATCACGGCACAGCAGGTTCCCTTGCATGGCATTCCTGCTTCGGAAGGGGAACATGGAGCACAGGGAAGTCAGCATAATCAGAGGCATGGGTCTCAATCACATAAACAGAGCCCAGGGCAATTCTTGTTTTGTAGGACCTTTCCTAGCACCCAAGCTGGATTAAAAAGGAAACAACTTTTCCTTAAGGGACAAGGGACAAACAAAGTGGCCTGTGGAGGTCAGGCCATACCCCAAACCTTCACTGCTCAAGTAATGCTTTAGGATGCTACTAAAGCAGCAATCTCATCCCTGTGCCAATTCACCATGTGTGATCACAGCACACGAGTGTCCTCTACCACTACTTACATACTCCATGCTATTTTTACACTCAGCAATAACATACGTCCAAACATACCCGAAACACTAGGAGAATTAATGCCCAATTTTCGTTGCAGAGCTTTACAAAGATCTGGCTGCACGTTGGATAGAAAACATGAGCTGCCACTTCACTTTTTCACAGAAAACATGCAATGAAATTTAAAAAAATTAAATGCATTCAAGACTCAAGACATGAGGTTGGGGATGCAATACCACTGCCCATCAATGGTGTGAGAAACTGAGGCACAGAGCCAGTTGTGTCAAAATACAACATTCTATTTTAGTGCTCATTTTATTCAGACCCATTCTATTTTTCTTTTTTCTCTCTCTTTTTTTTTTTTTTTTTAAATAGAATCATAGAATACTTTGCATTGGAAGGGACCTTAAAAATAACCTCATTTCAACCTCCTCCCATGGGCAGGGACATCTTCCACTCTCCCAGGTTGCTCCAAGTCCCATCCAACCTGGCCTTGAACACTTCCAGGGATAGGGAGTTCACAACCTGTGAACTGGGCAATACAAACAGGTAACCTGTTCCAATACCTGTCTCAAACCCTCACATAAACTTTATATTCTATACCTTGAATTCACCCATCTAATCAGATATTTGGGTTTTTGCAGGCACCCAGCCTTGCAACCCAAGGGCCAGGGGGCCTCAGAGGAAACAGAAGAGGAAAAAATTTGTCTTCCAAACCCTTGGCCGCAGTGAAATTTTCTGGCTTTCTGAAGTTTGCTGTTAAACTCTCAGAAACACTTCAAAGGTGCTGGGAAACCACCATCTCACAGCAAAGCAGCCTTTTCACACACCTCCAAAATACCTGGGGCAACACCTTTCACCTTCACTAGAATTTGAAGGCTTTGCTTAATAAGTTTAAGAGGGACCATAAAAGGCTGCAAGTTCTGAATGCTTGCCAACTAGTTAACCACAAAACACCACAATTTTAGAGCACATATCTGTTAATAATATACAGATTCATAAATTCCACATGATTCTCCTCTCCTCTGCCTGTGTCAAAATACAATTTCTGTGCTCAGCTCTTATCCACAAGACTTCTGGCTGCGTGTCTGGGAGACAAAAGGAGCATCTCCCCACTAGTGATTTTTATATTGTCTCAAAGCTCACAAGCTTTCAAAGAATCAACTCAAAAGCTTTTTGAACATTTTTTTGTTGCAATTTTGGGTAGGTGGAGGTGTGGTCTCTTCTCTGGAAAGTTAAAGTAACCACACTGAAAATGTTTTGACCAGTCCATTGCTCAGACTCCAGCCTACCCACTGCAGTGAAAAGAAAAAGGTATAAAAAGTCCAACATTATTTCAGGCTTTCCCACTGGGAATGTTTCTTTGCAGCCCCAGGCAGCAAATGGTTTTAAGTTAATGGCTAACACCCTGTATACATTTCTATCTTTATGTAGTTTCTGTCACTTATTATCCATTTTTAATCCTACCAGGCTCTTTGTCTTAATGGTATCTGATGAATTTCCCAGGTTAATTATGCACCATGTAAGAAAATATTTTACTTGTATCACTTTTAAATTCATTAGCTTTTAGTACCATTGTATAGCACTCCACTTGCTCTTGATTTATGGGAAAGGCTAAATAGGATCATCTGACTGACCTCTCCTGGCAATTCACTCTTCTATATACCACTAACACATCAGCTCTCATTTGTCTCTTAATCAATTTAACCTTCCCTTGAATAGAAGATCTGCCACACCCCTTACTACTTGCTCTGTCTTTCACTGGATGCTCTGTGTATCTATTCTGCCCTTTAGAACAAAGCTCTAGGTATCCAAGGGGACAGGATCCTTAATATTTTCATTATTGAACTCTTTACAGCTCTTTAAAGAGTCAAGTAGCTTGTCTGTATCTGATTTCTCCTCTGCACTGAAGAACTGAACTGTGCTTAGTGCATGGACCAGGTTCACAAGGGAATTTGGGGAGTTACATATTATTTCTGGTCCATACAGAGAACACACCAGGGCTGCTGGTTTCTCCCTTGTGGCTACCTCACCTTGCAGCTCTCCAAATTTCCATCAGCAGTTTCAGCTACACATGCCTGGCAGTCAGCAGGAGGAGGGAAGGAAGGATAGGAAGAGACTGTCTGGCAGCAGGTCTGCTCCTGTACCAAAACCCAAAGTACTGGGAGGCTTCAGACTTCCCAAAGGATTAGTAATAATATGCTTGTATGTACAACAACAGCAATGACAACAGGGATGCCCCATGCTCTGCATCCACCCCTAGCATTATACCCCCATCCACATGTGTGCACTGTAGCTCTTTCCAATGGACAGAGTTCTCTAGGACTGATGGTTAGTGTTGGTTTCCTGCATGCTAGAATGGTAAAAGTCAGTCTTCTAACACCCAAATTCACCCCAAATTAAACTCTCTTTGCCACTTGGCAACAGCCAGAAAGTTCTACTTCGTGACAGATTTTTGGTTGTGTGTGTATTCATCTTTGGAGGAAAGTAAGCGCTGTGGGGATCAGATTAAAGGTGTTTGGCACCTGCCTGAACCACTCTCACCTTAGTTTCTGAGGGCCCTTGCAGTCTTTGTGCTATTGGCTTACCCACAGGACACCAGCAGGGACTGCTTTTGCCTTTTGATGTTTCAAAATTAAAATGCAACCTATGGCAGCGCAGGGATAGGGGTCTGGAACTTACTACAGGATGGGCCAGGATCCTGGAAGGGCTATCAGCTCCCTCAGGAAAGCTGCAGTCTAAGGCTGCATCTCACAGACTGATGGTGCAGCACACAGGTGATACTGCACATTGTTTTCCAGTTGGAGATCCATATTTCCATGGAATCACAGATTCCACGCTGACAATCCCTTTGCTCCGTAAGACACTCAAGTTTGGCCAAAACAACAAAATAATATTGGTTATTCCAGGTTTAGGGAGCGCTGTTGGTTGGAAAACAAATGAAATTTCCTTTTGTGCTTATGATGTGCTTCACTTCAAATGTGAGAACCGAAAAAACAAAGCAGCTACCTTAAACAAACATGCCCTGAGATGCAAAATACAAGCACCTTCCCTAAACCTCTGGTACTATTCTTTTTCACGTCGTGTCCCTTTGAAGTGCAGATAGCCAAAAACACTGGCAGTGCTTTCCCTCTGATGCTGCAGTTTTTGAGAGTATTATGCATATTGCAGATGCGGTTTTCTTGCACTAGATTGAAAAAAAGAAATAATCTTATTAAAAATGTAAAAGGATTTCAGGGTTCTGTGCATACTCAGAGAAAAGAGAGATGTCAACAATAAACATGCCATCTGAACAATACGGAAGGACCTCTGTCCCATGGGCATAATAGATGTTTTATTAATAACTTGCTTTTATATATTTTTCTCATTTCCCAAAACAAAGGGAGGAGGGGAAAGAAAGAAAAAAAAAGAAAAAAAAAAAGGAATGGGTTTGAAAATCAAAACATTTCCTTAACTGGACAAATCAACATCCTCCCTGAAACACACGAGGATGAACTGAGACCTGGTGCATTTCCTGGGTCTCTGTTCTCCTGCCCCAGGTGCTTTTCTACCATCAGGACACCCCTGGCATGGGGACAAAGACCCCCTTGGTTTTCAAGAGTCCATCATGAAGCGCCTCAGCTCAAGCTGACAGGGTAAAAAGCTGGGTCTTCTAAGTGGCTATTAGGCAGACTCAGTACAAGCATTGATGGAAAAGATGGGGTATTTACAAGTTACTGATTGTCTGACATTGCTGGACAGGGTGTAAGAAAGAATGAGAGGGAGGACACAGCCACTTCTTTCCGTGTTCTGGAAGAAACAGAGTAGTTCTGCCACAAAAAACTAAGTTATTCCTAATTTAAATTAGCCTTCTTCTGTCAAGTAGGAGTCTCAGCAAAGGATAAAGGAGAGACATGTGTCTTTACTCCTCTAGGTGCCTTCAATCTGAGTGTGTTTCCAGACCCTCTGGTTTGGCCCATACCAAGTGAATAGATCCAGGGAATCGTAATATTTACTCTCTTTCCTATGATATAATTTTTCCTCGTGCAGAGCCTGTATTTCAGATAATCAGAACCTCTTTGGGAATGCTGTTCCTAGAGTATAGGCCCTCAGTAAACTAGTTTTTCTTCCCAAATGGCTTTTAAAAAGCCAGGCAAATATGGGAGGGAGGAACAGAAACATGGGATGCACTACGGCATGGAATGTTGAAACTATATAATCTCTAAGATCCTTTCCAACACAAACCATCACATGATTCTATTCTGTGAAGGCAGAAAGAGCCTAAAGATAATTTTCCTGTTCCATAGTCTGCCAATGTATGTGGCCCGTGCTATTATATCTTGTTTTCTGGTAACCTACCTGTATAAATAGAGTCTTTGCTATGATGCTGCTAGAAAAACCTCTGATCTTGATACATGCAAAGAAATACAAGGGCTCCATATCAGAAGCAACGCCATTTATCCCTAAGATCAGCAGCAGACACTTGCTAGGAAAGCATTTTAGAACAGTGAAGAAGCATTTTAGAAGTAGTGAAGAGAGGTGAACCTTGAAATCCATGGCTGAAGGATCTGCAGGTTCTGCTCAGGCACTAAGAAACCTTCCCAGGATGTAAAAATTCCTATTTACTTACATAGGACTTTGATTGCTTCGTATCCCAAATAGTTTCTACACACTCAGACATTAGATTTTGCCCTGTGAAGGCCAAAACTTTTTTTAATCCTTTTCTTATCTGTACAGTTGGGGCTTCATTCATAAAAGAATTGGAACATATGTCCCCACAGGTGCCCGAGTGCAGAAGGAATCCATCACTTGCATATCAGGTTGGGAGGTTTTTTTCTGCCTTAATTCAAGTGCACTCTGCACTCTACGGGGGTCACAAGTCGGGCTTCTTGCCTTTTCTATGTACACTCCGCTGTGAAAGAGACCAGGATAACTCACTGGATAGATGGGGAAAAGCTTTCTAATTAAGAAGCAAGTGTACATCTGTCTCAGGCCACTTGCCAAGCATAATGTGGTGGGGAGGCAAATCATTCTGCTGTTAGAAACTGTTCCTTTTGGACTTGCTGACTCCAGAAGTGCAGGTGACAGACGCCTCACAGTCAGGTCTCGGGGCTTTCTGTGCCCACCTAATGGTGAAGGAGTTGTGGGATTTGTCAGAAGTTCATCTGATCATAAACATGCCAGGGGTTCCTGAGGTTTAGACAGCTCTGTACACGCCTCTGATTTACTTATTTAAACTTATACCAGGGGTTGCTGTGAAAACACAGGTACACACCCACAGTAACAGATGTGTCTGACAATTATCTCCAGGAACCCGTGGCCAGGTTGTGTCAAAAATGGGCCCAGATGTGGCTGGTGTCACCAAGTGGTGGGAGGAAAAGGAGCATGGGAGGACACTGACAAAATGGATAGACAGTTTGGCAAGGAAAAGCTGGACCACTTGGGAAATTTGGCACATTCCAGACTTTCTGCTGCTCTCCAAAGAGACTGTGCTTCACGGAAAGAAGTCTCCTGAAAACCTTAGACTGGAGTCTGATGAAAAAGCTATTCCTGTCTGCCTCTGAAGCTCATATTTCACATGAGAATATCTCCTGCATGGACAACAGAGGAGATGCTACCATAGACAGAATTCCATCTGTTCCTAAGTTTATTTTATTAATTTTACATCATATCCTTCTGAAGTTATTAATAAGGGAAGATGTGAGAAAGAGAGGGATGTAGCCACCCACTCTGTGAACAAATAAGAGCACCCTCAGCACCATCCTTCCATCACATATGAAGCAGGTGAGATCAGTGTCCATGCTCTGAATGAGGATAATGATTTTGGCTAGTGCATCATTTTGCAACCTCAGTCCATCTTCTAGAATAAAAAGCAGCCGCCGTGGTATTGATGTCCCTTCTACAGTCCCTGTTTAGCCAGCAAGGCCCTGAGGTGGCTTTTACCATCCTCATGGTTATAGTAGCACACAGAGAGGCAGATACAGAGCAGATATCAGATGCCAAAGTCCTTTTAACCCTTTTTTCTCTCCACTTCAAGCAACACTACAAAGGCTTGAAGGGCTGTCTCACGTTAAGTTGGACATGAGGAAGAAATTCTTGACTGTGAGGGTGGTGAAGCCCTGGCACAGGTTGCCCAGAGAAGCTGCGGCTGCCCCGGGATCCCTGGGAGTGTCCAAGGCCAGGTTGGACGGGACTGGTGTCCCTACCCATGGCTCTGGATGAGCTTTAAGGTCCTTTCCAACCCAAACCACTCTGTGATTCTCTGAAAGAGTTGTGAAAGAGATCCAGGCTCGCACAGGAACGTCTTTGCTTAACATCCACCGCGCTGATGACTGTAAGTTAATTACCGCGCACACTGTACCGGTGACAGTAAATATTAGTGCTCTGTGCTACAGAACAAATATCCCGTGATGAAAAATTCAAACGGTATCGAGCTTTTCATTAGTGCAGTAATGGCTTTCTCACACATTTAGCTCATTTTTAATTCGACCTGCTAGGGGAAGGAAATGACATACTTTCTGTTGAATAAGACAGCGCCGAGATTATATGAAGGTGCGTTTTTATGGGTAAAGAAACGTATGCCACATTAATCTATTTTTATGCCTTGCAGTACGTGCTGATGAGTCATTTGAATGCCAAGTTTCATTAGTAAATTTGGAGTGATATAGGCAGCTCTGCGCTAAAATAAAAATATATATTTCGTTCAAGAACGCGAAAATTTCACTAGTGCTGCAGAATGCCTTAAACACTAAGTAGGATCATAGGATATAAGGATTAAATCTTAGAACCCTGTTTATAGAGGGAATTTTGTGTCCATAAAATGCACATTAGGAACACAATCTGCCCGATATTGTATTGTTCTATCATTTCTCTACGGATCATATTAGTCAGTGTCCTGTTAACATCCATTTTATCATACTGTCATAATATTATATTGAAATGAGATCTGGCACTTTTGGGGTCCTGTGCAAGATGAAAAAATGGGTCTCCAGCAGTCTTCCTCTTAGATATAATTGAAAAAGAGGCAGGCATGAGGGCATGCTGTGATTCACGCTGCCGGAGAGTGATCCGGAATCATTCAGATGATGAGTACATAGAGAATGCCATGCACAGAAAGATGGCAATTTGCTGTACTAATGTTTTGAAAATGAAAATTTCTAGCTGTTTTGCAGAGGAGCTTAGTAGGAAAGGCAGAAGAAAAAAAAAACTAATAATAAAATCTTTTATAGTTAAGTCAGATTATTTCTGTTGTTTTTGGAAAGGCTGCACTGCAAGAAATGTGTTTTCTGGAGAATGATGTAAAGCATAAATGAACATTGCTTTATTGACCAAAATAAGTGTAAAATACAGGAAATGGAAGGAAAACAGCAAATGAAAAAAATTCTCTCCTGTTGCTTGAAGAACAGCAGAGGGATCCAGGGGGACCTTTCAGGCTCCTTAGTCTGAATCTTGAATTCCCACTGTGGCCATTTGGCCATAGGGATGGACACCTACATACAGCCAGTACTTCAAGCCCATAAGCCTCTATTTCTGCCACGAAGCCACATTTCCAATAGCCAAGCTACCTGACAAGCCCCAGCAGAAATGAAAACAATGCTTCTTCTTCTTCCCAAATAGATTATAACTAATGATATCAATGTCCTTTTCTTTTGGTGCTTCCACTGAGCTTTAACCCTAACAAATAAATCAAATGAACACTTCCAACCTTTGTTTATGCTGTCAGTGGTGGTGCATGGTCAGTATTAAAAAGGTGGATTTTTTTTCTTGCTGTGCTTTGTTTTGATTAGCTTTGTTCTTGATGTCATCATTTGGTATTAAATGAAGGAAATTTAGCACTGAATTATGTACCTTTCTTCAGGATTTTTTGTAAAGACTCTCAAGCTCATGCAGCTGGCCTGTCCTCAAGACAGTGACCCATCAACCTGACTCAAGTTCTGTTTTAGGAACTGAACCAAGCTTCTGTAAAGTCCACCCCTGCTTTTGGCCCTCACTTTATCAGGGATGCAGTTGGAGACCGGCAGAGAAAGCAAGGCCACAGGCTCAACTTAGTGACATCCAGGGAAACCTTTCCTCATCAAACACATGAGAAAATCCATTTTAGTGAATATTCCTTTCAGAAATCATGCTGTACAGTAACAACTCCTCTATCTGCATGGTGGAGCAGACATGATCAAAATCAGTGTTTTTCAGCAGACTTGATCCTGTAAAATATGGTACATCATCCATATTTTTGCCCTCTATTTTACAGCTTAAGTTCTTCTCAGCTACCCCTCACCATCCTCTGTGGCTGTTGGTGACATTTTTAAATCATCATTCCTTGTTCTCATTAATGTATCTGTTTTTACCATTGCTATTTAAATTTTTTATAAGTCTCTATACACTGCAACAGTCGAAGTGTGATCTTTCCAGCAGAAAGGAGGAGACTCCTTTACTTAGGAGGAACATATGTGCTTTGCAGGGCTATGAGTGACCCAGAAATAGATGGTTCCTGGGAAAACACTGTTAAGCACCAAGATGGGCAATTTACTACAGGTGCAAGTCCAGGTGAACAGGGAATCTTCAAGAATCTCCCATTGAGCTGAAATCGGGACCATTTTTATAGCTTTCAGTTTTGAGGTCACAGTCACCCGGACTGGAAACTCAAAAATGACTTCAAAAAGGCAAATGCTAACTAGATTTCACACTAGATTTCATTTTACTTGGCATTACAGAAAGAATGCAGGTATTAAATAGACTGTTTCCTGTATACAATAAGGTTAATTAGTAGCAAGGGATGGAAATCAGTGTAGACATAACTCTTTTAGACAGGTATCAAAAATAATCCCCTGATCCCCACAGACCCCAGCTGCACTGAAAGAAGAACAATATAAAAGATTCTTTAAAGGAAATTTTTCAAACATTCTCCAGGTGTCCCAGCTATATTTAAATGGGCCCATGGCCCCATGCGTACTCCAACCCTTTCTGCTCTACAGTTCCCTTGCTCCAAGTTAAATGAGCAGAGTACTTGCACAGAATTTTGAGGTGCAACATAAAGGCTTTCTGTACAAAGAGACTGGGATTGCAAACCGAGACAGACAGGAGAACAAAAAGAAGAATATATTCTGGACTGAATGGGACTTCC
>NW_026088185.1:35039559-35072059 GCF_022539395.1 Myiozetetes cayanensis
TCCAGTGCTAATCAAACAAAATGGAATTAACAAACAGCTTTCCTTTAAGGTCCCTCCCAAGCCTAACCTTTCTATGATTTCTATTCTTCGTGACTTGCCATATTTTGAAATGAGGTGAAACACGGATTTACAGATGCCTTGTGACAAGCAGGACAGGAGGAGAGAGTTTTCCTTCAGCTCATCTGTGCAATGGGAACATATGGTTAAAAACACATCCTTGTGGATGAAGCTCAGCACCTTCATCACATATTTATTCAAGCCAGTGACAGCACTAGACAAAAATCAGCCTGTTCTGTGCCACTCTGGTTGGAATCTCCCACCCAAGCAGATAGGTGGGATGCAAACTGCTGGATTTCCAGTGGGAAAAGCAGAGGGACTCTGTTGACACAGCGGATGCAGGTATGTTACAGGGTGTGAACTTCAGCATGGGAGTTTATTTTAGCACTCTGCAATTCTAGGCAGCTTTATAAATTGCAGACGTGGAGGCTTGTTACTTGGCTTACAGGTTCCTATGGCAAGATGACAATTACTGAATAGGTTAACTTGCTGCAGAGCCAGCCAGGATCTGTGACTCTCCATGGCATGTAAAAGAAGTGAAAGTACAGCCAAAATAAATTCATTTAAAAATCCGAGCAAATAGACATGACATTTTTCTTGCAGTTTTTGACTGGCTCTAAAAATATCAACAGTCTCTCCAGTTCTAGTGCATGCTCCCAATAAACAGCTTTGGAGACTGATTAAAATACCACAGCTCTGTTTCCACGTTTTAGCAGTCTCATTAGCCATTTGCTGAATGGAAGCTATGAAGCAGCAGTGAATTTGGGGGAGGGGGTTAAACAGCCACACAATGGGTCAACATTTGTCTAAGGGCTCATCTCTGCAGTAGTTTGGTTTCAAAATGAGAAGGTCTGTATGGGAGTTAATCAAAGGACAGTAGTTCTGATTTCAATCCATACTGTACTTCAGGCCAAATAAAGTGGTCCCAATGTGTGCAGCAAAATCCCACCGGCTGCCCGCATATATATTTTTTTTCCAAAGAAAACTTTGCATTAGTTTGTAATTTTTCAAATCCTGAATATTGTTCCAGCCTTGGCCCATCCCAGTCCATGGCAGTACTGAAGTTCCAAGGAATTTGGAGCAGTTGTTTGCAAAATACAATCAAAAGCATCTGAAAAAGGGTCAGATAACCCAAACCTGCAGCCTGAGCCTCCCCATTTCAAACAGGGAACTATGCAGTCCTCCCCAAAACTCCAAAATTGTTTGCCAATAGAGAATTACACACTGACTTTTGGGAGCGTGTTGTAAAGCAGATACCTTTCCATTAGTCAGCTGTGTCCTAATCCAGGCATCCCAAAACTTCTGGAATTCTATTCTCATACACACACAGTGCACCTCAATATGCAAAACAAAAATTGCTTACTCAGTGCAACCACAGTATTAAATTAATCCGCTACCAAATGTACTGGGGGAGGATAAGGAGATGCCCTTTATTATTTAAACTAAAAGCAACATGATTAATTTACCCTGATGAGATTCAATGGCAGGAATAAAACAGGCAGTGAAACACAGGGAAGGAGCAAAAGGGAAAGAGATGGACAAAAGCAACTTTAGCATATAAATATTCTCTTATATATGTCCTTGCACCCATAATAATATTAATAATACTCAAAAAACTTCTCTTTCTAGCCTGTGAAGTGCATCACAGTCTGTTCACTGGGAGATGAAGTTTACATGGTACATATGAGTACATACATATCAGGTGTCAATAAGAGCTCTAAAATACTGGGGGAATAATTAAGTTTTCCTATTAGGAATGTGTGTCCTCCTGAAAAATTCAGAACTTTTTACTGGCAAAAAAAAATGCTCACAAAGGCTGAATAAAGGTTAAATACAGCCTAACTGCAAGATTTCAACAATTTACAGCCAGAAAAGACAAGTAGGATATAAAACATGAATAAATGAATAAATGGATACATGTTCAGCCCACTGCTGAATTAGGATTCACCCTAAAACCTAAGGCCATGGAAGAGCGGAAAAAGCAGAGCCCTTCCAGAAATCCGGGTGAGCTCCAGAAATCAAATCAATACCTTTCAATAACAACAGGGTTGAATGTATTGTAAGTGTAAATAAAATGTACACATTCCTATTCTGATATTATCAGCTAAAGCAAGCATTCAACAAATCTTATATAAATTATATTGGCAATGTTAATGCAACTCACCACCAGCGCCAATACATTAAAAAAACTGTAAAGGCATTGAAATTTGAGAGTCTCAAATCTCTATTTCTTAGTATTGGTGTTATCCAATAAAACACATCCACTGACTGTAATATCTATTTTAAAAAATTCTTCCTGCTTTCTTGAGAAATTAAACTAAAAAGCAATAAACATTGTTTATGCAAGCACTGGCAGTACACTGGTTCTGCTTGTTACATACTAAGAAGCTACAGAGTAGAGAGAGGACAAGGTAAAAAGGAAGGAAAATATAAGGAAATTATTTTGCCAGCATATTATTTTCAAAGCATTCACTTCAAGGAAGGGTAAGAGTAATACAAGCTTTGTTATTCAAGCATCAGATATAAATACATGGATTGTAAAATACCCACTTTCAGATCTGAAATCTAAGTCAAACAATTTATTCTGCTACAACCCTCTTATTACCCTTTAAATTTAGCCAAAGTATTCCCTGCCAAAGATAGATGGAAACATGATGAACAAATCCATCCTTCCTGTACTCTAGGAAGAAATTCAGGCCCTGTCTTCCTGTCATTCATTTACATATAAAGAGATTTAAAAAAATTAATGACATTTTCTAGTTTTATCAATGTTAAAACCAAACAAATCAGTTGAAGTGAATTTGGTTTAGCTCAGAAATGTTGCAAAGTGCATTTTGACATTGTCCTATGTGCAAACAGACAGAATCTGAAACTTCTCTCTTCTGGACCCACTTGGATGTGAAAACCCAAAGCAGCTTAGAAGGGTTTGTGCATTTGGAGTCCTCAAAAAAAAAAAAAATCTTAGAAACAGGTATTTTTTTTTAATTTATCCAAAATGCTTTCCCAGGGACATCAACAGCAGAAAGCTGGTTGTGTTTTCTAGAGTCCTGCATATTCTGCATATTTCAAGCTGAAAATATGGTCATGCATTGATAGGTTTTTGTACTAAGATCTGTGCAAGTAAAAATAATTGCAAAATACATATGAATATTTTTAATGTTTTAAAGTCCCTATATCCAAAGGAAAAAAAAAAAAAGGGACAGAAGATAAACTGATGTGTCACAGATGAACTGAGCAGAGGCTGGAATACTTGAATCAAGAAAGGTCTCTCTTAATCTGTAATATATTGATAGCACTGGACTTGTGATTGTTCATTAAAACTCTGATCCCACAGTTTTGACTCAGATCCATTTGCAAACAAAAGTACCTGTAACATCTGGAGTGAAACTGGAACCACTTGGCATTTTCTCATGAAAACTTGTAGGAAAGAATTTACTGGGAGTTTTGACTTTAAATGGTTTCATTTACTCCCTGAAAGCAGTTCAGACTTAGAAGAAAAAAAAATAAAACTATATCTGATTTCATATGCTTTGGAGGTGGGACTGGCAATTTCACTGGAGCTGCAAATGAAGCTGAAATCTTGGAGTTATAAAGCTAAACAAAACAAAAACAAAAATGTGTAAAATTTCTGTGAAACAAATTATGTGAATTTTGCACAGCTGTACTCAGGGCATAACTGTAAATGAAAAGACCAAACTAATTAGATTATAAGCAGTTGATCTGCCTTATATTGTTTTATCATATGTAGTAGGTATAATATCTCCACATGAATGACTTGAAGCAAGTCATCAACATACTGTGTTCAAGAAAGCTGATCAGATTAGAAAGACCTTGTAAGTTATGCTTGAAGAAGATGAGATTGATGATAACTTCCTACTCACAGTTACACCAATAAAATTGCTTCATCTCTATTAAACTTCAGGTTTCTGGAGACAGTGTGTCCTGACAAGACTGAAGTAAATGTTGGAGTTCATTAGTGCAAAGCAGACACCAAAGTGTCAAATGACTGAAGGTTATTTTGAATGGGTTTCCCAGTGTCTTCGTAGGAAATCCATTAAAAAGAAAAAAAAAAATGGAATAATTTTTTGTGGCTGGTCTCCAGCGATAGGATCAATGAACAATATTTGGGATGCTGGCTGAAAGCCAGATGTAAGGCATCACTGTAGCCCTTAAGTACAGCGAGCTTAATTTTAAGCCCACGAATAGTCCCACTGAATTTCCCAATCCTCACGTGCTTAAAGAGGAGTTTGTGCATATGCACTTCTGCAGAGTAAGGCCAAGGAAGATAAAGTTACTGGCATATTTCTCAGGCTCACTGCAGACCATTTACACCACATGGAAAGGCTACACAGTGGGAAAGCTCAAAACCCCTGTCCCTAAGTGGGGGGGGCAGACCATCAGCAAGGCTGCTCCCTGGAATTCCTCTAAGAATGACCTCTCAAATATTCACTCAAAATGTATGGCAAGCCAGAGCTGGTCCAGGGAATAAACATCTTCCATCCTTATGCAAAGTGTAGCCAACACAGAGGTTGCACAAGATTTGCACAACTGGGGCAAGAGAAATTAGAATTCAGCATCCGAGGAGTGAATGTCTGTCCTCCTACTTTTAGGTGAAATAGGAGGACACTTGATCTTTCATTTTTCATTTTTACCAAAGGCAGATGAAAATGTCAGCAACCTGGGCATATCTTTGCTCTACAAAATTAGCAAAACACGTGAGGTTTCATTGCACAGAAAAATAACATGAGATGTTCTGGGAACATGCAGCAACGTGGGTGGCCATGATGAAGAAAAAGCTTTGGAGTATTTATACAGCAAATAAATATTCACAGACACTGCTATTCCCACTCACTAAAGTTTTGAAAGACATTATTCTCCTACAAGACAGATAAGAGAGAAGAGGTGGGGGATGAAGGGAAACTATTATGGAATGAGGAATAAGGGCCAGAGCCACGGCCACAAGATTGATGTGAGTACTACAGTAAGCAAAGACCAATTCACTGCTTAAGGGTGTCAAAATGCAGTCCTGGGAGAGAAGAGAAGGCTGAGAAATGAGAAAAGAAAAGGCAAGGGAAGGGATGTATAAAGAACAGCAAATATTAGGGAAATTAAGAACAATAGAACGAATCAAATGTCACTTGAAGAGGGTAGGAGTGCAATTGCTTCTTCTCCTTGGCTAATCCACAAATTAATGGAACCAGAGCAAACATAAAAATAAACCATCATTCTACACGTTCAAAGGTGAATCTTAGAGTGGTCACCCAGAATAAAGCCAGATAAGGGTGAGAGAAGCAGCAGCACCATAGTGTGCAGCACAAGGACATTACAGCAATTCTACTTTTTCCTTCACTGTTTTTACTGGAAAATCTTACAAGATTACAATATCCAAGGCAAGGCACTGATAAACTGCAGTTTCAAATTATTTCACTGAGGCAACACAAGCACATAGAGCTTCTCAGGTGCTGAAGGATGTGAGTGGTTCTACAAAAACCACTCAAATATTCGAGTATGTTAAAAAAATAATATATACAGTTTGATGTTTGATATTTAATAATATCAATTATTTAAATAAACTTTCTTGTCCTAATTTTTATTCACTGACATGATATGCATATTTTATTGTTTATTTTTTCTAAGCTCTTATAAAAAAAACTCTGTTAAATTAACAAACATAGGCTTTCTCTATTTTTTCTCCCTATCCCATAGGACTTAAGACTGAATTTTGTTTCTGAGCTCAACAGGCTGATGCAAAATTCCAGCTGAGAGAAAACTCAGTTAATTTTTATACTGTGAGATACCTGTGTAATTTTGGAGTAACAGAACATCATTAATATCAACACAATCCTATAGGTTTCAATCCTGCTAAATTTGACAGTACTTCTTCATAAGCAACTCTCCCTTTATTGACTTAGAAACACAGTTGGGGAACCTTTTGTGAGGTTGTGAACCAGTATGACACTTGGGAGTTTGGGGTTGGTTTTTTTTGCTCCTCAAACTTGAGATGTTATGAGACCATAAAGTGTTTTGTCGTGGCCTGAGGGGAACTGAGTTTCTCTTTATAATTTACCTCCAATCAGAAAATCTTGAGCCAGCCAGATCATTCCGAGTTTGTGATTTAAAAGAGAGAAATGGGCAAATATTGAGCCTATCCCTAATTACCCTCTATATTTCTGACAATGCAAATTTGAATGTACTTGGAATTTTCTCTAAGTGATTTGGCAAGTATAAATTACCCTTGCCCTTAAGACTCTGAGTTTCCACAGACAATGCATCAACAGTTGGTGTTAAAAGGCTGCAGCTCTACTATTAAGAATCAATACAAGTTTTCAACAGGAATACACTTAGCCAGCATTAAAGCAATTACATTATGTTAAATAATATTAATACTAAAGGCATGTCCATTGCTGGCCTGCACCAAAGTCATAACATTCCTTAATGATTGTCTCTATTCTTCAAACACCCACCTAGAAGCAAAACAAAAAACTCAAACATTCAAATACACAAAAATAAATAAATAAAAGAAATTAATAAATAAATAAATAAATAAATAGTTGTAAGGTTGGACATTCGTTCTTAAATAAACTTTCCTGTCCTAATTTTTGTTTTCACAGTCTGTGGAATTGCTCTTTTGTCATTTTTGTATTACACATGCATTAACCCTTTAAAAAATCCTACTAATTGTCTATGTACAATATTAAGTAATATAAATATATACTTTCATATTTTGGACCCTAATACTTCCAGACCTCGAAGACATAAGCTGGGAGCCAAAAGGCTGGTGTGAATGCAGAGCTTTACAGAAATATTGCCTTTAATTTCCAAATCCATTTTTAACTATAACGAATTAATTGCCGGCAACATGAATGATGGCATTTATCTTTTAAAAGAAAATATCACTGCTCAGGAAGGCATGCAGAATGACAGCCAGTGCTGCAAAGGCACCTCATTCCCACCAGTGTCTCCAGTCATATTTTGCAATTCCATAGTCCGCAGTCTTTCTCCTTATTAGAGAAATACTTTTCCACTGTTAAAGTAAAATAAAATAAACATCTCATAGAGGACTTCCTAAAATTTGAACAGGCATCTGAGTGTGCCAAGAGTAGCAGCTGGTTTTGCCAGAAAGAAGATCTGGCAGGCATTTAGTCACAAGGTCACTGCTTACGGGGATCACCCAAGAGATGCGATGGGAAGCAAGGAATGTTGGCATGGCACTAGGACAGGTTGTCCTTGGTGAACTGGAAGGATAAGGCTGTTCTGGCCACAGGCACTCAGCAGCAGTTTCACTTCAGAGAGGATTGCACAATTTCTTTAGCTTTTGAGTTCACATTCCCCGAGTTTCAGGTTTGAATGGACCCAAAAAAGTCATATTCACCCGCGCAGGAAGAACTCATGGAACCAAAAATCAGACACGGAGGCATCATGAAATGTAACTGGATCTGGCTTTCCACACTCAGTGGAGATTTAAACGCTTCCTGAACTAAGTGACCTAAAACTGTGTGGGCCCCTGTGAATTCTGCAGTTCTGTAACCCTGGAATTTGCTGCAGAAGCTTGCAGAAGGATTATAAATTAGAAACTTCACTTCTAAAAGCATTGAACTGCAGACCCAGCAAGTGGTCTAGATATGAAAAAGGGTTGTCTTTGTCATCTGGCAAAAAAGGGGTGGCCTGGCAGACCGTAGGGTGAAATGGCACACTTATTTTTCCTGATATTAACTCTGAATCCTACAAACAATAAAGCAGATATCAACATTCCCAACTATTTGTTTCCTGACTGCATGATTGAAACGTCGACTTTTCCAACAACACATTGCTAAACCCTCAGCTAAGACAATGATACATCCCAGTTGCATCTTCAAATCCCACTGGACTTAAGAGCAAGGGAAGAGCTATCCTGCTATTCCAGCATTCTTGTGGAGCTTCTTCTGATCACACCTCAGCTATCAACTCCTGAGCTGTGATTCAGCTGGTCCCCCTGAGTGTTCTCCCTCTACTCCACTTCTGGATACACCAATACCATTCAGGACTGTGCACATGACATTAGGGAAGGAAGTTTAAACCAAGGTCAGACATACCCTCCATTCCCAGTGCAAACCACCTGACCATCAACAGCATCAGCCTCCCCCAGCCACACCAACAATGCAGGAAATGCATTTCTGATGCAAGAACACGTGATGAACTGGAAACCGAAAATAAATGGACTCTATATAACAAATTGAATTTAATATAAATGCTAACAAGCCACGGGTAACAACTATAATACTCATTTCTGCAGTTACATCAATTAAACAAACCTCCAGTTCTGAAATTACCTGAGTCACCTACTGCCCAGTTTCCTGGGTGACAGAGGAGCTTCTAAAGGTTTATTGATGAATTTAGCTATCACTTAGTGTTATTCACTGGTCTTTGCTAACTATGATGTCATTTGTTCTGACTGGTTTAAGGGTGGACAAAGCATCTGAAGACAAGGGCAAAGGAATAAAGGAGATTTGTGAAACGAAGTGATTGGAAACTCAAAGCCCTCTGAAGTCAGTGGAAAGTCCTGTAATATTCACCCACCTTTTATTTATTGTGAGATTAAAAGCAAAAAAGCATTATGTAACTGTGAAACATTACTGGCATTCTGATACTTAGACAAATGCAGAGCAATAAAACACCATTATATGAAGTAGCTATCATGGGAGGATTGCTTAATGATCTGGTTATAAAATGCTTCCAGAGGTAGGTGTTTCTTATCTGAAAACTTACCAAAACTAATTTAATCTTGTCTTTTTTTGTCAAAAATTCCTATCCCACCTTCTTCTGTTCTGTTTCTTGTTCTACTGAGTTAGTGATGTATTTCTTCCTCCCTATCTCTCAGAAGGTATTGCTTGTAAAGGTCAATTCTCTTAACACAGCTTCTGCCCACTCTTCAGCTAATGCATTATAGCACATTATCAAGTTTCCAAACAATTGTTCACTTTTCATTAGAATGTGCTAGGTTTCTCTCCTTCTGCAGTGTTAGTGAAAATGGTGTTGAGTTGTTGACTAGTAATACGAACAAGCAACTTCTGCCCTTAGAAGTGGGATGGAATTGATTCATCTTATTAAAAACAGACCTCATGGAAGCCGGAATTTGCGCTACAAAGGTTAATGTTATGAATGCACAGATAGATAGTTTTCCAGCATTTCTATTTTCATGAGTCATTTTCAGCTTCTGGTACATCATCTTAGCTCATGTTACTTCATATTGATGTGACAGAAATGTAATGTGCTAAGTCAGGAACACTAATTTATACCTGAAAAAGACCCTTTTCCCCCACCATCTTTCTGCTATTTTCTGAATTTTCCCTTTTTTCTTTCTCCAAGATAAGAAAAAATGAAGGGTTAGGGCAGAAATTTTACTTCCATTTCAGTACAATGAATGGAAGCAACAAATGTGAAAGAAAATAAAGCTTCAGGTTGGCAAAGAAAGTAATGATCAGGAGCTGAGATAAAGAAAGCTCAAGAAAATGAACTCCAGACATAACAGTTGAAAAAAGTTAGATATACTGATGACTACAAAACTAGTTTATGTAATATATATTTTACATCCAAGCCAAACAGCTCTTTGAACATTATTGAGGCTATTATTACTTTGAAATAAACATTAGAGAGCTTCAAAGCCAGAGCTACATAATACCCAGTACACATTTACATTTACATCAGAATTAGGATGCAGGTTTTCACGAGCTAATCCACCCCATTTAACACAACCACACACAACACTGTACAACAGGCACTGTGTTTTTACACGGGTAAAAGAACTGACGTGTTGTACAGTTGACAAGACAGAGATGGTGATAAAAACTCTGTCCAGAAGGGCTGGACCCTGCTGCAGAATGGTGAGAGAGCCCAGGGTATGAGTGCTACTGTAGCTGATTCTGAATAAGGTACTACTACTCCATGATGCTTCCTCTCTCCTGCTCCCTTTGCCCACAGCCTCAAAAACAGCCACCAAAAGTCCCTGGAAATAGTCTGATATTGGACCAGGAGGGACCTGTTGGTTTCCTGAACCCAAGCTCCCACCATCCTCAATCCAAATTAGAGCTTTATCAAGCTGTACCTTTATTACTCAAATTTGAGCGAAATCTCTGCTTTATATTGAGCACCTCCATGCCTCTCTCTCATATCTAGGAGCAACTTCCTGCAAGCAGCTGCAAAACCAGTTCTCTGCTCAGCTCAGCTCCAAAACCACTCCTGTGACGCCTGAAAAAAAAACCCTTGACAATGTCTTGGCTACTCAGTGTACTGAGACTGCTGTCTATCATGTTTATAAATATTGTCTCATTTCTTCTCATACCATCTCGTCAGCCTGTGCCATCTGTTGCCTCCTGTGACATGTGCAGACTGAGCTCTTCACAGCAGCAACTGACTTCTTCTTCTGTGCTTGTACACAGCACCCAGCACCACCAGTGCTTACCCACTGCAGGGTTCCCCCAGGGCCATAATGACGCAGGAAATTAACAAAGTTAATGAAGAAATCCCACTCTGCCTCCTCACCTTCCTCCTCATTTCGCAGGAGGAGCCCGTGGCCAAACCACATAGTGAACCACGTGGGAAGGAGCACAGAAGAAAGTAGAGGAAGGTTCTCATCCCCCTCTGCTCAGGATGGTGAGGTCACTCTGGTACGTGCCACAGACAGACAGAGAGAAATAGGAGAAGGTCCAGAAGAGGTGACTGAGGTCATCAGACACCTGGGGAAGAGGATCCAAAAGGAGATCTTGGAGGTGATGGGCCCATTTCATATGTGGAAGAAGACACTAGGGGAAAATCAAATCATAGCTCAAACCACCGCTCCCAAAGATGATGGAACAAACTCTTCTCTGAAGAGGCAGCAAACAGAACCAGGGGCACTGGCCCTGAGGAGGTTGAGATCAGACATTAGGAAATTCTTTGTCATGAGGAGGGTGATGGTGTACCAGAACAGGAGCCCAGAGAGGCTGTGAAGTCTCCTTCCCAGAGCATTTCCAGCTCCTCTAAGCACTGCTAACCAGCACTTCCCTTTCTACCACTTCCCAAGCAATAGAAGGTAAATGTATATTTCACCCTGATAAAATATTAAATGCTTTAAATGCAACAACAGTCTTCAAACACATGCAACTTCCCATGAAAAATGCTAGATACTCTTTAAAATATGGGAAATAAACTATTGTCTTATTGCTCTCAGAATATATTTGCAACTTCTTTCCAAATTGTAGGTATCTCGATGTTTGCATGAAAACACAATGGATCATTTTATTTTCTTGACGTGGTATTAGTAGATTGCAAGTTTTAAAATGGCAAATAAGAGAAGGAGAATCTCTCCATCTGCATTAATCACAAGACTTTCTGCTCTCTGAAGTTGCCCCCATAAACCTGTAGATCTTATAAGCATTTCATTATGTGGTTTATGCAAATAACAGCAACTTGGTGAAACCACTGTGCATGGGTATCTGCATGTAGATATACTGAACTAAGCAGCAAAAAGAAATCCTGGGCATTCAAAACCATTACTTAGGTTGGAGAGACAAAAGAGGTTTTTGAATCTTATTGCTGTAATGTGCTTTATATGCTGCTGATAGGTATGACTTGGAAATTGCAGTAGGAAAAGGAGTATCACAGCTGTTCTCTCATGGGGTGAAAGTCTAGCCCCACTGAATCCATGAAAGCCCCTCAAGCCCCATATTTCAGGTGAGAGTCCCAGAAGTGGATGACCTTGGGTGCTGAAGTTAATTCTTCCTCTAGTCCTTCACACTGTTCCCCAAGTACATTTCAAGAGCTTACCTGTTTCTCTCATTATTTATGAGATCTGGTTTATTTCTTTTTGCTTGACAAGTTGCATTTCCCCCAGTTTTACTTAATAAATAATCAGACTGCTACTCATTATTGCTGATGGTTTTGATTTCGTTCAGTGTGAGCTTGTTGGGCAATGATAGGAATATACAGAAATAAATATACAGAACAAACATATTGTTGGAATGACAGGAAAATATTGGTTAGTGAGCACTATTGATGCAACTAAATCCACACACATCTCTAAATCTTAAAAGAAGTGAGTTTTAACTCATAGAGTAGGTCAAGGATATCCATCAAGTGCCCACAGTGGGCATGTCCCCTCTGCCTGCACACACTGCTGCAGTGGAGAAAAATCAGACAACCAAACCACACAAGGTCTTTTTCTCACACAGTTGAACAATTTGTGATGCTAAATGAAAAACAGAGTGTCTTGAACACAGCTGTGTCACTCCAGACCTGGAGCAGAGCTTACTGCCACAGCAATCCCAAGCTGTGTGGTAAAGTTGTGAAAATCCCTTTTTTCTCCTCTTCTCTCTCTCTCTCTTTTTTTTTTTTTTTTTTTTGGTATAATGAGTGTTTAAAAGCTTAGCAAATAGAGTCCTAAAAATGTAATTGTAGCTTGGTAGCACTATTAAATATGTATACTGTGGTCTTTTTGACAATTGGTTTAATCCCTTTATAAAGTCTTCAGAAGTTCCATCACAGAAGCATGGATGCTGTTTTGATCTATTTATTACTCTTAAGTGCTCAGAGAACTGTCCCTATTTTCTAATTAACACTTTTAAAGATAAAAAGCTATGTATTAAATCAATCTGAATGATGGTTGTTTGTGAATCCCACAAGATAAGGCAATTTGCATGTTCACTTTGTACTTACAAACTAAATCTGCACATCTCCAAAGCAGCTCCTTATAATGTAAACCTTTTGTGAGTATTTGTAACTTAAAAGAAAGTTTGGCCTAGTACAGAGGCAGTGCCAATTATCTAAAGGACTTCTTTACTGAACATGATTAAGATACAAAATTATTAGGTTGTTATTTTACATTGTTTGCAGAGAAATTTGAGGAAACTACTCTAGGAACGTTAAGTGTTCTCCTGTTTTGCTTTCTTTCCTTCTTTTTTTTTTTGTACATGTAGTAACATGAGTGCATTCATGAACAAGCAACCAGTCATGAAACAGCAGCCAGATTCCACATCAAACTCAGGTTCAGCTTCCTTTGATACGAATTAAATCACTGCTGAAACCAACTGTTCACCACCCTGACTGAGTGTTCAGCTGCAGCTTCAACTCCAAGGCTTTATAAACTGAATTTTAATTCAAATATTAAATTAGAACAGTGATTTATTGCTGGAATCCAGTTCTGATTATTTAGCACAGTAAACATATTTACAGAAATAGATATTTCACAGCAGTGAAATAGTCCCTGATCTCAGAAACAACTCCGCCCTTGCTAAGAAAGAAATCAACAAATTCATATCTCCAAACCTCTCTTGTGAAGATGCATATTATCATTTCCAGATGGTAAGAACATAACAAGTATACCTACGAGACACATTTTTTTTTTACTGTATTTGCTCTTGAACATCTCATCAGAAATTATTTCTTTCAGGTTTTGCAATCTGCCTTCCACCACTGCCTCGGGTTTCTCTATAACAACTGGTCCAAGCACAGACAATTCTTCACAGCTTTTAGCTCCAGCAGACCTGATCATGGATCAGGCATGGGATGTCTCCTCATCCTCATTTTCAGACTTCCACATCTTCTTCAACTAGCAATTTAGGAAGTGGACAGTCATGTCATAAAATACACTTTCATATATTTGTTACATCTTCTTCTTACTAGAGTTTCCCTTATCATCCTCTGCCATCACTGAAAGGTCTTTTTATTCTAAAAAAAATTATTTTTTTTCCCCACAAATCTCCCTGATCTTCAGATCAGTGAATTTACCCTGAATTCCAATTATTTTTCCTGACCCTGGCCACAGTGTCTATCCTTGCAACACACAGTCCATCCACATTTACCTTCTAGATACATTCAACACCCTCTCTTCAGTGTGCTTTGTAAAAGCCTCCTATATTCAGTGGTAGACCATGGTGGGTATATTTTTGCTCTGGTCCTGCAACTACATGATCAAATTTTTGTGCTGCAGGGTTAACCTGGGTCAGAAGGCCCCAAGAATGGACATCTGACACTCCTAATCTAATTCTGGAAACATGAGATTTGCAGACAGAAAATCTCTTTCTGGGAGCAGAAAAGAATGTCAGACCCACTGGGACACTAAAATGACTTCCAACTATTTTTCACTTACATAAAATTTAATCCAAGGACCTCAACATACGTTAATTTGCAGACCCATCTACACACCTCTGACACAGTACGTGTATTATTCCACCTCATAGAGAAGGGAAAATAGTGGCACTTCCCTCTCCAAGTTCATTCAAGGACAGAACTATGCATGGAGTATCCAGAAAGGATTCAGGAAAATAACTCAGGAGGCCACAGTCTTGGTCATGATGGAAACCTGACTGAGACTTGGGCAGGAAAGGTAGAGTTTGGCTCATTGGAAAAGTGTATTATTGAAATTTTCAAATGGGAAATGGGCTTCTACTGGAAGAAACAGCAAGAAAAGTGGAGATATGGCACAAAGACTCATAACAATTCACAAAGAGCATGGAAATATAAATGTGACATCTCACAGTGTTGGGTTTTTCCACCCAATATCACAAACTTGCAAGTGACACTTAAACCTAAAACTTGTTTATAAGAGTGACACATCACAGAAGACACAAACCCAATTCTCATTAAAAGCTGATGACATTAATCTAGGTTATCTTTAAATTGGGTGTCTTGAGAGCATATCCAAGGCTTTGGTCTCCTAGACACATCCCAACTCCACTGTAGGACAAGAACTAAATATGAATCAATCTTCTTCCTTCTCCAGAGAGTCTGTTTTCCAGGGATGGGAAACCTGGCTATGGATGTGAGACAGGAGACACAGCCATCCTCAGCCAACCTCTTGTTGTGGTAACTGAAGGACAAGGACTTTGGTTCATTGCCCAGATGATCCAAAGATCAGTTATAAATGTCATCACAAAGTCCATTCCTCTCCTAAACTCAAAGCAGTGAGCAGGAATTTGTCACCTCTACCTCCCCAGGTAAAAATTCTAACTAATTATGACTTCAGCTCTTGTTATACCTGCCATTGTCTGCATGTCACCACAACAGTTTAAACCATTCAGCAGCATCTCTGCACCACCAAAAACACCCTCCTCCAGTGCTGGGTCATACCACAATGGAGAAGCCTCAGACTCCCTTCTGGGCCACAGCATCACACAAAAAGCAAACTATAATCTTTTATATAACAGAATAAAACAGAAATTAGGACAATAGCTGGGATTATATTGGGTAGAGAGCCATGAAAAACTTCTCACCAAAATCCTTCTACTCAAGCAGTGCCTCATACACTGTTATACCACAATGGTAGCTCAGTAGATGATTGGATAAAACAATAGCCTTGTCTCACATTATTAATTTTTCCTATCAAGGAAATTTAATAGGTTGGTAGAAATTAGCCAAGCCAAGCCTAAATAGACTGAGTGGGCACAAACCATGCCAAGAACGGGCCGAGATGATCCCCTGGCACAGGATTGGGGCGGCTCTGCAGGACAGTCTAGCAGAGCCACATGGAGTGTGCTAAAGGTGCTCGACTTACATGACAGTGAACTTGACACACATTCAAGAAAGCAATGAGTCATGAACACAGACTGGTCTTGGTGCCTTACTCAGGCAATGAAAGGAAGTCAAAAAACAAAGGGTATTGAGTTTCCCAGACTGGGGTCTGCCAAACTTCAGTGAGGACAGACTGAAGATCTTCCACAATGAAGATCTGCCACGGTAGGAAAGAGTGAGCACAGTCCACAACACAAACATCAGCTAAATTTTCTGCCATTTTTCGGTTTGTTCGGGGTTTGGGAGGGGTAGTTGGACTTTTTTTTTTTTAAATTTTCTTTAAAGGAGGAACTAAAACAGCCATCCCAGTCCACACACCGTAGGAGTCAAAGCATATTGATGGTTTGGTTACTGAACACACTGTGAATTTTCACAGTGGATCAGCAGAAAGTTATGAAGCACAGGTGTTCCTGTAATTGTGATACATTGGGAAAATTCATACTGTTAAATGAGCCTCAGCTTCACACTTCCACCTGTGTGATGTGGAAATGTACTGTGGGTACACGGGGCTATAATAGACTATACGTAGGAATGATTGCTGGCTGGTTCAGGACCTGCTAGGGTTTATTTCTCTTAATTTGTCTGAGTGTGTAATTTCTGCATTTGTATTTACTGCCATCATAAAGTGGGAAATGTGTGTTACACATGCTGGTAAAAATAATGACAACGTGAAAAAACAAAGTTAATACACTGAATGGAAAAGAAATCCTGAAAGGAAATCTAGAGAGTCTTTAGGAAATGGAAAATATTTCAATAAGAGAATGAAAGCATGAAGGTTTTTTTTCTTTCACATTTCAATTCTACTCAACAGTTTCTTGTTTTCATTTTTTATGGGGAAAGAGGGAGGAGATGATTCTAGAATGGGAAATGTGGGAAATGCTAAAATGCAGAAAGATTGAGGTCTGGAAGCAGGTGGAAGAAAATATCTACATGGATTACCTGAAGCTGAACATGAGAAACAAATGGAGAATGTTGGCATATAACTCGATTTATTTTCCTTTAACAGGTGTTTATTGGAATGAGAATTGGAGAGGCAGAATTTCCTAATTTTGTTCCAGACCTGTCAGAGCTTCTCAAGTGAGTGTTTCAGGATTATGAATAAAAAATAATAATAATAAAAAAAGAACCAAAGATCAAATGAAAAAAAGAAAGATGAATAAATATATCTTCCTGCATGACTAGGAGGTGTCAGTTCTGGTGTTTGACAAGGAACACAGTTCTGACTGTTCATGAGAGACCCTTTCAAGCTGTCCTGGAGACAGTAGGCTGCTCTTTGCTAAGGTTAGTTGACATGACAGAATAACTCTAAAATCACTAGTTTTCAGAAATATTACCCTATTAAAAACCATAATCATCACCTTGAAGTGACACCTTTTAGAAAGTGAAGACTTGAACGCAACATCTCAGAGTTTGCCTACTCAAAACACCTCACTCTGGGCAACAGCTTGATGCTCCATAGCTTAAATTTCAAAGTGGCCTTCAAAAGTAGCCCCTACTGATAAGAACTGTCAAAGGGACAACATATTCATCATGGGGATGTCAAAGCAGATAAGTGTTGCAAGGACTACTGGCATAGCCTTTTGCCTAGTCACAGATAATACCTCCTTTCCAGGGAAATGTGTAACGTTGGAAAAAAGGAAGAAAAAAAGGCTGGAGTCTGTTTTGGTGAGAAAGACATGACAAGTGCAACCACTTCAACTACACTGTGTTACAACCATTTAAGAACTCATTTAAGAGGGCTAAAGGAATTTAAGCCCAATGCTTTAGTCACAAGTTTTCTTTTCCATCAGATATTGCTATTTTCCTATAACTTTGTCTACTGAATCTCCAGCACCTCCCCTCTCTTGGATCTTTCCCCACATCTAACCACTTTCTGAGACTCTCCTTTGCTCTTTCTTCTCTCTGGCTTTTCATTGCTCTCCCTTCCTTCTACTCTCTGCCTCTTCCAAGTCATTTCTGCAGACTTCTCCTCTCTCTGTCTTCTCTGAGGTTTATATGCTTTGTCCCTCTGACAGTTCTGGAAATTTTGTCTTTCTCAGCTCATTTGCCCTCAGATGGCTCAATGTATCTGCTATCTGCATGATCTCCTCTGCTTCTTCAATTCAAATAGCCCACCCAATAACATTTCACTTCCCAAAAGTTCTTCTTGTCCCACCTTGTAAGGTCACTCTCCTCCTGGATGAGTTTGGTCTACCTAAGTTATTTGGCCTCATTAGTGTCTGCTAATCCTAATATTCATTTAATATCAATATTTATAAAAAACAGCAAAACAAGCAAACAAAAACAAACAAAACACACAAAATAAACCCAAACAAAAACACACACAAAAAAACCCAAACAAAAACACACACACAAAAAACCCAAACAAAAACACACACACAAAAAACCCAAACAAAAACACACACACAAAAAACCCAAACAAAAACACACACACAAAAAACCCCAAACAAAAACACACACCAAAAAAAAACCAAACAAAAACACACACAAAAAAAACCCCAAACAAAAACACACACAAAAACCCAAACAAAAACACACACAAAAACCCCAAACAAAACAAAACTCAAACCCAGGTATCTCACTCTTCACATCCATATAATATGATGGGACTGGAATTACTACATGGTTTGGCAGTTCTTTCCTCATTTCACACCTTCCCTCAGTATTTCTTGCAGTCATACACAAGGACAACAGAGAAGTCACATAGAAGGTCATGGAGGCTACAACAAAGTTTGCATTGGTAACAGAGAAGGCAGATTGGGAAATAAAAAAAGGCAACCCTTCTCTCCCTCTCAATTTCCTCTCTTGGTAAGTGTTGCACTCCTTTCAATACAGGACTGACATGGCTTGTTTATGGCCTTGCTTACTCCTGCCCTCATCAAATATTGTGTCCAGCTTAATCTTTAATTCTACATAATAAGGAACCAATAAAGACAATAACTTTATCTCTTTATTGACCTGCAGATTATCCCCACAGGAAGTGGTCAGAGTGGTTGGAACCCATGTTATTTACCAGCTTAAAGTCAAAAGCTCTTCAGATGGAGAAACGCTAAGATGTTAAGACATTTACCAGTATTTGAAGCATCCATATTTATTGATCTACTCAGTGTTTGAAACTATTTTACCCTTTAAACCTCTTCCCTCCTCTAGAAAATGAATTCATATATGACTTGAAAAAAATCATTAGCTGCTAGCTTTCAATAAATATGATCTGTGCCTTTTCATTTCAAGCCTAAAATTCATCTCTACTGGCTAGTGTTGAGAGTCTCACTTTACTTCCTGCTGTGAGGTACCATTCCCACTGGCTTTCTGTTGCAGACCCACCCTCTCTATCCCACAGCCATGGGTCCACCTTGTCACCAAAGTCTCCCATCACTCATGTTCAAGTCCTGTCCTCCACTTCTTTTTCAGTGTCTTGGAGCACTTTTTCCTTTCCTGTTCCTCACAGGCCACAGGATATTATTTGCTCCCAGTTCCGCCACATTTTTTTATCTTCAGACTTCCTTGTCAAACTTGATTTCAGTCTTACTCTTCATATTTCTTTACCTGATTTCTGACCTATTTCTTAGCAATTGGAATTGCTTTCATGCCTGAATGTACTATCATTTCCAACACATTGCAATTAATGGAAAAGAGGCAGATGGAAGATGTCTCCATAAGGATCAGCTTCATATTTCTGCATATAGGAGTTAAAGAAAAATTGTAGTGCTAAAAACCTCAGTCCTACTGATAAAAAAAGCCCCTAATTATTACAAGCACTGTGGATAAATGTAAAATAAAAATAAAACAAAATGATAGTGGTGATCATGAGAAACTTTCAGTCACCAAATAAGGTGAATATCACATTAAAACCACGAGAGTTGGCCAACTCTTACCAGTCTCTGGCAGTCCAGGGAGGTTACAGCCTTGGAACATGCTCCCCTCAGTTATATGGAGGCTATAATGGAAACTGTCTTTGTACTGAGCAGCAAACAGCGTAGAAGTGGAGAAGGTCTCCACAATCCAAGAACCTTTTTGTGTTACTTGCACTTTTGCCACCTCCCCCTCGTGCTCCATGTCCTGCTTGTCATCCAGATACCCTGGTGACATGCTGCTGCCATGATGAGGAGAGTGAGTGGTGTCCAGGAGCCACTGGGATAACGGCCTTTGACAACAGATGGTTATAATATTACATTACACCCTTGGCACCAGGGCTTGCTGACTAGACTGGTGTAATCCCACACAGCATTTTGGAGCTTTCTTGGGTCTCCCATTCTCTAATCACAGTCTGCAGAATCAAAGCGCTGCTCTCAAGGCAGTCAGGAAACGGTGATGGGTTTAGCAAAAACATGGTACACCTCTCTTCTCTCAAAGCAAAGATGGTTTGGGCTCACCCAGTGTAGTAGTAATTGTATTTAGAATCATATTTCAAAATGTATGGAAAATTAAAGGAACACTACAACATAGTAACTGACCCTTTTCCTTTTCTCTTATAAAGCAGAACTCCTTGTAAAAATACTGCAAGTCCAGAAAATCCTTTAGATTAAGAAGTTGTTATAACACCAGGTAAAATAATTTACGGCGAATTACTCTCAAGGCTCAGCTTTCTCAATATTATCCTGCTATTTCATAGACATATATATCTTCTGTACATTGTGCAGGCCTTCAGAATCTGACACTGTTCTCAGAAAAATAAATGGGAAATGAACATAAGCATTTTTACTGTAATATATACATTTCCCATTGCCTAACAATAAAGAAAAATAGGTAAAAAGTTGAAGTTGATAACAATGTCCAGAGACTCTAATGCAGAGTATCATCAAAAGGAGTTAATTCCAGCAATTTTGTTGGAGCCATTCTAGGGATCTGCTGCAGAAAAAAAAGGAATGAAGTGAATATATTTCTATATGGGTTTTGAGAATAACATAGCCACATTTTTTGCTTTCACTTGCTATTCAAGAATCTTAACACAGTCCTTAATCGTAGCGTTTAAGTGCCTTTGTTACTCCATTGTGTGCTAAATAATGTCATTACAATTGTTATGCTTACACACCAAGTTTTGCCAAAAATCCCCCACTCACTGCTTCTTCATTAAATAACAACAAACCGTGAGGGTTAGTTCTGCATCAGCACTTCAATTTCCTCATGAAAAATTGGCCTTCTTTTTTCTTGGCTTGTGAGCACCCCAACCAATATCACTCATGCCTTGTTATACAACAAAAGGAAAGAGCGGCGCCTGCAACAGCAATCTGGCTGTGCCTGCCCGTGCTCGATGCCACCTTGACTTGTGCAGCCCAGGCAGCGTGGGTTGCTCTCCCAACACCCCTGCAGAGACAGGACAAGGTCTCACTCTCCCAGATCAGCTCCAATAGGGACGTTATCCACACACACTGGTTCGGTGGGTGCAGAGAAGCCCACGTGCTAGAAAGGGGTATGAACACAGTCATTGCATCCCTTTGCCACCCACTTTTTTTCTCGTGAAGATGACAACAGAGGGGTAAATGACCTGCACTGAATGTGCATTATATGCACCTTGCTGCTTTCCAAGGAAAAGTTCTATTATGCAATGAGGTATGTTTGGGCCTGGTACCTGTCTGTCTTGGGATATTTAGTAGGACCCTGTGCACGTGTGCACCTCCACATCTTGCTTATCAGTTCTGGGGTACAGATCTGTTGGTGTGCTAATAAGGAAACAGATAGGTCACAAAAAACAAGACTAAAATAATTTAATGTGTTTTCAGTTCAGCAATTAAAGACATGCTTCATTTAAAGCACTTATTCACGTGACTAGAGTGTCCATCAAAAAAGCCCTAACCTTACATGAGATTTTTTATCATCAGATAAGCAGTTGGTGCAGCAGCACCATTCACACACCTACATAAGCATAAATACTTTACTAGCTCTGGACCAAGCCCAAAGCCTCTGTTGTAGCTTTACTGTGAGGCACCACCCTGACTCTGAGAGGTGTTAATGCCATGTGCTCCTTTAAAGTTGGAACCCATGAGACCCTGAGTGATACCTGAGAAGTGCCAAAAGCTCTGAACTCCTTACTGAGTAAATCACTCCACCAGATCACCCTCGATCAGCGTGGAGCTGCACAAAGGATGTCAAAAGAACAAGATGTCACTGGTTTCAAAAGAGGCAGGATTGGGCCAAAAACCAATTATTTTTTGTTTGGGCAGTTACCCAACAGAAAGCAGAGGGAGATTTTCAGTTGAATCCCCTAAGTGGAAGTTGGTGACAAACACCTTTCACACGTTTCTTTTTCTGGCAGGAGTGAGGGAAGGTGGCTCAGTGGCTCACATGCTAATCTTCTACTGCTGGAACTATAGATCAGATGGCGGTTTAGTAATTTTTAGCACAGCTCTTGTTTAGCTCAACACAGACACTGAAAATGAAGCACTCATTTGCTGACTAGAAAATCACAGTTGAGGTCGATTGATGAAGCAGTGCAAAGAAGCCTGTTCTGTCCCCAGCTTGTGGATAAACAATACCAACCATCACCCTTCACTAGTTATATATTCAACTCTTGAATATTTAAAAATCCAGCTAAGCTACTATACGGCTTACCAGTGATTTGTAGGGAAAGTGTCAGATTATTTTACATTTAGCAACACTCGAAGCAGCTGCCCTATGTGTCTAACACAGAATAAAATCATTACAGGGGAGGGGAAAAAAAAAAAGGGGAAAAAAAGGAAAAAAAAAAAGAAACCCAAGCAATACCAAAAAGCGCATTAAATGATGAACCACGGAAGTGGATTTCCCATTACTCCGTAAAACCTTAGGAGGCCATGAGTTAACTGAAGCAAGCAGAACAAAAAAAAAAAAAAGCCAACAACGAAGCAAGGAAGGTACCATAGCTACTTTCTTGAAAACAAAACCAATCTTTTCATTCCTGCCATTTGTTAGAATTCTTCCTCCAGGCAAGCTGGACAGCTGCACTAGTAGGTTTTTTAGTCATGGGTTGTAAGCCCCACCTGGCTAGATTTGTTTAGCAGACAGCTGGCAGAATGAAATAAAAAGAACAGGGACATACAAACTGCTTCCAAAACAAAAAGCTGAAAGAATACTTTTTGGATGCTTTCACTGAGTTTATTTGGTATACGTCTGGGGGAGATTCTTCCCTTCATTTTTACCATCCTCCATCCCTCTGCACCCCAAAAGTATTTAAAAAAACCTAAGTGAGACTGCAGGCTGAATAAAACAGATCAAAAAGGAAGGGAAAAGCCCCATCTCAGCCTATTTATTTTGTAAATGTGCACACATATATGAATGTACACACACATTCTCTCCCTCAACTATGGTTTACAATTCCCCAAGACTGACATTGGTTTTAAATTAACTTTTCATATTATTCTTTTTTTTCCTTTTTTTTTTTTTTTTTGGCAACTTTCTTCTTCTATTTTCTAAAGCCAATAAGATAGATTTTCTTCATCTGGAATGTTCTTTCTAGCTTAAAGATAAGAAGGAGTTTAAAATTGTGGGAATGGCATCCCTCCTGCATCTGTTTCTCTCACAAACCTATCAAATATCTAATTTTTGGCATTACTGCTGGCTCCAACAGGGGATGACATAAACCAGCTTTGTGGTTACATGTTTCACTTTTAATCTCATGAAAATGAAAATCAGTGCTGAAATGTCCCTTTACATGTGACAATGTGGGACTCTTTTCCAAAAACCAAAGGAAAGGGGCGTTACCCTGGTTAAGCTTAATATACAGCATATGTATAAATTTACTTTTAGTTTGGATTTAGCTCGATGCTAGCAGAGGCATTTCAGGATTTATTTTTTTAAGTAGTATTATTTTGGTTTACTGCAGAGATTTTTAAACACTTCTGAAGGTATCACAGTCGCTACACAAAGGAAGATGCACAATAAACGTAAGATAGCAATCAGCAGATGAGGAGGCTGTTATGTGACAACAAATCTTCTGCAAGTAATATCATTTTCCACACAGCTCTATGGTCACATTCCCGTAACATGTTTCTGTAGTTAGTGTGAAGGGAATCTGGTTTTTGCATGAGTTCTTTATTAAGAGCTAATGTAGTAATACTGGATGTACGACGACAAACCAAGATGGCTTGGATACTGTCTTGATTGGAGGAACTTTATGAAAACAAACTCCAAATGTTTAAAAATAAAAATCTGCCTCGACTCTGAAAGGGAACACGTGAGAAAAAAAAAAAAAAAGAACATTTTAAGCTTATGGTATGACCGGTACCTATGAAACCCAGATGATCTGAGGTTAAAAGAAGCCCAAGCTAGCCTGAAACGCAAACCTACTTCTATATTCCATGGAAAAGTAACAAATATTAGCTAAAGGAAGGCCCTGAAACCAATCTAAGCCATTACATAGCACAGCACTCGCCCTCCAGAGCAGCAGCCATTCTTGGCTGCCCTCCATCCCTGCCTATACATCTCCACAGAGCGTAGACTCCACGGAGCCTGGCGTGATACGTGTTTTAGAGAGTCCTGGCCCCACCAAAAAACATCGATATCCATATCATATGCTTCAAACAGGAGGAAGAGGCCTGTAGGGCTTAATCCTCTGGGCTCAGGGAAACCCAATGCCTTCCCCGGGGATGGAAAGTGGGGCCTGCCCACACTTCCATCAAGCACAAAATCCATCTCTTAGACAGCAGGCAAGCTGGAAAGTGGTGTTTAGGGGTGTCTCCATGGTCATCCCAGCCAACTGAGTCTTTGGAACAGCTTTCTGCTCCACTGAGTATTGTATTAAATAAGTGCCCAGCTAGGGCAAGGGCAAGGAAAAATGGGTACTATCTGAAAGAGGAGAAATTTAGATTAAATATCTGGATAAAATTCTTGGCTGTGAGGGTGGTGAGGCCCTGGCACAGGTTGCCCAGAGAAGCTGTGGCTGCCCTTGGATCCCTGGAAGTGTTCAAGGCCAGGTTGGATGAGGTTTGGAGCAACCTGGGCTGGTGGAAGGTGTTCCTGCCCATGGCAGTGGGATGAGATTGTTTTTAAGGTCCCCTCCAACCCAAACCATTCTAGGATTCTATTATCTATTGAAAACTATTTGCTTAGAAAATACACAGCTGAGTATCTTTCGAGGTCCTTCTGCTGATTTGTTGGAGGCAAAACCTGTGAAATCCTCCACCCAGCCCTCCCAGTCTCCAGCTAAAAGAAGAACTCTAATTTTGTATATCTCACATTTCCTGGGTTAACTCTCTAACAGTTCACCCTGCTCTAAAGGAACCTGGAACTCAACCAACTTCTCTAGTAAAGAAAATTGATTCTTGCTTACACCTTCCAATTAAGAGAATCGCTGTAATTTTTAAAAGGCTCACCCCCCCACACCCACTTCTAGAAAATCTCCCTCCTTTAGCTGCACGAGCTTTGAAATACATAAATCAGGAATAAGTCTGCATTTAAAGAAAAGCCAATGAAGACCAAATTCTGCAAGTTTGAAGTTCATCCTTAATTCTTGGCCAAACATCCGTGTTTATTCCTGTGTACCTCACCCCAACAAGCACTTGCTATGTTATGAGACCTGTCTAAACTGCTCTCTGCTTCTTAGCTGGACAACTAATGACAGCAAAGCAACTGAAAGTGTTTCATATTTATGTTGGAAGATTAACAAAACTCATTTCAACTCTGCTGAACGGTCACATTTTACCCAGGAGAGAAATAAAAAAAAACAAACAAAAAAACCCCACCAAAACCAACAAAACTCACAAATGCACTGAGAAAAGGGACATCAACTCTTAAAAATATTTCCTGGTATTACCATTTGTATGGCATAAACAAACAGGCAGAGTGCATACATATGGGCCCCAGTCCTGTAATTTGGATGACAAGGGAGATCCTTCTGCCTAGGCAGTGCAAAACTAATTTCACCACACTGGCACATAATGCAGTGTGATTGCTCCCTCAGTTTTATATTACAAGGTCACTGGAGCAAAAATTTTTGTGGTTTGTACAGTACCAAGCACTCCAAGAAAACTTATTATATAATGATGTTATATTTAGTGTAAATAAACCCATACCTACTATATAATATGGGGGGAAATACTTTGTCTGATGTAGAGACTCTGCAAAAATGTAAAGGACACTTTGCAGAAAAAAACCCTTTTCATAGAGAAATTTTGCTAATTTCTTATAGTCCAAACTGGACTTTTCTTTCCTGAGAACTCACAAACATTTGGAAACTTTAAGCTAAAGTATTTCCATATATGGATTAGGTTTTTTTGCAGGCATCAAAGAACTGAATCCAGAGTTCAACTTTTAACAATTCTGACAAACAGAACATTACGATCTGGCTAAACCATGCAATATTGCAACCCTATTAATGCTAAATTGCTGATCACTTCAATAAGCAAGACACTTTGTCTTTCCTTGGCTCTTCTGATGCACAGTATCACCCAGTCCTCTGCTGAGATGATCAGTGTAGCCTTGCCCAAGACAGAAATGGTTTGAAATAAAAAAGAAAATCTGAAATATCAGAGTTCATTCCACTTCAGTTCTGAACAGATCTACTCAGTATTGCACAAAATAAGCCCTTTTTAATAAAAATACTTTCAAAACAATTATAGAAATTCTGTCAACATGTTTATTTACCAAAGCACAAGCCTATAAAAATGATGGGTGTTCCCATAACAGCCTCAATAATAAAAGCTCCTGTTTTCCTTTTTTAAAAGCTATGCAACAACTGCAAACACTGCTTTAAATTCCACTTTTTCCACTCCAAGCAGAGAGTTTTATCGGGCAATAACAACTGGGCTCCCTTTCTTCAGCACCTGTATTTTCTGAGGAGCCAGTAAAACAAGTATTGATTCAACTTCATGTATGAGTTTTAATGTAATCTCAGCCTCAAATGCTGTGCCTTTGGAACCAAAGTGCTTTGATTTTACTTTTATCTCATGTGCTTGATACCAGCACAGTTACATCCCCCAGTGCTTTATTGGGCATATACAGTACCAGGCAGCAAGGAACACGATGCACCATGATCTGCTCCAGACTTTAGGACTGGAGCTGAACCAGCTCATTCATAATTACAGAAGTACTTGGAACCTTCATCTTGCTTCTCTTTTTCAGCTTCATTTTACCTCAAATGACTCCAAAAAACACACTTTGAAATACCTTTCCACGTTATTGCTTAGATAATTCATTTGTTCAGTCAAAATAATATAAAATGGTCAAAATATTCCTACAAAACTGACACACACACGACATGAGATGTAAATGGTCAAAATTGATATGATGAAAAGATAGCAGATTATGGCAATCTTGATTTGGAAATGCAGAGGCTGCCCTGAAACCATTGCAACTGAACTGCTGAGGTTCAAAGTAGGCATGTGCTTGTTGAACTGTGTCCTACATCAGCTCCACCCCACAATTTTACCCAAACTCTGCTTCATATGATGCGATCCTACTTCATATCATAACCAGGAGACCCAGGTCATTTGCTAGAATTTACTCTCCTAAGAAAGAGTGTTCAAGAGGGTGCTGAACTGGGTATTTACAGAAATTGCTTCCCAAAGCAGAGCACACATCAGCTCTTCTCAGTAGACCCATCCGTGAACACGGCGCTGGCGCCGGTGTCCATTTGAAGGCATCACCCATATCAATGTAGTAATGAGAGTCAAATCCCATGTAATTTACACATTAAAAGGAGAGAGCAATGCATGAAAAAATCAGTTTGGCTAATGAAAAAATCAGTTTGTCTAATGAAATTAAAGTCCCTAATCAAATATTGGCAGGAGAGATATTTAGAAACTCTCCTAATGTCATCCAGCTAATTCTCCCCTATTCTAACTAGAAGGGAAAGCAGTTGACTTTTATTCCCTGCTGAACCTCCCGCCCTCAAATCACCAGAAAGATCCTGAACTGAAGAGTATAATTAAGGCAGATTAGGGCAGATTTAGCTGTCAGCTATACCAGTACAGCACAGGTAATTCCTTTTACTTTAGAGGTTGCATGACAGCTCCAGGTAGGAAATGCACCTACTGGAGAGGATTTCCTAGTACAGACCATTCTTTGAAAGTACTTTTTCCTCACCTTGCAAGTACACCCATAGCAAAACAAATATTGACATGCTGCCAAAGTACAGGGGAACCTGTGCTTCTGGGTTGCTGTCTCTACTAGATTACATTGCAATTTTAGCTTCCAACTTTTTAGGTCCATAAGATTTTCAAGAGACTAGGCAACTAAAGTATTAGTTCATAGGAAGGAAAACAAAATTTTTTTTTTTAAAAGCCCCAAAAACCTCACTACTGACAAAAAAGTGCTGGAATTAGTATGTCCTATAGAGCATTTTCCTATCACCCACCAACCACTACTAGAGGATGCCTCTACTCCCTTTTCATTTCTTGCCCATCTTTCTGTCTGATTTTGCTCTTCTTCCCTTCATACTTTCTGTCATTCTCTTTGATAATATCACCCTGGTGTCTCTTCATCCCCATCCATCAGCTATCCCTTTGTGCTGCCCCCTAACTCTGGAGTCACCGCTGACCCACACCATGCACCTCTCACACCATTCTCCTACCCTTCAAGAAGGTTTGTTTGAACATTCCAACAAGAGAGGGAAAGAGGTAAAACAAAAGAATAAATAAAGAATTACCACTGACCGTCATAGCTAAAACCATCTTCCTGCGCAATTTTTTATTTAGGCTGCAGTTTTGATGGTGGCCTTTTATTGGTGGGTTTTTTTGTGGTAACACTGTATTTTAAATGTCTTATTATGAATTCATTTAGTATCGATTGCAGTGGCTCTGATCATAAAGAATTCATTTGGCACATCATGAATATCATATGCATTCATATTAAAAATTTGTTTTCATTCAAGATTAATTAATTTTTTTTTTTTGCTTTTGTTATATCACTATCTTAATACATTTCATAGTCTGGAAGACCAGTCTCAGTACTTTTACAAGAGTTTCTTCATATTTACAAAAGTAACTAGCAGACTTTTTTATTTCTTCAAGTTTTTGGGATTATAGTTTAAAACAACACTCCCAGAGTGCCTAAAGGTCCCAGATCTCGTGCATTTATTGCACTAGCGAGACTAAGAAAGTTTTCATACCTATTGGATGACACTGCTAACAAGACAAGGGAATTTAAAGCTTGCATTACTTCCTAGTCCTACAGGAAGACTCGTGTCTTGAGCAAGAACAAAACACAGAAGGGATTACCTGCGACTCCAAACTCTTTGTAGATACGTCAAAACACGCCCTGAGCAAATTGAGCCTTGACTAAAAGCAGGTATGTGCTTTGGATGCTGTGTCTCATTGCATCTGCTACAGGCACCGTGTCAGCCACGTCTCCATCCGGCTGCTCCTGACTGTGATGCAACATGACACAGTTTGATAACAAAAGGATGTAATACACCATAATGACTCCAGGCAGGCAATTGTGGTGCGACAGGACGTGCTGCCATGTAGTAGCAGGTGACATACCTCTTCAATCAGTCATGGACTAATCGGCAAAGCCTCCAGTTTAGGTTCATTTTGGAAAAAATCCCAAAGTCTTGATGATTATTTTCATCCGAACGTTTCAATATTGCTTCCTGCTGCGCTCGCCCTGGCTTCCCTTTGCTGTTGCTGAGTTTCCAGGTAGCAGCTGAAGCTACACCCAAAAAAACCAACCCAAAGCCCAATAAATGCCTGGTAATCCAGGCTGGGCACAGCCAGATCCTCACTGCTAGGCACGACGCAATGCATTCACCCTTAAAAATTAACTGAGAGGATGTTGCTAAGGTAAGAGGTGATTCTTTATTTGTGCTATGGAAAGCAATAATGGAGATTTACAGTTCTTCAATACAGCAAAGGATTTCCCAGAATGCTGGCTAACTGAACCACTCTGTACTGTATTGATGTACCAACACACTGAAAACACTGGTTTATTAATAAATAACTTGACTGAAGAGTAAGACATAGAGGGAGCCTGGAGAAGGCCACCGTTTCTACGAAAAACAGGGAAGTGTGGGAGGGAAAAAGAAAAAAAGAAAGAAAAAACCCACACTTACTGTATGGGACTGAAGAAATATGATCAGGAGATTAACTTTGGGAATGGGCAGAGAAACTTAAGTGCCTGGGGGAAACGCTGAAGAGCACAGGGAGATCTATGGGAGGTCTGTGCCTGCAAAACGTTTCCCCTCCTGTTTCTGATTTGTGTAGCTTGAACCATCCCGCCATTTAATTAATTTCTTTTGTAAAGAATTTCACACATGTAGAAATCTGCTCCTCAAAAAAAAAAAAAAAAACAACCAAACAAACCCAAAACATGTAAAATGCCAGACCCAGGTTGTGTTGCAGACAGCACTGACAGAAAGTGAGCTCAGAGGTGCAGGTAGGGATGAGCTTCACTTGTACCTCTGTGAGCTCTGCTGTTCCCATGTCCCTGGAGCATCCTCTGGGCATCAAACCTCACCCACAGGCACATGCTGGAGTGGCTTCCCCTGTACAGAAACCAGCAGATTTGGAGATAAAGCCACCCTCCCATGCAGCTTGCTACCATTTTGCCAGTGGACTTCCATCTTATCTCAGCTGCTCATACTCAGCTCCATCGCTCAGTGGGGCTCTGAGTTAAGTGAGAGGAATATCAGGGGAAAACATCCCTTGCATCTTCCCTTTCAACTTCAGGCAGTGTGGGGAGGGGTATCAGTGTGTAGCAGATGTGCTGAGACCACAGTGATCTCTTCCTCATGATTACAGTTGGTTATACCTGGGGATGTGCAATTTAATTCAGACACAAATGTGCAAAGGAGAGTGGTACTAAAGTAGAATAAGTGGTACTAAAGGCTTTGTTCTGTGCACAGTAATGCAGTGTTTTATTTCACTAGACCTGGCTCACACATAAAGAAAAGAGGCACAGTTTGATACATGCCTTCTCCAATGAGCACTGCTAAGTAAGTGTATTTGTTCTCAGTGTTGTTGTCATAAATATCATGAAATTTCTTATTTGAAGTTGGGAACTAATGATTCTTTCTCCTTAATGTGCCACAGTGACTCTGCACCCTATTGTTTTCTACCATTTGAGAATGCCCAAGGATGTCATTATAACTTCATGTATCAATATTAAACCTTCGCAAACAGCCGACTAAATGAGCAGTTATCTTTGTTTCTGAAAATAGTGTACCTTTTTTTTTAGCCTTTTTTTTTTTTTTAAACTCCATTTATCAGTAACTAGGTGTAGTCAATTGCTCTCCAGTATTGATCACAATATCTATAGCAGTCACAGAGTACCTTTGCTCAAGGTCATTGTAAGGTCGAGTTATGATCAATATGAATTGACTGTCTGCAAATAAATTTAAGTAGCTGACATAACTGAAAGGAGTAACTACTTAAAGTTAAGGTGGACCATGTGTCCCTGTTTTAGAAAGGCTCCGAGACTATATAACCATGGACGAGGTACAAGTCATCTGAATATTCACCACCAGTTCAACTGTTTTTCCTGCATTTAGAGGTGCATAACTATGGATCTAATCCTGAAAATGCTTACTTTTGGGAATAAAAGAGAAAAACTCCAGCCTTCATTCTTAGTCTGCAATGAACTGACTCAAGTGGGATCAGATCCACTGCCTTGAAAGTAAATAAGTTAATATTAAAGAAATATATGCAGGTTCTCTACTGCTATGCTTCATTTCCCATTGGATTTTTGTATTCTGTAGAGAATCCAAAGAAGGTCAAACTTTTCCAATATTGATATCTACATCTTGTCCTTCAATACCTCTTTGGACATTCATGTCTATTGACAACCATTTTTAAATATTTTACATTAAAGCAAACAATTTCAAAAAAAATTTTGTTTTTTTGTTTGTTTTATCAGTAGATTTCCATAGTCCTTGTTGGAGTTCTGGAGAAGATCTACCTGAGGACTCTGGATTCTCTTAGACAAAGACAACCTGAAGCAACCAACCAACAAACCAACCAAAACCACTAAGTAGAATAAGTGAATAAGCCCTCAGTGGACTCATACAGTGTTATCCAAGGGACAGATTTCCCAGGTGAGACAGGCTCTGGGAGACCTGTGATCAGGTCGCTGGCCACTGGATGTCACTGCTGCCTACCCAAAGGTAGCCCACAAAGCACTTGTGTGACTGTAAAAATTGTAGCTGTAGGAAGCAGTTTTGCTGGAAACATTCCACACTGCTAGGCAATTTCTAATTTCAGAAAAATAGGCTCATAAAGCTCAAGAAGGCAATACCCAACTTCAAGAGTAATTAGTTTCATTTGTTTGCTTCAGCTTGAGCAGAGCGAGAAACACTAACAAAGAGTAAGTTTGGGGGTCACAAGTAGTTCCAGAAAGTTGCATCCATTGTGTTTTTACAAGGGATATCTTCAACAGAGGTATTGCTTTCCAATCTCATTCAAAACAACAAAACCAATCCCTCACCTTGGAATATTCTTCTATTTCTATCAGCAGGAAGAGTATACTAGTTAAGTTTGCCTAAAGGAGGTACCACCATTGCTCTTGACCATTGCAAACAACTCCTCACCATGAGCCCCACTGAATCAAAAATAACGTGACCAACACCAAGGAAAGATCTGTCCCACATCTGAAAAAAAAACCTAACTGAAGTTATTTTCTATATTTAGACTATAGAGTCTATATTATTATTGTTGTTATTAATTGAAGCCATTCATCTGGGTTCGTCACATTAGTGGAGCGGCTCTACGGGTGGGATTTATGTGACCAAATGCAGATGTCTATCTTGCAGACATCTGAGCCAGGCTCTTCTCACACTCAGGCTAGAAAAGGAGATGTCATTAATGTGGGATTAACCTCAGCCTAAAGTAGATATAAAACCAGGCCAGATGAAATGCATTTTAAAGGATCTATTTCTCCCCGTTAGTTTAAAGGAAGCCCAAATTAACTAACTCTGATCTAGACTTCTAAAACCAGGTGAACTCATTCTCACTCCCTCTGACTGAGCTAAAAGACAGTTGTTAAGGAAAAGAAAAATACCATGTTCCAGGTGTTC
>NW_026088185.1:35077059-35124559 GCF_022539395.1 Myiozetetes cayanensis
TAGTATCTGAGAGAAATAAATATCTAGGTGAAGAGCAGCTGGCCTCAGCTCAAAGTTAGATAAGAAAGAAATGGCAAGAACGGGAAAACTGGCAGGAGCAATAATTTCATTTTTACTGAGTACTGCTTGTTTAAAGGGTGCACGGGGTGGGGTGTGCTCTTGCATCCAAGCTGTTTTATGAACTACAGCTAGCAAAATTAGCCAGATACAGTGCAGGTTTCAGCCCTTAGGGCAGATTGAACCTCTTACTTCTGCACTCTGTGCATGTGTCAAAATTTCTCCCCTTCCAAATAAGGGGTACACAATAATAATAATATCTCCAAGGACTACAAGGAAGCTCCATGACAGCCCTCCTCCACTGCCAGGACATCACAAACACATTACAGATAACCTCCCCTACGCTCTGCACACCCTCACCAGTCCAGCCCTGAGCTAGGATCCCAGATCCAGCCTCATGGGCATCACCTACTCTGTCTACAGTCCCTGCATCCAGCCATGTCAAGTGCACAGAGTCTGGTGCTGAGAGGTGAAGACACCTTCATGGAAAAACCTCTAGCTGTAGAGATCTGCCTCTGTAACAAGTTTGGATGATTTTAAGAAAGATTTCCTTGTTCAGATTTATCTTTCCTGAAAACAGAAGAAAATAAAATTGTTTTTTTCTTTTTTTATAGCTGAAAGATCACACTTTTAAAATAAAAAAAAAAAAAAAATCCATATCTGCACAGCAAGAGGCAGTGGAAGGTTTAATCCCTTCTGCAGGGCCCTAACTTTTCCTAAGGAATTGCACAATCCCTCATAGTACAGCAATGAGCACAGCAGAAACAGAAGCCCTCCACTAATGCTACCTTCCTTCCAAACTGTGACCTGCCAGTAATTTTCCTTCTCTAAAATTTCCCTCCTGTCATGACAGATAAAGTGGCAGGGTCTACCATCCCTAATCGCTGGCCCCAGCTCCTGCTGAATTCCAATACCATGCACAGTTTAGTTATGGACTTTAGGCTGCAATTCATAGCCAAACCATGGAAGAGATTTAATTCAATAGTGGCTGGGGTCACAGGAAGAGGGTGCCAAGAGTAGCAGACCCTGTAGTAAGATATCCTGAGAAAGACAGACACTGGAGGCAGAGAATATACTGGATGGTTTTGTGGGAGCTTACAGGAACTGCAGGAGGACAAGAATCAAAGCCCTCCAGGAAAGTTAATGCATCAGAGAGGAAAATGGTGAAGGCTGGAATGTGGGCTGGTAGCTGGCACCTGGATGGAGAAGTGCTTTGATTTCAGATGGCTGTTCTTGGATTTGAACCTCCCTACCTTAACACACACAAAAAAAATAGTCAGAACAGATTTGTGCTGGAGAAAAAGTGTTACACTCCATTAGATGAGACTAAACCCAATTGCCTCCAAATTTATTAGGCAACAGCTCTTACAGGAGCACATGGCAACTTAGTAAAAGGCCACACAATATTCCTATGAAATGTTCATGCTGGGAGATGCTAAACAAACCAAGTCACATTCAAAGTGCCATTTATGACCCAGGTAACTCTTTAAAAAAGCAGAAAACTGTGTTCCTGGAAAATCCAGAATGAAAACGTAATCCAGTGAAGTGCCCTTCGATACCTTTTCCACGGTGATTTGCCCAACTTTACAAGGATAGCAAAGAGAGCTGGGAGGGACTGGCTTCTGGGCTGAAGGGCTTTTCTGCACAAAAGCAGATCGTTGTGGGTGGCTCAGGAACAAAACTGCCATGGCTTGCAGGTAGTTGCACTATGTGCTCATTGCTTTGCACAGAAAGGTTTTCAATGGAGCTTTTAAGCATTCACTGTAATGTTGGAAGTCATTTATTTTATACCATGACACAGACCCTGCATTAAAACTATCACTGCCAGGAGTCCCTGCGAATGTAACTATTTTTATGGACCAAATGTTGTGGGTCAATGTTTTAACACAGGCTTGTTGTACAGTATATTGCTCAGTAAAGTGTCCCTCCACTGCAGGCGTTTAATAGTCTGCCTGTTGCGGAGCCCATTACCACAATTCTGCGCTCTTTCTCGGGTTTATTAAAGCCCAGAGAGTCAAGGAGATGCCCGTGGGTGGCACGGGGCTCAGAGAGTTTTCTAAAGTGACCTGCAAATCCTCCAGGTTCAGGGTAAAGAGTCCCAGCCCACGACCTCCACCACACCAAGCGATTCCGGTCACCAGTGACCCCCACTCGGGGCAAAGCAGCAAAAACATCCACGACTGACTTTTTTTTTTTTTTTTTTTACATAACGCTGGGGCCACTGTCCTAGATTTCCCTGGCAAGCAGTCAAAAAAAAAAAAAAAAAAAAAAGAAGAGATCTTTCCTCCGTGCCGGGTAAAGATTCCCACCCCAGCGTTCGGACGATGCTACGCGAGGGGTCCCGTCCCTATCCCGACGGATTCCAGCCAGGCGTTCATTTTTGGCGAGCTGCCAGAGGAGGGTGCTCTGTTGTTAGATGAAGGCCTTCCAAATTGGAGAGGCAGAGAGAGAACAGAGGAGCAGGGAATCCTCTGTACCTTACATCTCCCTTCAGGAAAGAGACACTCTGGTGCCTGCTTTTTTTTTTTTCCTCCCCCTCCTTTTTTTTTTTTTTTTTTTTTTTGTCTCATTCTGTCACTCTCTGGTTCTTTTACAATAGCAACAACAATGATCTTGTCTAAATGATTTCACAGGCTATTATTCAGGCACTCAACTTTTAACATTTCAATTTTGTCATTTTGTTGCTACACAAAAGGTGCACTTCTCCAGTATAATGTTCTGAGAATTATGTCAATGAGCAGTAATGGCTTTTAACATTAACTTGATCATTAACAACTACATTATCTGTGGCATAATCAGCACCTCAGTCTATTGTGTGATATTACTGTACAGATTTTGGAAATGAAGGCCCAGCCTAAGCAAAAGTTCCTTAGATTAAGCTGTGTTTTTTCTTTTAACTGAAATGTTTTTAAAACACTTATTAATTTTTGTGAATGCTTTGAATTTGGGCTTATGTCAGTTTGTTTTACCTCTGGAAAATGGGTGGCAAATTTTTTTTAACCTGATCTAAGAACATCCAGGTTGAGGTTTGAATTAGGTCAACTCAACAAATTTAACTAAACCAGCACAAGCTGCAGACCAATTCCAGAAAGAGTATCCACTTTGAAAGTTTCTCATATCCAAAGCCTGTCCCATTTTTACATCAGTTTTACTCTCTCTGTTCCATAAATTTACCAACAGAAGCTATGCAGATGTTAACGCTTTTATATTGCTAGACAGAGGGTTGGCAATTTTAATGTGTCCTTGCCAAAGAGTCAAAGGTAACTCAAGAGTTTCTAATTAACTTTCCATGTTTCCTAAATAAAATTGCCTTATGATTCACCTCCATGTATCCTTCCTTTTGGTAACAAATCCCATAGTCCAAGGTCTTTTGTTAGTGAATACATGTTCTTGGGCACAACCTTTCCTGGGAGAGTAGGATCAGCATCCCTAACTCCTCTTACATACTAAGTGCCAGCCCTTTAACTGATGGGAAAGCCTTTATCACTCCAGATGGGATAAATCTATTGATTTTAATTGAACTGTGCTGATTTACTCCAACCAAGCACCTGCCCAACTCCCTGCACTTCTCTAGAGTCTCCCATCAGGATCTCAGACACGAGCCTTACGACCACTCATAAATCAGGACGTGGCACCCCCCACACACACCTGACACTTACATTCCCCCTTCTTCCCAAACAGGAAAATAGCAAAGCCATCAGTAGAAAAGTGACTATCACACACAAATCAGGGGCCAATCCAGAATCCAAAGTTAGTTCTCCTGGCTCTCACACGTGCACTTTAACCACCGGACCGTGTCTGTCCATGTGTTAAAGATGAACTGCTGCAGACTCACTGGTCATTATGTGCTCTGCTGCTTATGCACTTCATTGACTTTTACGGCCCTACTGGTCAGTGTTCTACCACCCAGTGGTTACACCAATGCTCCAGTGTGCTCTTTCCATGCTATCCAGGTTTACTGAAGGCAAATAAAAGGGAAGAAAACCAGAAAAAAATATCCCGAAATTTGATGGTGACTTCTAGAGCACCGACAGCCATGGAGCCTGTACGGAGTCAGGGGTGTTTCACACATAAAGGGATACTTTTTTAGGATGACCAGGTGTCCCCACATGGAAAAGAGCCTGCTAAAGTGAGGACATCCAGTGAAGACACACAGGGTGGGCAGACAGCACCTGAGTGCCCACCATGCAGCAGAAAAGCCCAAATCAGCTCCACTGTGCAAGGCACCACAGCAGTCAGGTGATGGCAGAGGACCCCTTATCTGCCATTTTCCACTTGACGTGTCCTGATACATCCTGAATGTACAGAACAATGGAAAAACTGTGTCACAGCCACTCCCAAAGATGGGGAACCTGCAGCTTTGAAGAGCATGGGTGTTTTGTGGATGCAGAGTACCAGTCTAATGCAGTCAGGAGCTGAATAGCAATGAAAATAATCATTTAGCTCCATGTGTAAATAATTTCATTCTAGTAACAGTTACAATCATAACAATAATGAAAACAATCACAGAGACTCAGAGAAGCGTTAGAAAGATGCCACATTCAATTTACAGAGTTAGTTAAGCTAAGTCTTACATGAAAGAAATATTTTTAATATAGTAATTAGATATTTGTTGGGAAATTCTTGCCTTATTCTTCAGCCACTTTTGCACTGTGGTTATTTTTAGGTGTTACTGCTGTTCCTAGTGTTCATAAGAAACACCTCTGGCTATGGGGTGGAGATGTGCTTGGACAGCTTCAGTGCTGCAGAACCATCAGCAATGCTACTGCTCACCAGTGGGAGAGAGGATATGGACACACTGGTGCATCCCCGGGGAGTAACAAGAGTAACAAGGAATTCAGGTCAAGGGCTGCAAAGGGCTTCCTTAAAAACTGAAACCTGTGGGCATCTTGCAAGTGTGGTTCGAACAAAGCTCCTTGTGTTTTGGGACAACTTAAATGGAAAAACTGGAACAAGACAAAAACTTTTTTGGAACTTCATGAACAAACATGAACAGGTATGAAGTCAGCTTTAAAGAAGATGGAGGCCTATGGGTGCCTGGACAGCTTTTCAGCTTGTAAATGTCACAGTTGTGCCGGTAGGATGTGGTCACACGTACCATCCAGGAGCTGGCTCAGGTATATTGACATCTAAGGCCATGCTTAAGGACACATGGATGAGGCATTTCACCCTTAAAAGTGCACTAACTCCAGAAATAAATGCTTTGTTTTGCACCCTCACACTGTCATGTCTTTGTTGATAATTTTTTTTTCAGTAATTCCATTATCACAAATCATAAGACTGTAAAATACCCCAGGACGAGAAGACCACAGCTCGACAAGTACCAGATTCCCATTTGGAGGTTTTAAACAGCATTCATTCATTTTCCAAATCCTACAACATGAACTACCTACTACTTTTCCATAGCAAATCCCAGCACAAAGCCTGTAAAATGCCCTACCCCAACTTATTCACTATTTCAATCAATTTCAGTCCAGTGACTATCACAAGAAATGAGAAGGAAAACCTAAGAGGGTTCACACAAGCTGTTTGTGTTTAAGGACAGAAGTTTGAGCTCGAATACAGCATAATTATGATGTCATTGAACACAGCAAAAGCTGCAGGCACACACCACACTTTCATTGTAGTACTACTACTGCAGGCATATTTGAAATACTATAGCATCTTCAGACTATAATTATAACTGTTTGTTTCTGTGGTTTCAAAGATAATAGAAGTTGTTCATAAAATTTACACCATGCTGATGCAGTGCATGCAAAATATTCAGTGTCACAGGCAAAACAGTCTCACCGAGATACCTGCAGACCAGCAAGCTATGACTCAGTATTATTGTAAGCAGGAATTAAAAATAAAACAATAGAAATACAACTCCCAATTCCTTATACCTAATCAGATAAACCAAGACAGACTTGCCTGGTTGACTGAAGGACAGATTCAACGCTTGAGAAACAGACAATTCAAAGACCACCTTGGCTTGCACAGTCTCAGCAGCATTCCCCAACAGAGATCCATCATGGAAGAAGAGAAAACTCCAATAGAGAAAAAGAAAAAAAAAAAAGGCAAACCAACAAGCATTTATTTAACAGTGCCCATACTCCCCCACCCTCCTCTCAGCCCATCTGAGGTGTGAGTGGCATGGTGCCTCCTCACCCCACCACAGGGAGCTCACAGCTGTGCCTCCCCCCAGGTGATGCAGATGGGGTTTCAGGGAGGTCCTTCCAGTCATGAATCACCTACAGCTGTTGGATGGAAAAGCAGAGAGAGGATCTCACCCAGTTAAGGGATAGGTTCTCTCATCTTCACCACCTTGCTATTCAGCTTCACCCGCAGAGGTGCAAAGAGAGGCAGATGTGGCATTTGGCAAGCTGTCAAGACACATCTTTCTTTTTAAAAGTAAGGTGCACTTCCCTGGCTGCTCTCAGCCTGGTCCTTCTGTCTGTAATAACACTGCTGTCAGCACTGAAGATGCCCTTTTCAAACATGGTCAAGGAGGACTGGGTGATACAGGGGGAAAAGAGCCAATTTCTCCAAGTGTGACCCAAAACGAAGTCCTGCCTTTCCCACCTCACTCTACTGCTGAGAGCTGCCTTCAATCCTTGCAGACAGCTCCTCATGGAGATATTCTTTCATCAGACAGGACAAAATCACCTCACTGGACTTACCAGCCACAGGTCCAGCCATCCTGCCACACGGAGGGTCTCATGCTGCACCCGTAATGACACAGGGTCCAGATGCCATTGCCCTGACATCAATCATACACACAACACATAAACTTTCAGTTTTACCAGCGGTGTCATTTTTATTGTTTCATCCATCACACTGAACTCCTCACTCCGCAGGCAGTCTCTCCCTCTAAGTATTTCTTGGAGTTGTGGAGCCCGAGGACAGAATTGAAGCTTTGGAAGTATCATAAAGGTTATTCCCATTGACACCCACCACAATCTTATTGTCTCTCAAGCTAAATAGTAACGGTCATTTGAAAAGTTAATGGTGATGCTGCTACCAAGAGTCTTGTGATGGCTGCACCTCCTGTCAGAAAAAACACTCAAAGTGAATCTGAAATCAAAGCAGACAAAGCTAAAGTTCTGCTTACGAAGACCCTGCCCAGTCACGGCAGCATTGTCTCCTTTGATCTCAAATTCACTTTGAAAATCTCCAAACAGAAGGTGCAGCTCAACCTTGGAAACTGAAGATGCAAAATGGGAGCGCCACCCATTTACTTCTCACGTGGCTGGTGCTAACAGGTGGAGGATGCTTAACAAAAACCATAATAAGCCCCCAGTGCCAATGGGAATTATCTACCCACATTATCCTTTGGTGTCTGTGCTTCCCAGCACAGGCGTGCAGGACATTTTGTTGTTCCAGAAACCACTGAGTGCAAACGGAGTGGCTCGTTCCAGCTGAACCAGGACTTTCTGCATGAGCTGACATTTTGGAAAGTAGTTTCCTTCTTGGAGCTTAGATGGGATTTTTCTGGCTTTAGCAAAGTGGGAAATTGTCCACAGCCCTTAACTTCCACTCCTAGCATATTTTCACTAAGTAATTTGCAAGCACAACAGTCCAGAAAATGCTTGGTCAGAGCAACACGTTTTTACAGCCACTTTATTTGAAAGAGCAGAATATTTCTGGTAATGCAGCTGGAATGACAGTTCCCTAATTTTTCACTACACCATTTGCTGCTTTTGCACACATTTATACCTTTTGGATTTACAGAGAAAACTGAGCAGCACTGCACCATGAGTGGTTTGAATCCACAGTCAGGAGCCACGAACAACCTTACGCTCTCCAGAGCATGGAGGACCCCACAGATCTACAGGAAAGATAGGAAAGGACATTTTTGATGGGGACTGAAGCTCCAATCGCCTCCTTCCTTCACCATGCTGCTTCTTTCCTGATGACACTTAGCTCGGAGCTGGGAAGGGCAAAGCTGGCAGACTGGAAGATTGCCTAATGTGCTGTGACTGACATGTAATCGAATATTCAACCACTGGTCCTCATGTCGGCGGTAAAGTGAATATGACACCCTTCAGCTTAGTTGTGATCACGCCTCGTTCTTCTGCAAACAGCTCCATAAAGGTGCAGCCTGGCTTCCGTATGAGGCGGATGTGTGAGATGGGAGAGCAGTCACGGAGGTCACCTGCTGCCGGGAATGTTCCGAGGACCTGCGAGGGACTGACCTTTAAATGCCAGGCACATCCCAGCCGCGCGCCCCCGCGCCTTGCGCCGAGGTGGGACCCGACGGACACTCTGCTTTCACAGCCACCATCGCGCTCAATGACCTGGACGAGCCACCTGTTCGACTTCAGAGGAGTCTTCATCTCTCTGAGCATTTTCCAGATCTGCAAGTGCTGAGAGAGGAAAAAAAAAAAAAGGACACACACATGAAAAAAAAAAAAAAAAAAAAAAAAAAAAAAAAAAAAAAGAACATTTGGGGACGAGAAACCCCAAGGGAAGGAACTCAGATGTTCGGGTCAGGCCTTAGAAAAGGTATCAATTCTTCTTTCCACTTAGCACAGCCTGCTGCCTGCCCGGGCTCTTTGTCTCTGCCCTCTTCCCAGTACAGAAAGCATTTCCCTTTTAAATGACATCTGAGCGCTGACATGCTGGAGGCACCCATCCTGCATCATCTCTGGCAGATGGTGCAGCTGGCCACGATTTTCGGGATTGCTTAAATAAAACCGCAGTGCCATATCAAGAAATGTAGAGAAAACGCTCAACAGTGCTTAAGATGTTTAAACATCACAAACTGTCTGAGACTTCGGATCGCTGTACTGCGCATTTTTGGTGATGTAACTGTTCTTATCGATGGTAACAGTGAAATCTCCATCATGAATCACTTCTTTTTCTTCCTGGGAGGCAGAAACAAGTCCTATGATGTTCCTGTTCTGACACAATATCAGATTCTTTCACCTTGATATGCTAGGGAGAAGTTTGGACAGTTGTAAGAACACAAGTCAAACGCTTGAGGTTTTTGGAGGAGGGAGCTCCACTGCTGCCAGCATCACATCTGGGATGTCACCATGCCATCAGATCAGAAGCTGACCCACTCCCACAGCCCACAAAGTCAGTAGCATCTCTGCATGGCTTTCACAGACATCCAATCCATTTTAGTGCAAGCAACAATGTTCAAGCCAGCATAAATGCTGGTTTTCCTTTTCCCCTATGGTTTCACTTGCTTTGAGCTAATTAGCCTGATGGCCATTTCCCTGCCCCCTGGAGATACCATGTTTAGTGGTATATGTATTTTGGGAAAACAGCTTTTTAAGTGAAAATTGTCATTGTCATATCCAGGAGTCATTTAGCGCGTTCAAGCTCCACAATATCTTTGGCTTTTCTGCTAGTAGTTAAAGTTAGATGTGATACTGGAAAATAATATTAGGAAACTTTAAGTCATAGCTGCTGAAATCTGGGGCTGTAAGAGTGAAAAAAAAGGGATTTAATTTTAGCTTAGTGGGGCCTCTTTGAAAGTTTAAGCCATAGTACATCCCAAAGTACATGAGACAACCTTGCAGCGTTTATTATGAAGTTGCCACAACAGAGCCATTACCTGTAGGGATCAAAGGAGATCCCTCACATCTGCACTCTAGTAAAGCTACTGAATCCAGTGATATCTGGGAATCTGCCTAAAATTTACTGCCTTACCCAGCAAGGGAGGCACCTGGGACAATGCTAACACTCCTGAAACAAATGAAGGTGCCTGGATTTCATTCTCTGAACCCTCCTCAGTGTTATCTTGCCTCAGGAAAGAGTGCCTGTCACACCAAAGCAGAGCAGCTTGCAAAGTTATTCAGAAGGCTCAATATGAAGCCAATCCCTTAGAAGCTGAGATGAATTTCTGTGTAGTTGCAGGCAGGTATTTATTTATTTCCTGGTCATATTGACTGGCAAATCTCTTGGCCTTTCAGAGCACCATCACCCAGGGCACCACCCCGTCATCCTCCTCGCATTGCCTTTCCCCATAGTCCCAAAACTAGTTGGGAAAGCAGCAGGAAAAGGGCACAGAGCCCACTCCAGAGCCCCTCACACATCTCTCCATGAAGGGGATGCTGTGAGCACGGGCAGCTGGCCGCCTTCCACGGGGACCCCGCACGCAGCTCCACCGCGCCCGGGCTCCTCTGGCCGCAGATGTCGGCTGTTACTGCTCAGGTCTCCCATATCACTGGGCCACCTGTACAACATATTTAACATACAGCAGTTATTCTGTTGCTGTTTGCACTGAAATAATCTTGGCAGGAAATGGTAGTTAAACCCGAGCATAATTTTTTATGCCGTGTGTAATGTAAAATCACCTCTTTGGATAAGTAATATACTCTCTTGGCCTTCTTCGAGGAATACAGTATTTCTTGTCCCATCAGAAATTGGCCAGAATTGGTATTTAATATCTGAATGTCTCCATTCCAGGCCCAGATTTCAATTCCTGGGAAAAAAAAAAAGGCACTTTTACAAACTCTGGATTTTAAATGTGGTATATGGTTGGCCCCTTCTCAAACGCTGAGATGGTAAAAGGCAGCCCCATCACAGAGTTAGGTTTGAATGGAGGCCTCAGATTCAAACACAGATCCAGGATTTGGATGTGCTTTTTGGATTTAATCCCATTCCCAGCCATATCCATTTGATGTAGCAGAGCAGACTATCACGCTGGTTGAAAAAACACTTGGATCATCTATAGCCTTTTTTTTAAAGTGAATTTCAAATTTTTTTTCTCCCAAACTTAGAGAGAGGTGACAAGACTCTGAACATTACAAGAACATCATTTTCTGCTGCTGCTGTTCAAGGGATACAGTAGTTTTTTTGCCCTCTGTTTGCTTTAAAAATTAGGTTGCTAATGATAATGTTCCTCTCATAGATGATCTTGTACTTTTTAATGATACCCATAGTTTTCCTCCACATAAATGACTAAATCCTCACAGAAATCTCTGTCTTGATTAGCACTCCTGCTAGTAAAATTTCACATACTAAATCAGTACCAGCTGTAGCAAGAAAGAATGAAAAAGGCAAGTGTAAATGTTCCATATGCCCTACCAAATTGGCATCTGTGTCAGTAACCCTGTGTTTTTTTAAACAATTGTATACATACATTCTCAGAAGTGTTTTGCTCACAGGATTCTGCAAGCAAAATTTCCTCTGTTGGTACATCACTGAAATGTCACATCTTAAAAAAAACCCCAGCAAGGAGTTTTGCTGCTTCTCCTTCCTACACCCAACCCCCGGCGCGCAACTAAAACGGGTTTACCTCGAGTTTACTGCACCTTTATTTTGACGTCTGCTCCCCGTAACCTGACACTGGGGCACTTCTGCAGAGCTGCTCCACGTTTAGCGCTCGGTTACTAGCAGCACCACCGAAAGCCAAGGCTACTACGGCACTGTAATTATTTCCAAGCTGAACTCAGAAATCGGGACTCGGGTTCCAGCTCGGCGGTTGGGGAATGCTGGAATGGGATGGGAAGTGTTCCGAGGAGCCAACGGCTCCCCTTTCCTGTGACTCATGAGTGGTGATGATGCAGGAGGGAGCTCGTCCCGGGGACAGCCCAGAGCTCTGACCCAGAATGGTCAGTGACTCAGCTTCATCGTGCAAAATCACGATTTGGGTGCAGGGCAGGCCATAGTTACAGCCTCTTGGATCGGCCTTGTGGTCATAAACTGGCTGAGCACCACCTGCTCCATCGTTTTGCTGAGCAGCAGCAGAAAGACTGGAATAGGATGCGATAAATACGAGCACAATACAACTTAAAAGTAACTAACTACGTCCTCAGCAAAAACACTTTTAAGTCACCTTATGCCTATCCTGCGACTGGAATTCAATCAGTATGGCAGAGCGGACTTTCAAAGTTAAACAAACATCAACTAGTGCCCCAAATGGGTAGCAAATGCCGCAGCCTCCCTGTGGAAAGACGATACGGAGCCAGACTGTCCGCTGGTGTAAGTCAACCTAACTTCACTGGACTTCAGTGGAGCTGTGCTGATCAACACCAGCTGACTGTCTGATCTACGGCAAACCCCAAAGCCAGCCACCGTCCTTCCCTGACATGGGATGATACAAAGTAAACAGGAAGAATTAAGAAGCCATTAAGGGCATTAATCAGATGTCTCTGGGAATAATAAAATATTTCTGCCACTTTCAAGATTCAGAAAGACCCTCTCTCCTCGCATTCTTGGCCGCGGCAAAGCGGTGACACTTGTTCTGCTTTTTTCCAGTGCAATGTGGAGTGTATATTTGCACATCATGTCATGCCTGTCCATGGTAATCAGAAGCCATTATTTCCAAAAGCTCAAAATTCCCTCCTGGACTCTGGTATGCCAAGTTTTAGTTCACAGTGATTTCTTTTCTTTTCTTTTTTTTTTTTTTTTCTTTTCTTTTTTTTTCCTTTTTCATGGTTGATTTATAATTGCAGCAAACAGAAGTTTATAATGGAAATGCTGACAAAACCATAACTACAGTGTCACGTTAACGCTACTATTGCTGCCTCTCTGTCAGACTTTCCTTTAACCCTATGAGCCAAGGCTTGTATCGAGTATCAACAAAAGCCCAGAATACTCAGGGCATAGTAGACAGAGTGGAGAACTGGAGACAAAACTCCTGGAATAAAACCCTCGCCTCAGTGAAATCAAAGGGATTTTATCCCTGGTGTCTAGTCTCGCTTCTGCCAGACACTTGCTGTGTAATTTGGACAAATTTATCCTCTGCAAAATGGACAGGAAAATATGTTCTGCACTTACCTTACAAGTGTTGCAGCATGATTAGCAAATCATGCTATTAAAGGAAGCAGGGGAAGGCTGAGGATAAATATAAACACTACCTACAAGTTATTTACCAAAAAAGAAAAAAAAAAAAAAAGGCAAATATTATTCTAGGAATCCTCTATGCCTGGGAGATGGTAGGATCTTTACAGCTCTGCCCGCATGTATTTACACAGAGACATCAGTATAATATCTCCCTGCAACACCCTCATTATTTGGGTCTTGTCTCATGTTTGTGATTTTCAATTTTATTCCTGGCTGAGGTCTCATTCTTGACATTTTTATGTAGGTTTTGTATGCAATAATATACATACATTAGATGGTGTTGAAACCATCAACCCGAGTTACTATTTTTAGCAGAGTGCAGAGGATGGGACAGAGACATAAGTGACAATTAAAGAGAATATATTCAGAGCTGTCATCAGCAAATATTTTTTTCTCTTGCCAGGAATCCTAAGTGTGTAGAAGGGCCTCCTAGGCAAAGTTTTTCAAGGCAAAACTGTCGGGTCATTAAAAAAAAAAAACCAAAATCCAAAACCCAAACAAGAAAATGACATCATCAGAGGGCTGGGCTGCTCCAAGGTTCCTGAGAGCTGAGTTTGGGAGAAAACTCTTATTTTCTCCCTCAAATTGCTGATCTGCCTCTTTGCTTCTGTACTACCCGTGCACAGCGCCTGCAGATGTATATAATTTACAGAGCTTTCCTCATCAAGGGGATTAGGCAGCCCTCTTTCAATATGTATAAGAAGTACAAACACACACTTACCCACTATGTTTTACGCCTGCCTGCAACAAACAGCTGAACAGATTGTGATGAAATTCAGACATTGACAATCTGACAAAAAACTTCTTTTTTCCCTTAAAATCTGGCTTCCAGAAGTTTTGCAAATCTAAATATTTTATTTGAATACCGTTGAGGGCCCCGATCTTATGGAAAGCCTACGAAGCAAACATGGAGATATATGTAGTTAAGGAGGGGGATAAAAAAAAAAAAACAGCACAGACACATACACAAAACGCATCTATTTGGTGCAACTTGCCAATTTTCACAACGACTCGGGTGTGTTTTCTCTCCCTGGCTCCAGAGACTGTAACCAGACTCCTCTAATAAGCACTTTTTGCCCACCAGTGTGTCAACGGTGCTTTAACAGTAGTTTCAGTGTCAAATTGCCCTTTCCTCAGCAGGGATTGTTAAGCCTTTCTGTATTATACTTCCAAGACTCTCACGAGCTGGAGTTGGGAGATATAATATTTTCTTTGAAGTTTGCATTTCACAACACACTGGGATGCAAACAAGCTCCAGTTTCTCAGTAGTCAAACAATTCTGGCACACAGGGACTAGGACTAAATATTGTACCAAATTTTCTAATTACGTCTTTGTGATATTTACCACACGATGTTAGGTGAAAGCAGATTCTAATCAATATAAACCCCCTTGTCTAAACAGGACATCTGGGCTTTGAAATATTCTGTTTGTTGTCTCGAAATTACCCTGTAGCAAGCCACTGTAACACTATAATATCTTAGTCATGGAAAACTTTGGAGTATTTCTGATAAACTTATCATAAACAGATGAGTGCTTTCTCTCTTACAGTATTAAGGTGATGTAAAAAGTGAAGATAAAAGTCAGCTGTATGCATAAAATCATAGAGACTTATGCCAACAAAATGCTGTGTTTACAAGTTTAAAAGCTCCAAAGTCTGAAAAGGCAAAAAATTAGGATTCTTAAAGTAACACTAACTCAGCCACATGGCACATCCTGGCAAGCACATTTAGCAAAATAAACATTAGCATATTCATATACACACTTCTAGAGCGACGTATTTTTAATGTGGCCAAACTAATTCAACAATGGGAATCTCAACTTTTCTCATTTTATGGCCAGATTCTCAGCTGGCAGAGACATATTATTTCAACAAACCGACATCATCGACAGCAGCGAGGCAGCGGAGCTGCTTCCTTCTGAGCAGGCAAGTGCCAGAGTCTGATGCACTTAGGATGACAAGTCTCTCTTTCTGACTTTTATTATCAATATTCATACAACAAGATAGACAGATGTGACTAAGGCTCAGCTCCTCAGCCTGAATCCTGAGCCTTCCAGTACAAAAGCATTCATGAGAGTCGCTTTTTCGCCTGTATTCTGTCACGTAAGAGAGTCGGAAGGAATCCAGCCTTCCCGGTAGGAGGATTTCACAGCACAAGACATGGACAGTTGTAACTCTTTGGACCCGAATTTTGGATGATGCTGATTTTTACTGATTCTCTCAGCTTTATCTGACAGTTTCTTGATTTGTTCTTCCGACAACGACAAACTGCACTGGAGGGGAACATCTCCCCACTCACCACAGGCATGTCAGCGCAGGATCCGCTCCCACATGCAAACCTTCCCACAGAGAAAGTTTTCTGTGCTGAGGACATTCTCTGTGGATAACAAGGCAGACCCAGGCTCCCAAAGCAGCTGCCTGTGCAAAGCTGGCTTATCCCATCACCCCTGAATTGCCCTCCGTGCAGAGGATCTCTGGATGGCGCCGGGCCAACGACACCAGCCCTTCTGCCATCCCAACCTCCCATCACGGGCGCCCTCCCATCATGCCAGGGCTCGCCAGCCTGGGATAAGGGGATCTAAAAATGACACAAAGCCCCCTTTGCCCCACCTTAATATGACCTACACTAAATCCAGCTTGGCTGGGGCTGAGGATCAAGGCCCTTAGACACTCTTAACTTAATGCTCCAGGTAGGAATAAAACTCCCCCCCTACCAGCCCCTGTTTATTTTTATTTTTCTAGTGCTCAAGGTCCTCCTCAGGACTACAGCCCTGCCGAGTGATACACTCTACAAATATGGAAAAACCTCAAAAATTCTCAGTTTAAGAAAAGGTTACATGAAGAGAAGGCAGTGAGAGGCAATTGCATGCAAATCATTTGTATATACTGTGTGCAAATAGTTCAGTTGTTTAATTTTTTTTTTTTTTTTTTTCTCCAATGGATCTTGAACCTCACCCAGCTGGACTTGGAGGCATCCTGGAGCAAGTTGTTTAATTGTTAACAGGCTTCATAGAGACACACGGGAAATTAATCCTCAGATCACCCCTTTTCCACTTTGCAAGTCACCAAAAAAAAACCCCAAACAGACAAGCTTAGCTCTCTGTACCATTTCAAACAGTAAATGTTGCCGTTTCGGAGTTAGATATGGAAGGAAAAAAAATAAAAAGAAAACTGGAAAGCACTTCACACCTTTGAGCTCTCTAGCCTGTTAACAAACTGGAGAGATATTGGCAAAGAGGTTCAAAAGTTAGTAGGGGCGACAGACAGAAGAACAGACAGTGCAATTGCTTCATTTCCATAAGTGCTCATGCCAAAAAAAAAAAAATCAGATTTGATTAATAATTAAAAAACAAACAAACAAAAAAACCCATTATCTTTGAGAATCAGGAATAAGTCTGGCCGGGAAGTTCAGAAAGGCCTAGACATATAAAAACAAAGTGTTACAGGGCTTTGAGGCTTTGTTTACAGCCCTTCCACATGAGTTGCCTGGCTCCCATCCCACAGAGGGGGTGTTTTGGTGCAGTGGGGGGGACACCCACCTTCCCCCAGGAACCCTCGGCCAGGAGCACCCAGGCCACAGGGTGGGAATGGCCATCTGAGAGCCCCGGGCCAATTACCCAGTAACACCCCCAAGCTCTGAAGATCTAAAGATCCCCTGAATAATCCTATTCAGGGAGAAGAATTATAACCATGAAGGGCAAAAATGGGGGGGAAATGGGATCCTTCCTCAGGCCCCTGGCAGACACGGAGAGGACAATGGGGAAATAAGAGCTAGCACAAAAGTTTCCTCGAGTATGTCCTCAGCCACTGTGGTTTCAGATGAGAATTTCCAGAGGCAGGAACTAAAAGAATATTATGATTTTCTTTGGGGGATTAATTACTTTGCTGCTTGTTACCTTTTGTTAGAGGCATGACACCCCGTAACCTTGTTGCACAAGGCACCAGATGTCCATTTAAATATCAGTTTTGAGAGAAAAATGTTTGTTTTCCCACTTGGGTCAAGAAGTTATTTTCTTTCTGCTAGAAACCCCATGAATCTTAAGGTGAGCAGACACCAAAATGTGCTACAAATGATACAGACGGGTGCTGAGTTCCCTGAGTGAAAATAAATAAATAAAGGCAGTCCTTCCTCCTGCTCGCCTTTGCTGGGGACACGTATCCCCTTACAAATAAAAAAAGTATTAAGAACATGTTATGAAAAATAACAAAGAATAGCAGAGAAATCAAAAAGTGAGTGGCACTTCAGATGGAGTTTAGCAAATTAAGTCATTGACCTGAAGAGGAGATTAATACCAAACAAGGTGCCCCTTCTTCTGAAGTAATGAATATTCTTCAAACAGCAAGGGAGCACTGACTGCTGTTTGATGCTGATGACATTGAAAATTTAGGAGAACAGAAATTCCATCATTTTTCATTTGTATGCAAATGCGCCTGTTCCAGAAATTAACCCCTGAACCCCATGTCAGTTTTCATCTGGAGGAATTCTCTTCGCTAGCATCACACAGCGCAGCCTTGCTGCTATCCTGGGGTCACTGGGGCTTCCCCACACACAACAAAACAAAACCCTAAAACAAAACAACCAAAAAAAAAAAAACCCACAAAAAACCCCCCCCGAAAAAACCCCCCCAAAGGAAAAAAAAAAAAAAAAAAGAGGGAAGAAAGTAGGATGGGGGAAATTGGCCAAATCATGCCAGGCTTTGTTTCCCCCCCATTAATGGGGTATAAAGGAGCAATAGAAGCCAAAGGCCGTTGTAAAATGCACATCTCTAATGCCTGGCTCTGGGTCCTGGCATCATTGTCATGCAAAAGGCAGCTTTACCTCTTTAGGCGGAGCAGCACCCACTAATCACTTCCACTGGTGTTAAGGTGAACCGCGGGCCAATATACAACCCATATTACTCTTCCTTTCAGCTCGGGCTTCCACTGTTAAAAAGTTCCTTTGTCACTTAGCACCTTAGACAAATGCGACTATCTGCATCTGAAGGGGAAAGAGATGATGGAGGTTTTTTAATTGATGTGGATTTAATTATGCTAATTTAGACAGCTGTAAAGCCTTTTCAGTAGAGCTGCATAATGGGACCAGCAAATACAGGTGTCCTTCACTGCAGGCGCTTAATGTTTAACCTCAGTCGTTTTGTAAGGAAGGGAAAATGCAAAGTAATGGTTAACCAGCAGAAAGTTCTATTTCTTGAGGACCTAAAGAGGACACTTCACTTTGATTCTTCCTGCAGTCCTATTCAGGGGCTGCAGAAATCCACACACGCTGAGCAGCGCACAAATACTTTTCACTGGAGTGATGAGGATGAGGCTGAAGCACAAAACAAGAGGCTTTGTGTCTGCCACAGACTTCAGCGTCCTGCACAGGGTGTCCTTTGCTTAATTTAGGCTATCTCCAAACAGATGCTTAATTTAAGACAGCCCTTTCTTGTCATATTTTTTAATCCTTTGACCACCTACAGCACCAGCAATGATTAAAACCAGTAAGCAAAATATCTTCACTGGGTGTTTTCTTGGTGTCTTACTCAGACTCCTCTGAGGCTGCTCTGCCTCTACCCTTCCCAAAGTCCCCCATCCCACACCCTACATCCTTTCTCTAGGCTGGGGCTGACACCTCCAGTGACCATCTGGAGATTCATTTCCCAGGGTGTGAGTTTGGCCAGTTCAGGTCCCCAGAGTGGTCACACATCGTGTAACATCAGTGCTGCTCAAAGGGAGGAGAGTAAATACTTGGCCAAAGGTGAGGAAGTGACCACTAAGCTTTTTTAATATAGAATGAATCATAGCCCAGATGTGCTTGTGGGCATTGGAACGAGATGATCTTTAAGGTCCCTTCCAACCCAAACCATTTTATGATTCTGTGATTGTTTGGTTTCCAGAGGCAGCCTCAGTGACCAGGTACCTTGTCTCACCTCAAAGCTCTCCTGCTCAGTAGTAATGTCTTATTTGTGTGACCACAATTTTTTTTTTTTTTAATAGAAATTGCTGTTTATTAAACACTATTGGACTAGGACCAAAATCTAGGCATACAAGTTCTGTTAGACTTCATTGAAGCAATTTCAGGTGTTACTGGCTGAACTACACATCACCCATTGCTGATGCAGCAAGCACAGTCTGCTCAGAAAGGTGGACTTTGGTCCAGTGCTTTCCTCCCAGAACTTCTCTTTTTTAAAGGAGTGCTCTCAAGCTGGTGAATATGCTGAAATGTGCTCTACATCATCAGATGGAGCTAATTTGTGGAAGGCAGGAGAGCAAAGATTAAACCCAGGTGTAGAAAACTATCTGCTCCTACATCTTCTTTAGGTCTCCTGAGGCAGCGAGAACAGAGATAATGGGTAAAGTGTTTTTCCATAACAGGACATAATGTGTTGTCCCATTGCATGGTGGGAGCTGCTCTGCATACCTGTGGCTGTCTTCATCAGGGTGGCACCTGGATGCTGCACTATCTCTGTTCATTCCTACAGTGCAGTAGAAATGGGCTTCTATCCCATTCTACACTGAGCTTATATGATTTGCCCAAGGTCATTGAGAGCAGACAGAAATTCAGATTTTAACTTTTTTTTCCATTGTTTCATCCCCCAGCCTCCAGTTGAATCTCCCCCACTTTCCCCACCTTTTCCCTTCCTGTCTGCATTTCACCTTCTTAGCTCCAGGCACCAACTATGGCAATCCTCTGTATTTTGGCAACAGTTCCTGTTCTGGGAAATGTTAACGACGGGCACCAAGGGGTTAGCAAAGTCCTGTACTTCAACCAAATTACCCAGCTTCCAAGTCTGCAAATTCTGCTGCCTAGATACAGATAATTCTCCCCAAACACTAAGTCCCCTTGTCCCCTCAGCTCCTCCTCAGGAACAGCCAACTGCAAAGCTCCAGATAGCTATTATATCCACATGCATATATTATAAGCATTAGCTCGACGAGCTTGCCCATGACAGTGTCAGTCAGACTTTGCTTCACCCTCCTCCTGTGGTCCAAAGCTGGATCCAACACCCATGGGCCCACGCTGGGCTCGCTGAAGGGCCAAAAGCCAGCTAATCTGGAAGATATCCCTTCCAACAGCCACACCTGACTTCCTGGCCTGCTTCCCCCGAAGTCTCCTCGGTTGTTCGGGCAGCTGGGACATCGACAGCGCGCTTGTGGTTGGGTCAAGTTTTCCTCTTGGCTGCTTTGAGCTCTTTGATGCCATTTTCCTTGACTCACCCTTGATTACAGTGAATGGTCTCTATTACATTTTCAAATAACCTGATATCCACACGAAAGGCTTTGGGGTAGGTTTTATTTCAAGTGTTATCCACCCTTACGACTGCCTGATGCAGAAATTTAAGAATTGGTCCTAGAGCCAACCAAATCCTGGTGCTTAGCCCAGCAGTGTATCAGGTTTCTTCTGCATACCCAGGATGAAAATGCACAGGCTCTTTAAGCAGGGACAGCCAACATACAACATACCAATGTAAGCACTCTGCTCTGTATTTTAACAGATTTTAGGAATTTGTGGGAATTCGCTTTAACGCTGGCGAGTAAAAGATCTGAAGAAATGCTCTTGCAAAAAAAAAAATACAAATGGGTGCTTTGATAACTATAAAGCTGCTTTCTTGGACCAGGAGCCCACATTAGGAACCAAATAAAATATTTAAAGGCAAAAATCTTGCAAAGTTTCCTCCTGTGAAAGGGAAAATATGGTCTATGCTATACCAGACCTTCCTTTTGCAAAATCTGTTTAGGAGTTGCCATGAAACAAGCAGGATTCAACAAAGAGCTTGACAATTTCTGTTAAAGTTGCATTTATATATATTTCTAGGAACCGTTGGTTTGATTTTTCTTTAAAACCAAGTGTCAGGTTGCATTTCAGACCACATATAAATATAATTTTGCTCTCACATAATGCTTTTGTATCTGGTGTAATTCCATTTACTGCAGCGGTGTTACCTTTCAGTTACCCTAATGGGAACAAGAGCAGAATTACACTGATAAAAAAAGCTGCTTGCAGAAAGAAATACAGAAAGAAAGAACACTGGAATAAATACTTCCTCTGGCTTATTTAATATATTTGCTTGTCCAAATTGTAGCAAAGATATTTATTTCAAGAAATAGTGTTTGATCAGCAAGAGTAAACACTGATATGTCTAAAACTCCAAAAAGCAGTTTTTACAATTCATCAAACGACACCTAAGATTGTTTAGTTGGGCAGCTGAAAGAAACAACAAAAGGTTTCAGGTCATATAATTATACCCTTCTGTTTCCCAACTTTCTTAGAAATCTCTGCCTAAAAATAAGTCCAGCATCCGGATGCCTTGAACAATTGGCTTATTTTAAAAGATATAAAAACTCTTATTACAGCCTTAGCCATTTTAAGGTCTCGGTGCTGACACAGAGTAACAGTGCTTAGCACTCCTATATACCGCTTTCCATCTCCAAAGCACTTTACAAACATTAGCTAATTAATCCTCACAACACCCCTGTGAGGTATGTAGGTAAGTATTGTCATCCAATTAGGTAAGTATTAAGCACTGTTATCCCACCAGATAAGTATTAAGGTCTCCCATTTTACTGGGGATCCTGAGGACAACAGGTTAAGTTACTTACCAAAGGTCACAGGGGGAGTCAGTAGAATAAAACTTGGGATGCTTTGGTTTCTTGGTAGCTATTCAGGCATCCGGGCAGCATCCGGTGCTGCTCCCTCCACAAAGGCACCCGTGGCCATCCACATGGAAATTAGGGTTTTCTATAACCCCACAAGACACTGAGCCATGGGTACAGCACTGGGGAAAATAAACACCTGAGAAGCTTCCCCTCTTCGGGGCGGGCAAAGATGACATTGCCTAGCAAAACTCTCAGGAAGTTTTAAAGTATAAAGGTCTTGGATTGGTGTGTTTTCCTGTTGGCACACATGGACAAGCATTCTAAAGTATCATCAGGCCTTGCCAGCCACAAGCTCCCTCTTCCCTTCCCAATTTGCCTTTCTTTCCTATAAAGGTGGACTCATAAAGTCTCACATCTGTGCCACAAAGATATAAACCTTTCAGTCGTGGATTGTATCTCCTGAACATAAAAAAGTCCATTCTGAAGCCCCAGCTCAGAGGCTTCCAGGTTTGTAGGTAGGCTTGAATCCCCAAATACACTTGATGTGACAGATCGCTTTTCAGAGGATCCAGAGAACAGGGCCAGCCCAGCACATTTTGGGTTTAATCTACTCTTAACAGATGTCAAGCTGGTGAAATAACATCATCTGTCCCCCAGAGACAATGCCAGTGCTCACATCTGCTTCTAATTTCACTTCATTGCTAGAGAAAAAGTGAAAGCTCCTGCTGTAGCTCCACTTAAAGCTGTGTTTGCAAGTTAAAAGAGTCCTGTCCAAAGGCCCAAAGGTTGGACTCAATGATCTTGGAGGTCTTTTCCAACCTAAATGATTCTGTGATTGACTTGGAATCCAGCAGGTTTTGTGAAGTTATTGAACTCTAGATCTGTCTAAGATGACCTCCAAAAAAGCAAAACCCACCCCAAGGGAGCCTGCAGAAGCTGAAATCCCAAACAGTGCATACTGCAGGGTCTGCCCAAAGACCCAGCATTTGCTGAGACATGAAGGACAGTCCTGACTGTCCTCTGCTCAGCAATTTGGCACTTGACTAGTGGCAATGTCATCCAGCCCTTCCTCTGAATGCAGGGGACCAGCATTCAGCGATGCTCCAGCTTGAGCTGGAGCTGAGGCAAGTCCCAAGTGTTTAAAAAAAAAAAGACCTTGACTAGATTTCAACTGAGCTGATTTATGTTTTCAAGTGGAAGGTGGTTTTAGCTGAAGTAAACTACACAGTTTTTAGATCATTCAAAATTCATGGCAGTTTGATCCCACAGGACATCAAACAAACACAAATGATTTGCCAGGAATCCCTACAAATTGAAATAACCAAACCTTGTGCAGTTCCAGCAAAAGTCTTGAACAACTTTTAAGGAAGGAAAAAAAAAAGGACTAAAATAGATAACTTTTATTTTATCCATCTACACAAAAACAATTCCAATGCAATACATATCCAGATCAAATGCACACAAAGGAGCAGCCCAAACATCTAAGATCTTGAAACTCAAAAACCCTCCAACCCACAAACCAATAGCAAATAGACAAATGGAAATAGGAGTCATGAAAACAGAAGGTGGATTTAGATTCGGTTGCATTCTTTGGAGTGGTTTTATTATAACATCAACTTAAAATAAAAAAAAGAAACAACCAACAAATTGAGAAGGCTAACACAAAATGCAGGTAACAGACATATCAGTTACAGTCATGAGAAAGAAACAGACAACCAAAACTGTGACAAGAATGTGCTTAGTTATTATATTCTTTCAAGCTTGGTCTGCCAGCATTTTTTCCTCTTTTTTTTTTTTCTTTCTATGTACTGGTCATCAGTGCCTGCCAAAAGACTTTCTGTGGATTTCTGCAATCCCATTTTCCCAAAATCGGAGGAAAGGATGTTTCTCCACAACCACAAGACCCAGCTGTAGGTTTTACACCATGATTTGTAGCTGTAAACCAACACAGTGACAGGCCACCCCCCCGCCTAAATAACCAAGACCAAGCCAGTACCGAATTTTCAGTGTGGGTTATGCAAAAGGAAAGGATTAAAAAATGAAAAGAGCATTCACTTCATGTTGCTCCTTTAAAACATTATCACATAGCTCCTTTTTTTTTTTCCCTAACCTGACCTTTTTTTTCCCCAACGGTTTATCTATAACTTAATATAACTAATTCTTTTGAAATAATGTTCACAGTTAGCATAATTGGTGTTACATAGTTCTAATGTACATTACAGAATATTCTGTCACTAGACACTAAATTGAAATTTTAAAGAAAATGATAGAAATAGCTGTAAGGGAAAAAGTACCCTTTTAAATCTAATTTGCTATGCACCGCAGTAGGGTAATGGATGCAATGAAAGTTCCTTTATTGAGTTCCCATGTCCAAAAGGTATTTAGGTAGCAAAGGATGTTAAGCAGACCCCCTGTGCTCCTCCTTTAAGTAAAGATAGCAGGAAATAAGGTATATAGGTTTGTGTCCTCCTGATTTTTATTTCCTCAGGAGTACAACTTATGCAAAGGGCACCTTAGGCTACTTGGAGGATCACAAAGGGTGCCCTCGACCCCCTCGCTGTCTGCATGAATAGAAGCATCTAAAGGATGGCTGAAGCCATACAGCGAGTTAAATCCTTCAGGTGGGTCTTTTCAAATTCCAATAGTGAGGAGTTACTGGAGAATTGGTAAGGATTTCACTAGGCCCCAGCAGGTTTGAGATCAAAAGCCCTGGTTAAATAAAAGCCTGTTGGGAAATCTTAAAACCTCTTTGTAATGTAACTTAAAAAAGTTAATACAAAGAGCCCTTAGACTGAAGCCTGTAACAGCATGAACAAAGAGTATATCAAAACTGATTCCATTAAGGGAAGGCAGACAAATAAATTCATTTAATTTAAAGCGAAATCAGATATATTGCTCTGCTAAAAACTAAAAAGCATACCAGGGAAAAAAAAAAAACCAACAGATTTTACAATACACATGCACATAGAGCTGTGCATAATAGAGATAGATATATATAAAATCTATTTATAAATATCTCTCAGAACAGAGAACAGAACATTATATACACACGTATATGTTTAAGTATCAATTTATCCAATATGTGCATGTGTGTGTGTGTATAATTCTAATATATACATATTTTTATCATTTATGAGGCCTCACGCTGGGCTCTCAAATCTGCAGTTTAGATATATCTATATATGCATCCAGAAAAACGCAGCTGAAAGAGCCCCTACATTCAAACTGACACAAGACATTTTTCAACCCAATTAATTAAAAAAGATGGGTGCTCATCAGTCAGCTGGCACAGGATTTTTCTCCATCATCTTGCCAAAGTGTCACAGTGTTACTTGCGCAGCATGTTGGAAACAGAAAATCTGGGACTAGGATTTCGGTATCATTTATTAGCTGACCTCTTTCTGAGCAGCTCTTACACTTTTAACTCGTTGGGGGTCCTGCACCGGAGGCAGAGGGGTAGAAAAGACATGGAATTAGCATATATTGGGAAAGTCCTTTAGGATCTTCCTCTGGGCGACAGCGCTGGAGATGTCGTGTTGGGAATCAGTGGCACATACACCAGGGATTGTGCTCCATATGCACAAAGCAAGCTGTCTCCTGAGCCTCCTACGAGCATGGGATGGCTGTGTCGCTGTGGGACCATGACTGGGGGTCCCTCACCGCACACCAGAGCCATGTCACTTGGGTGCAGGATGCTCTGGACCCCTTGGGAGGAAGGAGAAAGACGCCCCGTTGCCCCATGGCTCACTCTCCCCAAAACAGTCACTAAGAATTTTCCTCCCTCCAAGAAAGGAAAGGAGGCTCTGAATTTTGTGCAGCTTTGTGAGGCTTTTCATTATGATTGTGATGGGGGAGATGTGGATATCTCCTTAGCTAGAAAGCATATTTCACTGTTTAAGACATAACCCTCCTCTCACAGACCCCATAGGTTGTGCAGCTGGAAGAGGGAGATGTGTTGTACAGACAAGGTGAACGTCTGCAAAGATCACTGTCAGTGTTCTGCAGGATTTTTTAAAAAGCTTTTTTCCTTAAAAATTAAATCTGACATTTTAGTTCAGCAATGCTAATCCTGAGCTCACTCAGGTATATAGTGAGGGAATGGGTTCCACCCTCATTCTCTTAAACACCAATTCATGCTACCAACCCATGAAATGCTGCCCCTACAGCAAGATCAAATCACTCTGTTCCTTTACCCTTTAAGAACACTTTTCTGGATATGACAAATCATCAACATATCTCACATATGGTGCCTTTCATCCCAGCAAGCAGCACTGGTTTCACAACCTACACTAATGGCAATAATTTTCCTTCATTTTATTTAACCCCCTAAAATGCACATCAAATCAAAACCTTTAAACTATACGTCTGGTTATCATTTTATCATTTATGTGGTTATCATTTATATCTGGTATCATTTTAGCAACACCTTTCCTAGTGATTTTGGGCGGATTCCACCAAACTAGTGCAGGGACCACTATTATCAATAGACCATCACTCTGTGCACCAAATCACTGTGGTGTTTGCCAAAGAATTGCCATTTGCAAAAGAAACCACAGGAAAATGGGAAAATGAAGAACTGCAGATGAATATGGGACCATGGGGGAAAGCCAGGTAAAAGGCATTTGGGGACCTCAGTCTCAGTGTTGTGACTCACATCATTGCCCTAGCAACAAGTGTCTAATAATCACAGGAGATAAATGTCACTTTTGACTCCTTGTTTGAGAGAAAATCTCTCTGAAAACACTGTATCTAACAATATCAAATTTTGTGGTGGCTTCTGCATGGGTGGTAATTTTTAGACCGGTAGAGGATGAGGTTTTCTGGTTCAAACAGGAATTAATTGAGGGAAGTCATATGGCTTGTGTTACACACGTGACACCAGATGATCCAAATAGTCCTTTCTTGGCCTTATAATCTACAAATAACCTTGTAGAGGTACTGCTCTCCTGTGGATTAGTGGCAAACCAATGCTCCTCTTGCTTGGATGAGTTTTCTGATCTAAATACCATCCAGACCTGCGTGGCCTACAGGATTTGACTGGATCACAGTCTCAGACGGAGCCATGGCCAATTAATGCCAGACATTGGATAAACCAGGGTAGGACATGCTCTGCTTCAGGTGCTGTGTGATTCTGGAGTGTCATTACAGCTACGTAACGAGCCAGGTCTGAAGTAAAACAATTTTGCTACAAAGACACATATATATTATTTTACACTTGCTATCTCTACATTACCTTGCACTGTAAGGCCCAGACTGTCAGACACCACGGAGTTCTTTGGCTCTGAATCAATCAGCTTCATCTGCAAGAGCAGGGTATAACTGTGGCCATTCTGTAATCCACAAAAATAATAAGATTCCCGAATGTTATGTGCAACAGCACAACTTGTTCCTATATGGAAAACAGAGCATATGGGGTCTTGTCTATCTTGCTTGGATTACGAGGCAGAGGAAATACCTGGCTGAGCAGTGCTCAGGAATTATCAGGTGGATGATATTACAGGAGCAAGCCGGGTCTTTATTTATTTGCTTTATATGGATGCCTCTGAGTTCAGGTTGCTGGAGTTACATAATGATAAGCCTCCTCCTGGCCGCCCCACAGCCCTGATTGCTCCCAGCCCTTTGTTGTGATCCATCAGCGCAGTTTTGCCGGGAAATCCGTGCCATGGAAAGCCAGGCTGCATTCCCCCAAACAAGAGGTGAGCTCAAACACAGTCACCACTCCAAACTCATCTAGAAATGTCTCTTAAATGCAGCTGTCCCTATTCCTGTCCCTATCTCTCACCAGGCCTTGTTTTACCGCCGAGGATAATTTTTGATGTAGAAGGAAATGTGTCATTTATTAAGTCAACAACCACTTCCTTGAGCATCTACAAAAATTTCTTCTGAGGTTTCCCTTTCAAGTACTGATCTTATTCAGATCTGCAGGCTGAGACTGCAGCAAAAGGTGAAAAAACTTCCAGTCATTACATTGATTAATCAGCTGCTGAAATTTTGCTTTCCAGCCTGACACCTCCATTCTCTGAATGTGTGGCCCTACTGCAATGTAATCAATTTGTCTGTGCAGGCTCCAAAAACCCCAGAGCCACACGATGCAAAAAGGCAATCTTCTGCCCTCTTTGACCACAATAAGCAACATTACTGGAATCACCGCTCCCGTGCAAGTGTTAGCATGACCCCATATTTGTAGGCAGCAGAGTATGACTTCATTAAAAACCATCCCCTGTCTTAGGGACTGGAAGCAAGGCAAGCCAGCATCAGAGCAGCACATGTCTGAAACTGATAGTAAAATGGGTGATGCCTTAAACCCCACCTCTACACTGTTATTTACATACGTATCTTTCATCTGACGTGGGCTTCCCCTCCAGCACCTTGAATATATCAGTCCTAAGGAAGAGACTTTAAGTTCAAAGAGTGCCATCTCCAAACCAAAGTAGGGGGTTATCAAGTGAGGTGCGCCAAGCAGTAAGACAAAACATATGCATTTTTAATAGATAGCCTCTCCTCCCCCTGAGGAAGCCAAGAAAAGAGACTCTGTGAAGCTTCAGCTGAAAACAAGTTCAGTGGATTTACAGTCAGGCTGCTATTCACAGAAAAACAAAATTCACAACTCTCATATATCTATATATCTATCTATCTTTTCTAGGTGTTTTCCAAACATTCTTCAAAGCACGCCAGCCCCAGCCTTGGTGGCCCTCTTGACCAGGTGTACTCACCTCCATGCAGCATTCAAAAAGAAGAGAGTGAAAAAATAATCGTGAAAATAAAATTTAAAAAAAAAAATTAAAAAAGGCCATGAAAGAGAAACAAAAATCTCAACAGGTCTGTATGGAATTTCAGCAGCACTTTATTTATTAATGCATATGAAGCTACCACTGTATTCCAGCTCCCAAAGACAGATCTGTAAGGAATAGGCCACATGCTGATTGACAGCAGCCATAATTCCATACAATGAGACTGTATTAAATTGTTTGATGTGATATGATACTCATCACTTGTAACTGATCAAACACACTGCTGCATCAAACAGTATTACAATACAATCAGGCTGGATATGGTTCCTGCCAAGGCTGTTCATCACATTGCACACTTCTGCATTAAACATATCTATTAATAGCATTGACAAACTACTCCTATCCAGATTTTTTTTTTTTTTTTTTTTTACCAAAGAATTGCATGATGTGAAATGTGCAAAGAAATCCATGATAATGCTTTGCAGTTCAGGGCAGCGTTTCTGTGGCTGAATGTTCCAACATGAAAGGCTTTGCTGATTTGGGGAATTTTATAAGGTAATAACAAACTTGCAAACCTGTGCCCCAAAACAAAGACCTGGTATTACAGATTCCTTTCACTTTTTCTGCTTTGGTTTGGTTTGGTTTTGGTTTTGTTGTTGGATTTTTTTCTCTTTCCTTCCAAGTTGGAAGATTGGCTATTTTTTGACCAAGATTTTACTTTTGCTGTGCTTGCCCCACAGGAGAGCTGCTCGAGCCTGTTATCCTGCAGGAAGGAGCTGTGTTTGCTAACACTGACCCTTTTAGAGTAGGGAGACATAAATAAAAGCAGCAAATTCCTTGCCACCACTGCTCCTGCTGCAGACAGCAAGGGTGATCTGCCACAGACCATGGGGGACAGGACTCGCTGCAACATGACAACTGTGGGGGCTCTCTCAGATGCAGATTCTTAAATGAGCCTGGGTCTCTAGAGGGCAGAGGTCAGCTGTCCTCAAATCTGTGTGAATGCTAGATTAAGTTTATTAATCTCCCTGCTTTCACTAAAAAACCAAATTATAGGATGGTTAAATGTTAATGCCCAGGAGCTTGTGACATGATCAGTGCCCTCGGCTACCGCTGCAAGGGGGAACACAAGGTGTTCAGACCCCAGAAGGGTATTAGAAGTTAGTGTGATGATGAGGGAATGAATATATTGTCCTTGTGAGTTAACATGTATTTCATGCCTGGTGCATGTTTTGTTTGCAGCGGGTGCAGGATGTGCAGCTGTTGGCCCCAAATCGGGTACCGATGGCTGCCCACCTTGATGTCCCAGATATACAACCTCAGCCACAACTCTTTATATAGGATTTATACCTGTGCTTGGGTGAGAATTGAAACACCCACCTCCCTGCACCGACCCCAAGTGCCCAGGAGCTGCATGAAACCAAGCATGCAATGAACATGGTCTTTAGCAACCTTCGGAACAGCCTCTATCAGTGTATCTCGTAAAACTACTCCAGCGTGTAAAAACGAAGTGATGAACGAGCATGAGGGTTCCATATAATTCCTCCTGGACAGGTATGCTCATCATAATTGGACAATCTGCCCCCCCTGATTGCGATCTCAGCTTGGGAGACCCAGGATCGCATAGCCATGGAAAATAGGAAGTAATATGCAGGAATGCATGCCTGGCTGTCTGAAGCTGGTACCAGGTTTTTTTTTTTTCAATCTGGGATTGTATACATTTTACATATATGATTCTTTTTTTTCCCCCAAATTGCAGTGACAGAAGGTGCCTTTTGTCCTGTTTTTCACTCCTGTAATGTCAGTGTGAGCAGATTAATCTCCTTGCACATGGTAGCGAATTATCCCTGTTGATGGAGCCAGCTCCACAAAGATTACTTAAGAAAGGTGTGTGCAAGGCATTTCCTTTTTCTAATTAAAAATATTAAAGTCTTTCAAGGTAATAAACTGTCTCAGAGGGTTACCTAAAAGACTGGAAAACATACAGGAAAGGGCTGGAAAGGGCTCTTCCACCCTGATGGGCAGTTTTCAGCAGTAACAGCCCAGTGCAGTGTGTATTGCTGAAGAAATGGTAACTTTCTATCTGGGGGTAGCTAAGTAACTCAACATGCTGTGAGCTAAATGTAACAGTAGAAAGGAAGAAGTTCAAAAAACAAAGTCCCAGATACTTCAGTGTAGTGCACAGTATGCTAAATTGTGGTATTACAGAAATTGCTGAGAGTTTGGCCACAAAACATTTCATACTGCACCAGCATTCTGCCAGGGCTGGGTTCCAACAAGCCCAGACAGTCTTTGCCTTTCACCTGTGCTTTTTTTCCCCTTTCCTGTTTCTTAACACAACCCAGTATCTGCATCAGAGAATTACAGCCCTTGTCCTGAATGTACCTCTCCGTTTATTAAATCAGCACAACCGAAAAGTCACCACACACCAGGCAAAGATAACAGCAAATCTGCTCTTACCCTCCCCATACCACCTGAGTGCCGCTATTATTCCTCATCCTTGGGGAAAGGACCCCATATGTGAGTTTCAGAAACCACCTCAGTAACTCCAAGCATCATTATCAATAGTAGGATGAACTGCAGCTGGGATGCACTGAGAAGGCACGGTAATACTCGCCCTAATCTCTGCATTCATCTCACTGGCCCTCGCTAGGAAGTTTAAGTACATTTACTGGGGATTCTTCAGCCCTTGAAAGGTAGGAAGACATCTATGAGGCTTGACGTACTAGCTAATTAACTCGGGTTTGGAAAAAAAAAAATCTTCTTATCTACTTAACTTGGAGACACTCTTTGTTTTTAAGCCTGCAGACTACCTTCTCTTTAAAATGCACGTTACGTACCACTCCGGAGTATGGAATGTATTATTTTTAACGAGGACCTATTTTAACTTGGGCCTAAAACTACTAAGATTTGACAGAGGGTTGTTTAGGTTTTTTTTAAAGCTATTTGCAGAATCAGCTGAATGATAGTCTATAGCCTGTGTTTTGCAAGACAGGCTACAAAATCCTCATGCTTTCCTTCTGTCCTTAAAAATCCACGAATGTCTGAAGCACTTGAAAATGAAGACCCAAATGAACCCCTCCTTCTCCCTTCCATTCCCCCCCCCCCCCTTTTAAATCTATAAGGAGTTTAAATAAATCTTTCAGGTTTTGTTCCTCAGTCTCTGGAAGTGGGGAATATTGAGGCTGGGAGAAAGTGATTGAATTCGTGCCTGCAGTGGTTGGGGCACGTGAGTGTTTCCTGCAGCTCCTCTGACAGGAACACAGACACGAGCAACTCCTGTAACATCCCTGCTTGGAATTAAACCACGCTAAAATTTCCTGAGAACTGCACAGAGCAATTTTAAATCCTCACCATATTCCTCACAGATAGAACAGTGGCATGATTGACCAAGCTTTTTTTTTTCCTTCTTCTTCTTTTTTAAAGTACACATATGATGATGCATCATAGTTATAAACAGATGGTATTTGGCCTCCTTCCTATTCTCAACATTTGGAATTCCTAAACTATGTGAATTAAACAATAATATTTTATAAACATACAAGGGATTTTGCTCACTGCTTTGTTAACATAGAAATTATACAATGCTGACATTTATTTAAATTTTAAAAAGTAAACAAGAGTGTGTATTGAATTAAAGCAAACTAAAATCAACAGAGAGAAATATGTTCTGCCGCACATTACCTACAACGGCACGGGCCTTTTTCGGGGAGACATAATGGGATGAAGCACAAATTGTAGCTTAGACAGTCTGATCCTTTGTGCTCGAAAGGCTCATTTAACACCTCGCTGTAAACAACGGATATTTATACCATAATTGGCCAGTTGACCATCAGTTGTTCATTTACTCCGTAACCTGCTATTATGGAGTTAAAAGAAGTTCCTTTCTGTTGGCTTTTCTAGGAGTGAAAGTGTGTTTGCAATTTTAGTACCAACTGGATTCAGTCTAACACTTGTACTTAGTATGAGAAACATTTTCATAATACCAAAATTTGGGGGAATAAGAGTATTCCTGCCAGGAAGGGAAGAAGAAAGTATTGGTTCTTAAAAGAAGAATTCTGTTTGCTCGGTTTCCTCTTTCCTTTCCGTTTTAACCCGTTTTTAGGCTCCTCTCGAGCTGCGCAAAATTGAGAAGCACTTAGGTTTTAATCACTATTCCCAGGTCTGCAAAGAGGTTCTGTGATGAATAAATAATGAATCCGAGATTTTAATCAGTGTTATGATTTTTGAAAAGGCTAATTATCATTGTTTACAGACATGCCTTTCCGACGTATTTCCTTGTTTTGCCTTCAAAGCTCCAAGGGTTAAGCCCCTCGCACGCATCCCTCCCATCCCTCCCCAGCGCCGCGCTCCTTGCCCGGGATTTCTTGCGGGGTTTGGGGTTATTTTTTTTTTTGTTGTTCGTTTGGTGTTTTTTGGGTTTGAGCTTTTATTGGAGGAACCGGAGGAGAGGGATGGAGCCGGGCATCCGGAGGCGCGCAGGGCTGGGGGAAAGCTGCGCACCCCACCCGAGCAGCCGCTCCGCACCCCGCGGAAAAACCACTGCGGGGGTGTGGGAGGCTCCTTCTCTTTGCCGTCTGCGCATCGAAATGCTACAAAAGCATCTTATTCGCAAACCAGTATTTTTATTACCGGCAATATCGACGATAAGAAGTGGCGGGCAGCCTGTCAGTCCCCTCCTTCCCGGGGACGCTCCGCTCCGCTCCGCTCCGCCCGCAGCGCTGTGCTGGGATGCGCCGGGATGCGCGGAGCGCTCCGCGGGGCCGCCCCGCAGCGATCGCCCCCGGCTCCCGCCCATCGCATTATTATTGCTATGTTTTCACTATTTATAATTTTTATCATCACAGCCGCCTCTGGCCCCGTTTAACCCGCTCTGCCCCACACCTCCATCCCCTCGGCCGTTCATCGGGATGGCAGAACCTTTTTTCCCCGGGTGGGATATTCGCTGCCAGGGTCCCGATTCACTCCACCACCACCATTCCCATCCCCGCCGCGTCCCCTCCCGGCCTCCCCCGCAGCCGCCGCCGCTCCCGGGTCCCGCCGCCTCCTCCCGCTCCGCTCCCGCTGCTGCTTCCAGGGAGAGCGGGGGGATAACTCCCAGCCCCTGCAGCACTTGATTATCAGTTTCCAGCAACAGCTGTGTATCTCCGCTAAGAATCTAAAGAAATATCAGAAGATCAGGCAGCGATGCTATTTATTACCCTATAATTAAAGTTCTATCAGTGTTTCTATTATAAAGCCTGATTTGCAAGGGTTGGTAACTCAGAGGCAACATTTTCCTGCGAGATGAAGCCTCGCTGAGAAGTACTTCAGTTGAATAAGGTTAGCCTGTTAGAAGGCAAAATCCTCAAGGACTTTCATTAAGGTGCCCATTTATATCCACAAATAAATTGCCAAGTCCCTCAAATCAAAGATATATAAGAGGAAAACATTTTTTTTTTTTTGCAAAAAAAAAAAAAAAAAAAATCAAGGATTCATGGAAAGGTTTTAATATAATTCTCTAGGAAATTATTCCCATGAAAACAATTTGTTTGAAAGGAGATGCCCTCTGGTCTTTTCCGCACAAACTAGTCTTGGGCTAGTACATGAGAACCCAACTTAAAAGTGCCTATGAGCAGAAAGGAGGTTGGTTAATTATTTTCAACTGTCCTTTCTGGAATAAAAACCAGAGTAAACAGCTTGAACAGGGAAAGGTGAATTTAATTTTCAAGGCCCTTTAACTTTTAATAATCTGAGGAACAAGATGGGAGGTACATTCTACCCTCCCAGTTATCCTGATATAAATTCATTCAAGATTTATATTGGTGTAATAGAGAAGCAGAATTTGCTCCGTGATTTCTAATGAACTGCTGGCTCGGTCTTTAAAAACGCAATTAGAAAAATCTAACCTCCTAATTCAGAACAGCTTTGAGCTGAGGCAGAGGTCTCCTTGCTGCAAACAGGGATGGAAGCTGGTCTGTGCCACGGCTCCTCGCCGTGCCTGCAGCACCAGAGCGGGGTAGGAATGCTGGAAACGGTTTGCCACAGAATTCCCCAGTTGTTTCAGGATTTTCTTTTCCACTATCTGGGAAAAGACAATTCTCATGAGGAATAAACCTGTGTTTCCTGTGATCTCAAATGCTAAGACAAAAGGATTGTAGGATTAGGTGCCTGGCCTGTCACTGATGCAGGAGGAGCTGTCTGGTCGGGGCACTGCCTGGCAAGGCTGGCACGAGTCAGGAAAACCTGGCTTTGACTCTGCACTGAAACTTGTATCAAAGAGCTCAGCGTTGCTGTGTCAACGCAGGTAAAACATCAGTAAATATGAAAGTAAGCCAAGGTCTAATTCTGCTGCTTTACTCATAGGATTAGGTCTCTGCATTCACCGCTTACTCATCTGTGTAGGAACAACAGGACCGAGATCCCAATTTGTCTCTCTGACCTTTTGAAGTGAAGGGTTTAAAAGAAGCAGTGCAGGGCGACAGCCTCCTTTCCTCTGCTGAGACTGCCAAGCAAAACTCTGCAGGTTGTTTCAGTCTGCAGCAGGTTGCTGGAGGACACTGTCTGAGGGAAGAATCACCTCTGAGTACCTGGGAAGTCCCACATGTCTCTTTTGAATGAGGACCTCAACAAAGGCCAGCGTGGCCCCCAACACAAGGCCAACCTGCAGGTTCTGGGAGATGTGGTAAGGACATGGAATCATTGAATAACAGAGTAAGTCTGGGCTGGAAAGGACCTTAAAGCTCATCTTGTTTCCCCCCTGCCATGGGACACCTTCCACTAGACCAGGTTGCTCAAAGCCCCATCCAACCTGGCCCTGAATATGTCCAGGGATGGGGAATTTTCATCCCTGCTCTAGAGCAGCTGTGCATCTTTGCTAAGAATGTAAAGAAATACCAGAAGATAAGGCAGCAGTGCTATTTATTACCCTGCAATTAGAGTCCTCACAGTGTTTCTATTATAAAACATTAATTGCAAAGGTTTGTAACTTGGGGGCGGGAGGTGGGGGAATTTTTCCACCAAGATGAAGCCTCACTCACCAGACAGGGCTGGGCATGGTTGAAGTATCACTGATCAGTAATACAGCAAGGCAGAGCACCAGCTCACCAAGGGGTTGGGCAACACCTCTTTTGGTTGTGGGGCTGCTCAGGGCACGCCCTGAGGACAACTGGAGTTTTACACTGGAAACCACACAGCTTTGATGTACTGAGTCTGCTCACCACAAGCCCTAGTGCAGCATTACAGCATCTCCTCTTTCCCTTTTATTGGTTTGGAGAATGACTCACTGTGGTACTTGAAGCAATTTGCTTTAACTGTACCGTGCCTCAGTTTCCCCAGCAGCAAAGACCAAAAATACTCCAATTTGTTCCTGCTGGTGCAAGGTGTGATAACATTGGTGCACATTAATGATACACTCTGGTAGGAACTGCATGGTGAGTCCTGTTCCTTGGCTCTTCCAAGAATGACTACCAGACCTATGCACACCCTCTTGAGAAGACCATGTCTACTCAACCACATGCAACAACCAGAGCCAAGCTGGGCTCTGGCTGAGCACAAAGAAGGAGGAATGCACATACAAGAGATGATTACTGCACATTTACAACTCTGCAGTGCTAGGAAAATGCCCAGCACTTACCACTGGACCTCCCTGGGTTTTTTTGATTGCTTAAAGGAGCAATTTTAAGGAAAGGTACCGCATGCTTTCTCTTGCACGTGAAAAAACACATTTCAGCATCTTGATGGTGTCAGAAGAGACAAAGGCACATGTGTGGAAGGGGACTCACTTGCATCCCTAACCTGCCATGACAGGAAGAGGAGCTGCCTGATCCAAGGGAAACTGAGACCATACCCATTCAAAAAGAGATCTTACCAGGCTTCACATCTTACCCACAGTCCTCTTCTTCCTTCTTGCCAGAGCAGAGTTGAAAATCTTGGAATTGCCATAAGATTTTATTATCTCTTGCAAACCAGATCCTGCTTCATCAGATAAAGACACAATTGCATTCATTGACTCTGACACGAGGATATGCATGGTGATAAACATACAGATAGATGTACACACTTATACATGAATGAGATATGCTAATTAAAAATTGCAGTGGGCACTTTATTAAAAATTTATTGTACAATCTACATCTTCAAAACATTTTACATCAACAAATATAGCGGCTTGACTGCTGGAATCATAAGTGATTTATCTTTAAAAGACTGTATTTGCAACTGGATGCAAAGATTCTTGATGAACTGCCATTACATTTAAACTACTGGTTTTTATTGGAAGTATTTTGATTGTTATCTGTTTGTTCTCCATCCTTGAGAGAAATAAAACAAGTGTCTCGGCTTTCATTTTATCGGATAGATGGCACCATGTAGCATATTTCCCATGCTAGTTTGAATTACAGCTGTTTATCTTTCAGCTTTCTTTAAGATTAATTAAATGCAAATGTAACCCCACGAATCATGGGATTACCTGCCAGACCCCTTATTAATACCTTCACTTAAAAACCCCTGTGCCAGAGAGCCATTAATTTGCAATAAAAAAAAAAAAAAAAAAAAAAAAAGAGAGAGAGAGAGAGAGAAGTGCTCAAGCAGCCCTTTGCCTCCCAACAACGCGGAGATGGCTGCCCAATTAGTCCGGCAGCGTTCGGATCCTCCTTTCAGGCCCTGTGGCCCTTTGAGGACACAATAAGGCTCCAATGATAACCTGGCAACCTAGGTAGAAACTCAGCCAAGTGTGAGCGTTTGAAGCTGCAGCTTGGCTGCCATCGTGTCGGCGAAAAGAAAGAATTCAGGCACCATGTCATCCAGTACAAAGGATAAAAACAGATTCAACCGGAAATTCAATGTGGCACCACATATGGGATACATGAGTGCGGTTACACAACAGGCCACATATTTTTTTTGAACAGTCTCCTGCATGTGATGCCGAGGACATGTGTAACCATCATAACGTCTCTAAGAATCTGTATTTAATTTGAGCTGGGGTGGTGGCAGGGATTGGAGATCTGAAGCCGCCACAGGTTTGTGGCAGATGGCTCTGTGTCAGCTATGACAAGCAGCCAGGCTCGGCTTCCTCTGCAGATTTTCTTTTCTCTCTGATCAGGTAAATATGGGCACACTCTGGAAACTTCCACAATTCTGCCTGAGGCTGCAAGTTTGTGACTTAGCCCCATCTGTCACAAATCTTCCCTCGGTTCTGCTGCGAGCAGAGACCTGAATTTACTGCCGAGCGCTGCCCAAGAAAACCCGGCCGTCTCGCCCTGCGAGGAAGCACAAGAGAGAAGCACACGGAGCCCTGTTAGAAGCTGGGACACAAAGGGGACGTCTCTCACACTGGAAGGGTTTCTGAAGGGGTGGAAGCCAGTTGGTCAGGGAATGCTTACATGGCATTATCTAAAAACAGGGTTAATTCAGTGGGGTTTTTTAAAAGACAGGTAAGCTGGTCATCAGGCCCAGGTTATTTGCTCCTGGATGAGCACCATCATATATCCCTTTGCTTTACTGGTTGGTCTCAGTAGACACACCATAGATGGAACACTCATGGGGACCAGCCTGCCCCTTTCACCCTCAGGCATGGCAGAACCACAAGCCAGCAGGAGCAAGGGCCTAGTTCTCCTGTTTAGAACATCATCAGTCTGGGATTTATTTGAGAGTAACCTCCTTTTTTTGGAGGGTGACAAATATGCAAAGGTGTGGACATTAAGTTTTTCAAGGAACAGTCATTCCATAAACAAATTCTACCAAATATGCAGAGATAAAGAAAAGCAAAGTTTTCACATAAAGCAAGATCTCCCCATAAAGAACAGGCAGCATAATGTCAGTAGAAATACAGTATCTTCCATGAAATAATCAACTTACTTGTTTCTGGCATCCTAAGATCAGAATTGAAACACTTAATATCTACCCTGCCATCATTAGACCCAGAATTAACCTTTAGAATTTAATAAGGAGTGTTCATCCATTCAGGCCAGCTGATTCAGGACAGTTGGGAGTTCCAGCAGACAGTACTGATTTGGCACAAATCATCTTAAAAAAAGTAAGATTTGGAGACTATTATTCAACACAAAACCTGAGATTTTGCAGGCAAGGCAGCAAAGTGATTTACAGAGCCAGTTTGTATCAGAGCAGATTTACTCTGTGATCCAGCTCCTTCCCTCTGCAAGTGACTAAGGGGGGAGAAACAAGGTGGAAAACAGTTTTTAGCAATTATTTTTGGAGCTCAGTTTTCAAACTCCAAGCACCTTTGGAAACCACCATCAAAAGTCACTGTTGCTTTTACATTAATTGGGTGCACTGTAAGGCCCAAGGCAGAGCTATTTAATACTCCTCAATAGAGTAAAAGTATTTCCCTGACCAAACTGTTTCTTATAGTGGCCTTTTAAAACTTATTTCATTCTTGATGTCTTTAAACAAAAAACCCTAAAATTTTGGATTCAAATCTACACAGGACACACTGGTGGGTGCCTTGCATAGGATGGTTCAGAACACACTGACCATCCACAACAGCAGGAAAACAGTTTCAGGCTTCCTTTCTCAAGGTACTTTTGAATAAACTTTACTAAAAAAAAAAAAAAAAGAGCTTTCATGCTTTTTGCAACTTTTCTTCCAAACCCAATCCTATTTCTCTGACCCATTTCTCCTTCTACTGTTTTAGAGCGGCTGTGGCTCATCTGCCAGTTTTCATTTACTTTCTAAAACTACCCTGGAAGCTATCTAACACTGTCAAAATAAAAAAGTTTCAAGTCCTGGTGTTTCTGCTGAAAGTTGCACCCATAACTGCTTTCCTAAGGAATGCTTTAATCCTGCTCCACAGGTGCAGCCAACTGCTACAAGCTACGGACCAACACTTGGGGACAAGGCTTAGTGGTGATCATGGTAGTGCTGGCTTAATGGTTGGACTCAATGATCTTAAGGGTCTTTCCCAACCTAAATGTTTGTATGATTCTATGACTTTCAAAGAGCTGAAGTCTCCTGGATATATATCTCTGAGAGTCAAGAGCATGGCAAGCCCTGGGAGAAATTCAGGTACAGGACACCTATACATACGTCTATCTACACATATATTGTGTCTATACATCTATGGCTGGACCCCAAAATGAGCTATCATACAACTTCAACAGCCCTCCTGCCAGCTCATTTCTTCCACAGCGAGGATTCACATCAGCTAGCAGATCTCACAGCTGCTTCCAGACCCACGCACTGCCTGAAGACCTAAGCTTGACCCAAAATGCTTAAACTGTGTCTCACAGTCCAGCAGCCCTTCCCACCTGAGCAAACCTCCTAAGCTAGAGGTGTATTTCACCTAGATCAACCAAACATATGGGAAAGAAAAGTATCAAGAGTTCAGTCTAACCCTGAACAACTTAATCCAGCTCTGAAGTCAGATCCTGCTTCGAAGCTGGCCCTGCTTTGATCAGAGGCTGGCCAGGTGACCTCCAGAGACACCTTTCTTAACTACACTGTGATTCCATGTTCTGAAAAAGCGACCAGAGTTTTCTTTCACCTAAGAAATCCTAATGTTATATGCATTTTACTAAGGATCCCATGACTAAGCACTGAAATAGAGATGGGAGAGAATGGACACAGCACACTGCACTCCAGAGCTCCCAGGCTGTGACAACCTTCCCACACAGATCTAAACCATCTCTGAAACCATTTTAAATTAAATTCAGTGGAAACTGAGAATCTCAGGAGGAAAATGCAAGTTTCTCACTTGTGTTTCTGACCTCCTTCTGACCTGCACCTAATGCTAACCAGGTCAAAGCACAAATTCAAGACAATTCCTTCTTTTTTTCCTCTGCAAACATGTTCTGCTGCTGAACAGAAAGCCAGCAGGATGGATGAAAATACTAGTACTATTTGCATACCCTATAAAGCTCTGAATTAACTTTATCAACTCAGGACAAAAGATCTGGAGAACACTGTAAGCAAACATCTGCTCAATATACATTCACCATTAAAAAGTAAACAGTAGGATTTGCTCCATAAGGAACAGGTTGAAAATTATCAGAGTACTACACATCACATAAACCAATGGCATGGCCTAGAATTCTCTGTAAAGCAATGATCACACCAGCACAAAAACAGCTCTCAAGCATCAAAATGGTTTGAATGATGAGGGATTAGAGTATAAACATGGAATAACATTCACAAGGAGAGAGTTTAAAGACTGGGATGCTGAAAATGTTTGACAAATGTTTACAAAATAATGAATGATATACAAAAGATGGATGGGGAGCTCCTGCTTCCAAGAGACCAACTCCAGAACAAGAGTCAGTGAAACTAAAGGTGGGGGAAAACCTGAGCCAATTGAAGGAAATGCTTTTAACAACATCAGTAAATATATCATAGAATCATGGAATGGTTGGAAGGGACCTTAAAGACCATCTTGCTCCAACCCCCTGCCATGCACAGGGACACCTTCCACTAGACCACACTGCTTATGGAAAAATTAATTTCTCACGGGATTTTGCTGGGGACTGGGTAAGGATAAAGGCAGAGGCATCGTCCCCAGCTCTTGCATGGCCTGTGCAAGAACTATGAACAGCTACTGCTCCCTGCAACAGGGCTGAGTGGCTGATGGGACATCTGTTGTGAGGCTCCCCTGCATCCTCACGTGTCCAGCGCCCATATCCTTAGGCTGAGATTGTCTCCTGCTGCCTAAGTATGAAAGCTGGACCAGGAGCAGTTTTCCCTTCTACACGATTCCCTGAAATACCCAAGATACTGCTTTATCTCAAATCAGGGAAAAAAGAAAAGAAAAAAAAAAAAGAAAAGAAAAGAAAAAAGAAAGTTTTGTAAGAACTGCCCTATACAGCCAAACCCTGAGACTGGAAACAATTCAGATGTCTACGGTCTAACTGGGATCTTAATTTGATTTTACAGCAGTTTAATCCCTTTGAATTCAGCAGATTTCCTTCTACAGTGGTGTAAGAAAGAAAAAAAAATCACGCCATGTGTCTTTTCCTAGGCAGGTGAGCTTCTGTAGTGTGATGGAAATGAGAAGATGAATGTCAGAAAGTGGGCCAAATTCTTTTCTCCGTTAAACAAGCATGAGTGAGAGTAGGATTTTCTGTAGGAACTGAAGCTGACAGCATGTCAACCAGCACTCATTCAGCTGGGAGGGCTGGGAGAGATTATTTAAAGTTGTCAGCTCCTTCCATGCCTGGCTTTTGGCAACTCTTCTTGTCCCTCTCCACTGTATACTCTTTATACATGCTGTTTTAAATTAAGAAACTCAAGTGAGGGAACTGAAAGGTAAACTTAAAGAAAATAATGCAGAAACAAATGCTTTGACCCATTTTATTTTATTTTTTTAACTTTAAATCTGCTAGATAGGGTGCTTGCAAGCACTGACAGGTTCTCTGGTGTACTACAACCGATGCCCTGTTGTTACTTCCTTCACTCCAGTGCTTACTTTGGCAGCTAAAAACACCCAGAACTAGAGTTTGGTTCCATAAAACTGGAACAGAACAAATAATTGATAACAAATGAGATTTGCTTCCCTCTCATCTCAATCTTCTGCTAATAACCGGGAGAAGGCAAGGCTGAAATGCAGATGAGCCGGCCCTGGCGCTGTGAGAATGCCCAGGGTGAGCAATGCATCACTTGGAAAGGTTTTCATAGGTGCTTACATTATGGGCATTTCTAGAAGTCTGCCAGCATGAATCTGCTCTCTGCAGTTAAGCTATTACAGCTTCATGCCTTGGTCTGTGCATTTTCACAGGGATACTCCCTGTGTCCCGTCCCTAAGCCGACTGCCCCGCTGCCATCTATCCTTCTTTCTGCCCCTGATTTTGTCAGCACAAGCACCGAGGACAACTGAAGGAATAAACTGCCTGTTTAATTAGTCCGCTGTCTAATTACTGTAGATATCCTTAGTAATAAAATCTCAGCAATATGTAAAAGGATGAGCCAAGATACTTCCGATGGCGATTACTTCCCAACCTATGGAGCCGAAACTCCAACCAGCAAAAGCACTATTTGTTTATAAAGCATTTTTTACTTTTAAAATTTCCCAGATAACTTTATAAACTTGAAGCAGAGAGTGTGGCAGGAAGGTTTCTGAAGGAAAGGGAGCTGGTTGGTATGGAGTCCTGTGCTGGGGTCCCTTTCCTATTCCGCTATAACAGAGATAATATTAGAGTGATCTGAAAAAGAAGTGATAATATGGTGCAAGTGCTGTTTACCCTTACTGATTTCGCTCTTTTCAGCTTCCTAAAAAAGCAGCATAGTTCCACCTATAATGACATTAACAGCACAGCTCTAAGTCAGCATTTTCTAGGAGGTTTTACGGATGGTTCCACTGTGAAAGAGGACTTGGCGTTACGTGGGTGTAGGTACAAAAAGACAACTCTAACAGCATTCCCCGAGCTGATCCAAAGCCTATTAAAGACAACAGGGATCTTTCTTCTGGTGCTCACAGGTGCTGGATTAGGCTCTGCCTTACTCATTTTAAAAGGATCCCCCACTCAGCTCCGTTGCTACCTGTTGCAGACGTTCAGCTTGAACTCTCAGAAGATCTGAACGGGGCTGCACAAGCCCATGTATACGAGGGGTAGGATAAACACCTCCAGCTTCTGCCTGCAAATCAGCTCAAGGAATTCTTTAAAAAAAGAGAAGAATCCTTCAAGCAAATTAGCATTTTGCCTACGGGGCTTGCGCACACATTTTCACCCCGTCCTAATTTTATATCAGTATTTTGTCCACTGTTATTTCCATTTTTTGCACGCCTTTGCTCTGTTTAGGAGCTGGGGATCCACAGGTGGGGTGAAGATCCATGTGAACACACCTATTAGCTGGGCTTGAAGCACTGGGAAATGTCAAGGTAAACATTTAAGGACTGTTTTCCCTTTGAAGCCCCCATGTATAACTCTACGATACTATTGACTCAAGAAGTAATGCTGAACACTGGAAGTGTTCAGTCAGCATTTTAAACTATTATGAGCTACCTTCTGAACCATTGCCAAGTTAATAGACAATGAAAGATAATGAGCTTGAAATTGGGTGTTAAATTGCATTTTTGGTTCTCTCCTTTTTTCTTGAGGTTTAACTGTTTCCTGCAGAAACAACATCATCTTTGATGTGTCATTATGTAAATGTCTACTTTTAGGTCACAAAAAAAGTCAAGGCGTGGGCTGAACCCTCGCTGCTCCCGCGAGGGGTCGAAGGCAGACGAGACACAGCAGGACCCAACACTTTCTGGTCCCCAGTGGGAGGGAGGTGGAGGGGTGAGGTTGGGTCTGCTGGCAGCACAAGACTCCAAATTAAGGAGGATATTACTCGCCTTGCTCATTAACAATGTGCCTGGACAGCAACAGCCAGGGAACGCTCAAGAAACCACGCTTGTACTGCACGGGTTAACCCAGGGAGCGTTTCCATGCACCCCTTTAAGGACTTTGAGCTGAATTCAGGTTTTTTTTACAACTGAAAAACCTCTGTCATGCAGGGGTGACGTGTATCCAACCTACCCACGGCAGAGCCAGGACAGTAAAAGTCATAAACCGCTGTGAATGTACATATCAGCATGCAGAAAATAGCAGTTATTCTCCTAAAAGCAGCATTGTGTAGTAACAGTTCTTCACTGGAATAATACATTCAGTGCTTCATCTACAATCAAATTTAAAGAAAGAGAAAAGTGTGACTCCCAGCAGCATAAATACACCACTTAAATCCACAAAAGTCGGTCCAGCATTGAACATTCAAGCAAAACCTGAATGGAGGGTCTGTCACTGAATCTGGACTTTCTCTACAGAAATAACTGAGAGGACATGATAAATACCAGTAAATTATACTCCTGATAAACTTTTATGCTCAACACACCTTACGAGAAAATAAAATAATCATAATTACGAAAATCGTTCAAATCAATCCATAAGCCAAAGAAATCTTACCTGATACCTGTCACCTGCATTTTTTTGAAGATTAAATTAGGATAGGGAGGTAGGCTTATCCTCATTAGTATAATTGTAGGATCTTTCTTTTATTTTCCTTTTAAACTAATGAGTTGCATTAATCCAGGTTCATTTTTATAAGCCTCTTGGGTCCAAATGTAAAGGACAGTCATTTTAGAAAACAATAAATTAAAAAAAAGTATGTAGCATGCATTAAGTGCACGTATTTCATAAGACCTAGGTTAATACAACTGGCATCTAGTTTAATTAATCCTTGTTAGTGTAACGACTAATATCCCTCCCTAGCATGTTTCCTTTAAACATTAGTATGTTAATTAAATGTTGTTTTTTTAAGGGCTTTTTTTTTTTTCCTTTGTACTTCAATATGGCATTATATCATCTAAAACTATTCTGAACAACTACCTTATAGAGATGTTTCCTTACAATATCTGGTCTCTTGCAGAAATTCTGAAGCCTTTTAAAAAGCTGTTCAGGTGTAGAATACAGATATTCAGCTGCAGGAAAAACAGATACATTTTTAATGAAACAAAAACCTCAAAGCACACACTCGATATTAGTCACTTTACTAATTAAAAATGCATATTGCTCTGTGCCGCCTCGTGTTTTACATTATTTAAGCATGATTTTATAAGGTTACCTCAGCTCACAAGGATGTTTAATGCTAAATAAGACTGTGTAGTTGTGCTGTTTAGACATCTCCTTTGGGTGATTAAAATACATTATTCTAATGTAACACAATGCATATGTGATACATTTAGTGATGAGATTTTTCAAAGAACTGGTACTACATTAGTGTGTATCCTGTACTGCAGTTGCATACTATTAAGTATTAAATTGTTTAAATAATTTGGTGTGATTTTCAGGCCTTGCCTTTTTTTTTTTCCCTCCTTCTGTGTATCAAAAAAAAAAAAAAATCTGCAAACCATTGCAGCATCACTGACCTTTTAACAAAAATCTATCATTACGGGTTGTGTATGCTAACAATGAAGAATGCTATTTCAAAACTTGCTTTTGTGTTATCTTAAAAGAACAGATGGCAAATATAAACTTCGTCTAATGTATTAAAACACATAAAATTTTCCTTAACACTAACATGTTGGCTTGCCAAATAAACAATTGCTTTCGCTCAAGTTTACCCTGAAACTTCGGATTTCAGCAGGAATCACGTTATTACGCTCCAGCAAAAGGAATATGGAACAGAGCAGCTACCTGGGAATATCTCTGGGTACACCAAGGCTTTGGGACACAGCGGGTAGCAGCCACAATGCACAGCTTCGATCCTGAGGATTAGAAACCATAAATACACAAAAATAGACGTTAGTCAGCCAAAAACTTATTTCGGTGCAAGAGCCTTGAGGTTGCCTACATGAAGCAAGAGGGAAACATTTTTTTTTTTTTTTTTTCCCTTCAGCAGCACAATCCTTCTAAATGCCAAAGTTGCTCTTTTTAAAGAAAATTTTATTGATCATATGAATTACATAGAACAGAACAGCGAGCATATGTTTTGTTCGCTGAATAAATCAAAGCGCAGCTCTGCATTTTTTTGTTTTTTAAATACTGTTTAACACATTTTATAATCAGCAGACAGACACATGTAACAACATGGTGAAGTATGGACGGCTTTGCTTAATAACGCTGCCGGAAAACAAGGGCACGTTGGCTACGCCAGGGTGCCCACACAGACACACACATCACCCTCACCTGGCACGGCAGAGACTCTCCTTAGACTTCCAGGCTCCAAAGGTTACAGCTAAATATAGCCCAGGAACAACTCTGCAGCGTGCTCCAGGCTGGGATATTTGAGCTTATTCACATGCTTTGGATAATTTCCTTTATTTTTTCAGGGCATAAACTGTTGTATTTTTTAATAACCACCGATGAAATCCCTTTGCCAAAGCGCGCGTGTGGAGCTTTGTACTTCTGCTTTTTTTTTTTTTTTTTTCTTTTCTCAAGGAACAATTTACATATCTCCTGTAACATCAAACCCAAATATTTTAGAATTGCACCACCATGGCGCAAAGTTTTCCAGTAGCGAATCTAAAGCAGAGTTGCCCCTCTTGGTGCTCACACTTTAATAACTGAACGGGTTAAGGCAGCCAGGTTTCAGTTTATTTTTTTTTTCCGCATAATGACCATTGATCTGACATAACGTCCCTCCAAAGATACAACTGTAATTTCTGTTGGCCAGAAATTACACACTGAAACTCAAAACACTTCTTAAAATATGTTTATTTTATGAGAGGCTTTGAATTTCCTCCAACATGTTGACCATACGAGGACTTTATTTTTAACTTCAGTTTCCCTCACCCACCCAGAATAAAAAATCTGAAATCTCGTCAGCATTCACCTTTTCTGCTTTCAGTGACAATCCAAAAGGGTTTTGATACCTTCATGTGCGTATTGGGTTTGGTACTTTATTACATGTGCCCTGAAAGAACTGTATTTCCTTTAGATCTACTCAATTTTAAACAGGGAAAAAAAATAAAGAAAGAATAACATACTCAGCTTTCATGCTAGAAAACTATGCATATCCACAAACCCCAAAGACACACGTTTCTCTGCAAATGCTTTGGTAAGCAATGATTGCTGGTTTTTTTCATAAACTTTTAAAATTTGTAATTTTTTTTTTTTTTTAAAATAACATATGCACTTCAGATTGCATTTTAAACATTAACAACAATTTCAAAGTGTACATCGTCTAGCACTATATTTTTTACCAAAGGGAAATGTTTCTGATGTGTGATTTAATTGATGATTTCAGTTCTTAAATATTGTGTCATATGTCAAAGCAAATAGATTTTTAAAGTTTTCTTTAATCTAGGAGGAAAAAAAAAAAGAGTGAAACTGTGGACATTTCAGTAATAGCTCAGATCACTAAGTTATGTTAAAATATTTGCTTTTTAATCATATCGTCTGCATGGAGGGGAAAAAAAAAAAAAAAAGCAACAGCTCCCTAAAACAAAACTGCAGGCCAAGATGGGATCTGAGTCATCGTTTGAGTATGAAATTCCCCCTTATGAGAAACCTCTACCAGGATCATGAATTAGTAAAATCAGAATTTAATGCCTCCCTACTTTGCTGGATGAAAGTTAAAAAATTTGGAATTCTCTCATTTGCAAATGATCTTATTTGCATTCTCATTTTCTACCTTTCTGCGCCAAAGTTCATGTGGATTTTCTGATCAGTGCTTATTACATGTAGTAAGTCTTATTACAAACTGTACACCTTTCAGATGCCAAGACCTACAGACCAGACCAAACTGGGCAGAGCTCACATGGACTCAGGTTTTGGTCTGGGGATGGACAGGGAACCTTTTAATTTCCACGCATTTCTGTGCTTTCCCAGAAAAGTATCATATCATAACAATAATACAATTATTCTTCATTTCAATCCTTAAGCACTACCAGTTAAATAATAAATAGAGTTCCGATTGATCTATTGTTAAAATGGCTAGTAAATG
>NW_026088185.1:35129559-35147059 GCF_022539395.1 Myiozetetes cayanensis
GACTGTAAATGTGACATTTCCAACACTGAGAGAATCTGGTCCCATAATTGGAGGGAGAGGAAACACAGTGCCAACAATTCATTAAACAAAAAAAAACCAAAAAAACAAAAAGCTTGCAGAACCCTCCCAAATAATAGATTTTCAATAAAGTATGTGCAACAGGTTTTATTGGTGCTTGTTAGCAATGACCTGCATATGTCATTTGTATGAATATGGCCCTATGAGATCCATGGTGATGAGACACATTTCACCACGTTGCCCCTTCTATAGACTCTATTTATACACGAGGATGAATGAATTGACAAGACAAGAGGTGCGGCATATAGATTTGATATACTGGCATAAATTTAGGATGATCTACATTATTCATAAGTACTGAAGCCACAAATGAGATATGTAACAACATCCAAAATGAGTGTCAATAGAATCTGTTCCCGCAGCGCACCATCGTATATTCCTATCTGTCACATATTCCTTAGAAATTTCTCCTTCTAAGAAATCTGGTGTGCTCAGTCTGGAAAGCAACGTTGCCTTGGGATCTGTGATAAGACTTGCCTGGAAGAACAGGCTTTCAGAAAACTGTCTAAAAAGGAAGTGGACAGAAAACACGAAGAATTTCCTGCTACCGAATTATTACCTCTTTTTCCAATCCAGCTGTGCCACAGTTGGGGACCCGAAAGTTATTTGGATCAGATCAATTCCTTGGCGTCTTAAAAACGGCGAAATCAAAACTAAACCAATTGAAATATCACCAGTCCAGCAGGCAACAGATATGACAGACCTGACAAATAAACTAATCCCCAGTCTATTTTTACAGACTGATGAGGTGGAGGGATTCAAGTCTACACTTTGGAAAACATGTATGAGCTAAAACACTGGATATTTTGACACTCACTTGTCATTAATGTACATTTTTAAAAGGTTTAATTTATTACAAATGCAGACAGTCCAGGATTTGATTATTCCCTTTACTTCCACAATATCTCAGGCACAAAGCTTGTGTGTGCCTGAATAAAATCTGTTTATTTTCCAGAGAGGTGAAACTGTTCACAGAGCGGTGGTTCTCAGAAGCCAAGAAACGGAAGGAGTGTGCAAAAGAGTGGTATAAAAATATTAAAGATTAATGACCACTTTCATGCCAGATAAAAACCAGAAGCTCTCCACAGCAGTCCTTAACCTCACGTCTGAAAGGGAACTAAGTGTTTTCACCTGCTAAAATCTCAGTCTGGATTTCAGATGAGTAACCTTGACCTGAAAGATTTTGCTTCCTATCTGAACCACCCAATCACTCACACCTACCTCTCTATGTAAATAAATATAGAAGTGTTACTGAACCAAAAGTCATAAGTAAAGTCTTGGTCTGACAAGTAAAATAAAAAATGCTTACCATGTTTAATAATTTTAATTTTACAACACATCAATATTATTTAGGTTTACAACTAGGAAGATTTTAAACACGTTCTTTCCACTAAGATAAGAAAATACATACACAAAAGCTACTTATGGAAGTATCTATTTTATGTCAACTTTATAGCAAGGAAAAAAAGGAAAGGTACCTGGAACTTCACTGAAAGTCTCTCCGAGGATGGACACATGGAAAGGCAGATCTTCCTCTTTCAGCTTCATCAGGACTTTAAAGAAAGTTTCAGGGTCTTTGTCATGTTCCCTTAAAACAAACAGAAATTATATCAGTATCATTTGCTTGTGGAATTGTTTGGGTTTTTTTCATCAGAACAATATTTCTTTGAAATTGTACTTTTGGGGACTAAATGTCCTCAGCGTAATTTCTCTCTTTTCTTTGCTTACACTGCATGGTTGAACATTTTCCTCAACAAAGGATCACAATTTCATCAGATTCTTCTCTCTTGCCTGTCTCTAAACTGATTCACTTCACTCTTCAAATTACCAAGTGAGAAGGACTGATTAACATCTTACTTAACTGAAGGCAAATTGAAAAAATTGGGTAGGAAGAAAACTACTTTTTTTGTCTGTCAAAAATATGTATATGACTTCCATTACAGTTCACCCTTTTTTTCAGGAGAAACAGGTCAATCAAAAGCTTTCCCTAAACACACAGGATTTCCCAAACTGGAATTTTAGGAATCCGTGCTATACTCATGAAAAGCTTCCAATCCATTCAGTGCTTTAGGTAAAGAAAGGAATAAACTACCTACCACAGAGCATTTTCTACCTATAGATTTTTAAGAAGTTAACTGGAAGTTAGAACATAAGAAACTTGTACTTATTTATAATTTCAGCTGAAGATAATATTAAAGGTTTGTATGGGTATGACACTTAATTACATGAAATACAATTCAGGTTTATGTAAAATAAAGTAACCTCTCCAATATGCTAATCTATCTCCTTTACTAGCACAAAATGAGAGGTTCAAAAGGTATCACAAATGATCTAAATTTCCAAATTCCATATTTTATATTAAAAAAGAAACGAGATAATTTCCTCACTCTAAGGTGAATATTATATCTTGCATTTAATTACTCTGCTTTAAATTATTGTATTTCAGACAGATGTGCACCATATGCTTTTAAAATATTTTGGTTTTATTTATTATTTAGAAAATTCCACCTTTTTCCTTCCTGTATTGAGGGCAAATCTATAGCTCAGCTGTCCCAGTGTCTTTCTTCACAGAGTAATTTTGCAGAATGAATCTGTAGGTCTGTGACTCTGCTATATGAAAGATTAATAATTATATCATTCAGGAAATCTGAAGCCGAATGACATCTGCAGCTCTACACGTGTTAATTTCTCATTCAGTCAATATTTTTGGTTCAGGGAATTAAAATAAATTAATCTTATAATTAATGTGACTTCCCTAGGCTGAGAAACCTTCAGGAATTGGGGAGCTTTCAGAATTAGTAGCATTTTCTTAAAATAAAGCCAGACAATAATCACTTTAAGAAGTCCTCCATCCCCCAGATTTGTTTTGTTCCCAGTAATAAGGAGGAATGCAACTGCATAAGCTCCGTAATTTGTTTCACATCTGTGAACCAGGAGTCTTCACGGCGGTTCCAGTAACTGAAGTGGATACGAGCACTGGCTTGGAGAGTGGGTTTCTCCCAGTTGCAAAGATCCCAGATCTTTGTCTATTGGTTTACTGCAGCCTCTCTCCTAAAAGAGCCACCTGTTTCTGGTAGGTAACTTCTGTGCAGAAACATTCTGCCAGTGTTCAGTTCCCTCCAAACGCCCAGCTCGTGGGACACGGGATCGCATATACAGGATCTGGATCTGGCTGGAAAGGAACATCCCTATTGCAAATGCTTGCAAGACAAAAATGGCCTCGATGCTGGGAGTCAAGTGAAATTCATCACAAAGTTTCCCCCTTAGCCTCAGCTTGCCAAAGACAGGCTCTGTGGGTGCTTTATATGTGACGCTGCGAGCCCACCCCGGATCCGCTCGTCCCCATGGACCGACGCGTCCCTGAGCCGGCAGACTCCGCAGCCACGATGCCGACAGAGATCTTTCCAAGCTCTTCACAGCCCCGCTATCAGCTTCACAGTCACAAAAAGTCCTTCCAGCAAAGGATATGCTTTCCCTCTCGCTTTCCAGAAGAGACCAGGGGTCCCAGAGGCAGCCAAGAGTGGAGGATGCTGTTGGAGCCACATTGTCAAGGAGCTGGCAGGAGAACACGGAGCCTTACAGCTCGGCGAAGCCACATAAGCTGCACATATTTAGGAAAACTGATAGGAATTGGAAGTTGCAGCTTTGTTTAATAGGTGGGGAAGAACAGAAGGAAAATTTGGCACCCAGAAGGAATGCTGAAAGGGGAAACGTTTCCTCTGCACTGGAGGCTCTCTTATGGGTTTTCTGCTGTAGGTGAACATCCTTCCATACCCCCATTTAAAATATTTCACTTTTAGGTGATACTCACAGATTTTAATTATATATTTTGTGGCTCTTATAGCTTTTCAATTTGAGAGCTCATCTGATGTGATTTATTAGTTCCTGTGACTTCTCCACCCCACAACTCATTTATTTTCAGTAAAAAGACCTCCAGAAAGCTTCTAGTCCTTGCAGCTACAGACTGCAGTGTATTATTATTCTTGCAGGTTACTACAGGTAACCTGCTCCTGGTAGAAAGCAATAAATAGTACAAGACCACCTCTTTGCTGCATCAAAAAGAAGAGAGCTCTGTTTCTTGGCTGACATGGAGAAAATCATATACAATCCAGTCTGCCTTACTCAGCAACAACTGCTAAACACACCAGATTGCCATAGCAGTGATCGTGGAAAAAGATGAACACAATATGGAATGTCTGTTCTGTAAAGATCTGCTCAAAATGATGTGCACTTTTGGCTGCATCTGTTGCATTTTTGAGCTTTATTAAACAGTATTAATTATATATACTCCATTTCCCGAAGAAGAACTGCAAAACAGTATAAAAGCCAGGTATTAAAATGCAAACTTTTTTTTTTTTTTTTAAGGATATTATGTTTAGGGAAAAATCAAGTTAATGTGACTCCAGGGTCTGGCTTTGTTGTTCAGTTGAGGTATTTGAAATGTTTTTGTATTTTCACTTGATTTGATATGCATCTGGTAAAGGAATAATAAGAATTGGGCATGGGATGAAGATGCTCTAAATTTCATTGTAAGAACATGAAAACACCAGAATGACCAAGCTCCAGCTGTAAATGCCCCAAAACAGACACAGACACCATACCTACACTCAGATTTGAGAGCCCTGCCTTGGAAACATTCCATCTCCTTGTTCAGATACTGCACATTACATTTTTTTACCCAGGATTTTCTATTTTTGAATCTAAAACACCCATTTTAAGAGAGAACTGAAATCTCTCTTGAGAACTGGTTGAGGTTTAGTGATCTGGGCAGGGGAACATGGCTCAGGGTTCAGCCTGATTTAGTGACTTTCCTTGGTAATCTGAAAACTTTGAAGAGTGCCCTTGAATGGGGAATGGGAAGGTGGTGGGAGCAGCAGCACCAGTGCTGAGCCTCCATTATCTCTGCCTTCGATCCTCTGTTCATATTATGGGCGTGACAATATTATTTCTTCACCACAGAAGGATGCTGTCAGGATTAATTGATGACTTGACATCCCTCTTTTCAGCCTAAAATGATTTTAAAAAGCAGTTTCATAGCACTACGATGATGCTCCTCTATACAATCAATGGCAACAGGCTCCAAAACACCCTTCTGGTCTTCAGGGATTTTGGGAATTCAGCCTGAGCCCTCGAGCCTCATCCACTGCTAGGACAGGAAGGAGAGTACATGGAGACCAGCTAAACTGGAGTTTTTCCCTGGGGACGTAAGATACCCAGTGATGGAGAAAAACATTGAAAAAATATATAAAAAAATTAGCAGAATTTGGCCCTTTACATTATTCAATGCATATTCATCTCCTGAATTCACTAAGAGACCCATATGGTCGTCTCTGATTTTAGTTTAATTTTTTAAGTATATGTAAACTTATCCTACATGGTGATAATCATAGTTATTTAGGATTTGGAAGAAGGCACATCTAGCAGTGCAATTAGGAAGTAGAAGAGTTGTGGAAAGGAGGCAGGACTTGCTCAAAGGATAAAATAAATGCAGTATATTAAAGAAATGTATTAAAACCTGGGGTTAATGTATTTAATCAGTAACATAAAAGTGCAAAACCAGGGGAGAAAGCCTTAATATTTGAGAAAATACGATTTACTACATATAGTATGCAATGCCTGTGAAAGCAACAGCCCTGTTGTGACATCTCTAAGAATCACAGAATCATTTAGGTTGGAAAAGACCTTTAAGACCATTGAGTCCAACCATTAAGGTGCTACATATTCTGAAAGGGTTACAAATAAGCTCAGCTAAAAGCAATATTAAAAGGGTTGATCTTAATCTTCTTAGGACATTTAGCATGGGAGATTTTTCAGCAGGAGAGAATCCCAAATTGTGAGGGCATGCAGTAATATTTCACGTTGTACAGGGCCTGAAATCCAAGCAGTTCATACTGAGTGCATCTCCTCCTGCCTCCCCATTTCACAAAATGACCTGAATGTCAGATGGGCAAAGGTGGGAGATGGCATAAAACCTTCAGAAGATGAAGTAACATTTGAATTTTTCTAATTTTAAAATTTTTTAGGACATGCAGCAAGAGCTAAAAAAGATTGATTTCTGCCTGCCTACAATGATTGCTAGAAAATAACTGGTAAAATAGGCCACTGAAGTACCACTCATTATTGAGGAGGCTGGGCAGGAGTTGTGGAGATCAAAGACAAGAGCCAAGAGGCCTCCAAGGAGAAGAGAAGGGGACAGAGGACATCAACCAGGGAAAGGCACGGCTGCAGGGGAGCACAGGGAAGGTGTGAGGGGCAGGGATGGGGGGGGCCAAGGAAGCCCATGAGCAAAGAACCAAGAATTAAAAATTAAGGAAATGATGTTTCAAAGACACAGACATTGGCATGAATGATACTGGTCCTTTACTTCTGGGAAAGTGAAGTAGTGAGGTGTGAGTTTGGCAGCAACAGGGCAGAGGAGATGTGCATAGCAATGTGAAGGGGAGGAGAACCACTAGAAGAGAAACCAAATCATAAACAAATACAAATATTCCTAGTGAAAAGTAAAAAAAAATATGGCATATCCAAACCCAGGGAGGAAAAGGATAAATACAGGGCAAACAGAGGAGAAAAAGGAAAAGGCATAGGATTAGGAAAATGAAAGAATACAGAAAAAGCAGACTTGGAGACAGGGAGAAGCTATAGAAAGTATTTGACAGTGCTAGAGAAAAGGTCAGAAAAAACCAGTAAAGATACAAAATAGGAATCAGAAGAGGAGAGCCATGAGGAAGAGAATAAAGAGAGAAAAGGCACGTGGTGGCAGGAACAGGGAATCACAGCACAGAGAGGATGGAGAGCAAAAGCATCGTGGAGCAACAGGCAGAAAATCTGCAAAAACCCTCGTCAGAGCTCACATATGTGAAAGAAAGAACGTGAAGAAAGGCAAGGACAGTCTCTGCCAGGAGTTGGACGGTGCCTTTACCCCAGGAACATTCTTGGTTGGGGTGATAACAGCAGGAACTTGAGGTTCTTTCCTGTTTGGCCTGATCTGGTATGGCCGTGGGAAGGGTGATGAGAAGGCCACAGGCTGATAAGAGGGATCATATGACATCAGTCCCCTGTTCCCTGTATCTTCCAGGGCATTCTCAAGAAGTCTACAGCAGCACATCAATAAATGGTGCAGTCTTTGCCTGAACACCCTACAGAACTAAAAACAAGGCTCCACTTCAGGCCAACCCCAACCTAAAGAACAATATCAGGGATTTTTTTCATTGCATGGTACTACTTGCTGTATTACACTTTGATATTTCACATTTAACCTTGAGCTCAGAAAAATCTGAATATAGGTTTACTGTAATCCAACCATGTTAGAAAGTAGAAGTGTAGTCACAAAAAATAAACCTGGCCTTCAAAACAGAGAATTGCAGAATTCTGGTCTTTTCCTGACACTGATTTCCCATGAGAGAGCTCTGCCCAGGTTTCCCCATCTGCAAGATATGGTCTTAAAGGAGTTTTCACATGGTGAGAATCAGAATCAGTAAATACTTTAGTAGAATAATAATCTTCTTCAAGTAAGAGGACTCATGTTACAAGCCTGTTCAATATATCAAATGAAATACATTCTAGTAATTATTTTCCCAAATCAAATGACTTTAATATACGTTTTCTATGTTAAGACTTGGGGGGGGGGGGGGAGAAAGTGACAAAAAAAATTAAAATTCTAATACCAAATTTCTGGTAACAATGCTCATGATAACTGCAAAAGAGAAAATATTACTGCCAGGAAAGAGCTATTAGAAAAGAAACAGGGGAAAAAGAAATAACTATGAAATGCAAACATGAAGAAAAAGTTAATTGCTTTTCGTTTATTCAATTTATCACAGTATTTTCCCCTCTTTTCACATTTCCAAGATGAGGTAGAGGTAGACTGTAAATATGTAGTTAAGTCCAGTGAGTTTTATTTTTCAGCTGATCTGCTCTATAAAATGTCTTTGCTGTAATTGTGCCTCTAAACATTGTCTGGCATCATCAGCATCAAAAGTTACCACAATATCTAATACCCCCTCAGTTCACAGAAAATGGAGTCAAGTAGAAGAAAATGCTTTTGCCGTGAAGAAAAAAGGACCCTACAGAATAAATTTCAGCTGGCAACTGGAGGTCCTACAAGCAAAAAAGGTCCTAATCCTTGCCTGTGCTTGCAGAACACCTCTGCAAGCCAGGAATTAAAAAATGGCACTGGAGAGGCAAAAAGCAGCCAAACAGTACTGGCAAAGACAGTGTTTTATTTTCCATTAGAGCCCATGACGTATTTACAGTGAGGAGTGTGTATTTTACCCTCTGATTTGTTCAAATCGCAGGCCTGAGAAAAATGGGTGGCCTTTTGCTTTGCGCTGGAAAAGCATTTTCTCCTATCTCGTGTTATCTACAAGAGATTCATAAAAAAGGAAAAGGGGAAAAAAAAAAAAAGAAAGAACCTTGGGAGTTTATTGTTTAGATTCTTCTTCTCCCCTCACAACTCATGATGGAAAAACTCAAAATAAAATATTGCACGTTCTCTAACCAAAGAAACCTCCGGATCAGCATCAGTCATGGAGCCTCCTGCTTATTTCCTAAAGGGAGATTAACCTTTGAAGACAAAGACTGGTGTTCGGTCTCAGTTACCTTGGTGTAAAAATCAGTGATGCCTTTCATTTCTTTTACTCCACCTCGGCCAGCCTGGCTGTTCCAAAGTAGAGGATTCAGATTAAAAAAAACATTTTATTTGAATTTACAACAAAACCCAGTAACTGCTATGGACTAACCCCAAATAGTTTATTTTAAAAAAATTAAAATAACTACCTTTAGTGTTCCAAAGATAACATGGGAGAAAGGTTTCCTGTTGTTGGGATGAGATAAAATACCTGAGTGACTCTGACAGCTCTGATAACCATATACAACATATACAACTGTAATTCAACTATAAAATACTATAAAAAAGTCATGTAATGGTAACAATAAATGGTTATTAATAGTGTAATAAGTAGATAACCATGTATTCAAGTGTTTCCTTTAAAGAACAGAAGAAGTTGCATATAAATATAAATTTTTATATAAATTACTACATAAAAACTACATTACTACAGATTTGCCTGGGAAGGGTGATCCCACCTTACAAGTGGCTCCATGGTGGATTCACAACACCAAGATACAACTACTTAATACTCCACCACTTGCCTGGGTCAAACACTAACTGTTGGTCTTTACAGATTAATACCCCAAGAGAAATTAGCTCAGGTACCTGAGATAACTCATCCTTATAACAGCTCCCAACCAGGAACTTTCCTGGCACCAAGACCAAGGCTTGAAACTCATTATGCAACAAGATAAAAAGTAACTCCAAATCTCACTGCTTTCAGAACTGAATTGAGTCAGGTTTTGCACAGACAGCTGAGGAAAATCAGTGATTAGAGGACAAAGGGAGAGGGGGAAAAGGGTGAAAACAGGCAGAAAAAGAGAACGGAGAAGAGAAAGGAAAGGGACAAAAGTCAAACAGTGTTGCAAGAAGAGGAAACTAATTAAAAAGAGCTTTAAAGGAAGAAACATAACCCTCCTATTACTGGTGAAAATAAGGAGGAATGTTAGATCACTTGCTTATGAAATATTTGATTTTTGTCTCCTGAAGGCTATTCCCATACTTTGGTCCAGGGTGCTGTGAATTACAATGGGGGCTGGTGGCACCATCTGCTAAGTTAGCCTGGGACTTTGTATTACAAAACCTCTTCTGTCCTTGCTTATGATGTTTCCCTAAACTAAGGCTTATCTTGGACTATAATCTTCTAGAAAAGTTCTGCCCAAAGTTTTCCAGAACATCCAAGAACAAGAAGAAAAAAACAAACCAAAGCACAACACTACTTAGTAAAACTGCAAAGCATATCTTGGATGTATTAAATTTTAAGTAAGTCTCTGTTTTAGGTACTTGAAAGTCTTTTTGTTTTCAAGTAAGAACTGAGTATTTGGATGTATTTGGTTTTCAGTCCAAGATATGCTTTTTGTTCCACATGTTGGGAAATCTTCCTAAAAGCGTAGCCAGGCCTTTGGAAAATGTCTTTTTGTGCCTGGTCACTGAACAATGCCCATGTCTTGGGCACACCTTAGGCTAAAGCTGAGTAGGACAGTCCTACTGCTGCAGGTCAGGCTGCCAAAAACCAGACAGGATCTAATATCTGAACTAAGAACACAGATCCTGTCTTCACTTTCAATGACTCATCTGCTGCACTCAAAATAAAACAACTGGACTTTGTAGATTAAAGAACTGGTTCATATGCATTGAAAATAAGGAAATAAACAATGAACATACAAGCAATAAACTTTTCTAGTTTGATTAAAACTCTTAGATGTGAACCAGAAAAAAGGCAAAGGAGACAAGTGAGATCTGATCAATATGACCAGCTATGAAAGAATAGCATGGCAAAGAAATAGGCAACTGAGTGAAGAAGTAAAGGAGATGGGGAAAAGATACAACACAAGGCCAGTTCATATAAGGGAAAATGGAAAACCAGTGTAAGAGACCAAGGGGACAACATGGATTGGACAAGGGGGTTTTAGGAGAAAACAGGGAACAGGATGTTGTAGAAGGTCCCTTGCAGAGACAGGGAGGAAAGGATGGAGACAGAGAAAGGCTGAGGAATTAGAGAAGAATGAGATGCAAATTTGCTGCACATGACTATGTATGAGGAGATGCCCAGGGAACTGAGCCTGGCAAAGACAGAAGGAAGAGGTTTGAAAGGCCAAAACCAGATTAGGTGACTGGAGTAGAAAAGGATTGCTTTGATAGCCATAGGTGGAAGAGCCTTGAGAGAACTCCTTAATCCCACCAGGTCACGTGTGTTTCTGCTCTAAGACCTGGGTTTCACAGCTGTACAAGAGGAGAAAAGACACCATGAAATGAGTTCCCTGCCATGGGAAGAGCGAGAGCCAAGCTTACTGGAGCTGTTATATATCTGTTCCTAACTTAAATGATCTTCAAATGTCAAGGTGATGCAGTTGTAGTCTTATATTAACTCAAAAACAGTTTCTCAATCATGGCTCAAGCATTCATTGTAACAGGCTCCAGAGGATGGCAATGAAGTGGCTACTTTGTGAGTGTCCAGATAGCACAGAGGGAATCACAGCACCATAGAATCATGGAATGGCTTGGGTGGGAAGGGATCTTAAAGCTCACCTCATTCCAACTCCCTTGTCACAGGCAGGGACACCTCCTGCTAGATGGGGTTACTCCAAACCCAACCCAACCTGGCCCTGAAGGAAGGTTTTTGTGTGTGATATTTCAGGCAGAATCTTGATATTACTTAACTTTTTTATTATATGTAAAACCACCCCACGGAGTCAAAAACCTCTCACAGGGCTTGAATTTTACTTTTGTTACAGGTAACAGTGCTCTTACAACCTGACACAATGGTTCATTAAGTGCAGCCCAGGTAAGACGCTGCTTCAACCTTGACTCGACAGGAATGGAGAAAGGATTTATACCAAATTGGCCTAAACACAATAAGAAGCAGAATTGGGCCACAGAGCTTAAATATAGAAAAGAAAGTAGAGTGCCTAGTACAAGTGAAAGAACCAAGTGTATTTGGGGAAACAGTGAGTAAAAAAATAAGTTTCATTTTAATGCGATTCTTTTTCAGCCTATTAAGTTCTCCAGTATCAGAATGAAGTCTGCTAAAAGTTAGTAAATAAAGGCTTTCAGGAGAGCTTTATTAAATCACTTATGACTTATCAAGTTAAAACTCCCACTCAGATATCTTAATAAAACTTTCAGAGAATATATTTAATTTTCCTGGAAATCAGAAGCCAGTTACTAACTACAGGAGTTACTGTCGGCTACACCACTGATCAGCTTCCTGTAAATAGAATATTTACCAACAACTTGAATTAGTTCTCTAAAGTTTCAGTTTCTGAAGGTCAAATAACTATGTAACTGCTTAATAAAGAAGCAAAGAAGTACCTCTAAATATCTCCAAGCTCTGATGGGCTTATATTCTGCTCCTTAGGTGAGGTATTAGCAAAGCTTATTTATTTTCATTTCCAAGGCTTTTATTTGCTCATTCCCTTGTGGTAAAGCTGATTTCCATGATGATTCCCTTCTTAATTTTAATACCCTTTTTACTCATCATATAGACATAAGAATTTTCCATAAAATAATGAAACCCTTCCAAAGGAAATGAAGACAACTAGGAGAGGAAAGTAAACTACAGCTTACTTCCTTTTTTTTTCTTTTTTTTTTCTTTCCCAATTAATTGATCCACTGTCATATGCATATATGAAAGATTTTTTTTAATGAAAGGAAAATAAGGTTAATTAACATAAAACCCCTCACTCCTTGAGATGTTGAATTTTGTATTTTATCCATGCTGCCTTAAGTGCCTTGATATCCCAGTAATGACCTAGTTCTCCTAATGAGTAACATTAACCCCTGGCTGTAGCTGTCCAGGACTTAATTGTCAACTGGAGCTGAAATAGGAGAGTTTGCCGATCAGCAGGTATGTGGTATATTAACTCATGTCATTTCAGACCCTAATAAATAAATCTGTTGCTAAGGCAACAGGAACATCAGCTGTATCACTTTTTTCTTCCCCCCCCCCTTTTTTAAAGGAAACTGCCTTTCACACTGAGCTTTTAAAAAAAGGAAATTAGCTACATGTAACCGTAATTAGAAGAAACATCGCCTCTCATCTCAGAAACATATCTACATTAATGAAAAAAGGCATTCAAAAAGAGGACTGCTTTCTGCTGTGACCAGGGTAACTGAAATTATTTCCCTCGACTGAGGGAATGCGATTTGAAGGATACATCTGAGTGGGAAGAGATCACAAAATATTTCAGCTCTTTGTATTTCTGAGATAGTTCCTCTCGCGCGCCGCCGATGCCGACGGAGCGAACTCCTTCGACTATTAATCAGGAGCCCAGGCAATTGAAACCAGAGGAGGAAAAAACAACACTCAAACCCAAATACCTTCACTGCCCTCTGTGGATCTTTTGATATGACTGGCAAACACGCAATCTTCTGGAAAGCTAAAAGATCAGAGAATCACAGAATAATTCAGGTCAGAAAAGCCCTCCACCATCATCAAGTCCAAACATTACCCAAGCGCTGCCAAGGCCACCACTAACCCATGTCCCCAAAGTGCCACATCTACACATCTTGTAAATCCCTCCAGGAATGGTGACTCCACCATTGCCCTGGGCAGCCTGTGACAGAGCTTGACAGGCCTTTCCATGAAGAGATTTTCCCTAATATCCAATCTCAACCTCCTCTGGCACAACTTGAGGCCATTTCCTCTTGTAGCAACTCATGTTTTGGCCCCAGTTTCTCTACTTCTAAAGTCAGATCCCAACTACTCACATGGAAATACTAACAGATTCAAGGTTTTATAGAAAGGCAAAGTGTACACAAGTGCAGGTAGTACAAATATTTTAGGTTTGTGAGGGAAAATCTTGGTACTCTCTGTTTGGCTCAGGTCTCTCAGCCCCTCACAGGTGAATGTCACAGCCCTCACTTAATTCCCACCATTCTACCACAGGATGAAGTGTTTGTCTTAAAATTTTCAAAACTGATAGGTTTTAATTTAAGTTTGTAGCTACAGGATGGTTCTCCTGAATCTCTAGCTACCCACATCTCAATCAGAGAGCAGGTACGAAGGAAACAGAAGAGAGGCTCACAAGGCCAATTATCGCTCTTGGAACAGTTACTTCAGGCTCTGCCTGTAACATAAACACAACAAAATACTCAAAATTCTATCTGGCTTTTCAGCTGAAGAATGCAAAGGCAATACAAATAGTCTTTTTTTGCCATTATCAACATTTGAGATGTTTCTTCCTCTGGACTATCAATTGCCTATAGCCCTTTGAGGAAATGTGCTGTAAGAAAGAATTGATGCTGAGGTGTTCACTACAGCAGGACTTTCACACCTTCACTACATGCTGAACATTTCCACAAGCTCTTAAAAACAGTGATCAAGGAACAGCACATCTTCCACTGGAAAGGTTCAATGTCCCAAATCCCTCTGCTGCAGGAAGACATTTCAAGGTTAGACTTCACTGAATGAACAACCAAAAAACAGACACTTCCAAATTGGCCTTCCAGCTAAAGCTGAACTTCTCAGATTATTGCATTAACTTTCTTATTTGTTATTTGGTTGAGTCACCATCCCTGGGGGGATTTAAAAGCTGTGTGGATGTGGCACTTGGGGACATGAGTTAGTGGTGAACTTGGCAGTGCTGGGTTAGCGGTTGCATTCGATGATCCTCGAGAGGTCTTTTCCAACCTAAACAATTCTGTGGTATCTGCCCTCAGACTTAACCCCAGCTTGCATGAAGGTGAAGTTAGACCATTTTCAGGTGTTCAAGAAGGATGGGTGTCAGCTTCTACACAGATGTATCCACGTACACACTCATGAAACAGGTTCATTCACCACATGTCATCTGTATCTCAGCCCCGGTGACCACTGTTTCCTTTAGGAGCATTTTCTTAGGCACTGCTAAAAAGTTCTCATTTTGAAATTGTTAATTTACATCCTTTGGGCTTTTTATCCTATCTGGTACCTTCTAGTTAAAGCTGTATAAACTCTTGCATTTTAAGACTATTTTTTCAGTCTGTCTTATCTATTCACCACATCTACTTGTTCTCTGCAGGCTGTTCACAAAGCAGAGGATGCCTGTTGAGCCTAATGGCACTTCTGGGTTCTCAAAAGTGATTTCTAGGTGGACTTCCTATTCTTTCCCATTCTGTTGTCCTGCCACACCTGCCACTTGATGGGATAAGCTTCGGTCCAAAATATTCGACAGCATGAGGAAAATATGAGTACTGTATATTCTCAAGTGCCTCTATATGTAACAGTTTTGAACTGTGAATTCAAACAGTAACTACACAAATTCTGTGTTGTGCTGCCAACATAAAGAGGAACAAGTTACTATTTAATACTTGTGTTTTATATATATGTCTAATATAATATATTACATAATATGTTATATATTATGTATAATTTAAAAATATATTTTATATATATAAAATTAATATAAAATACTATTAAAAATTCCTTTCCAAGGACTCTCTCCAGAGTGAAGAGGACCAGGTCCTCACAGTGGGCAGCCACATGTTGGTACAGCACATGGTGACGACAACACCACCTTTCCTCCATGCACTCATTTCTTTGTGATAGCCTACATTAAAACCAGACAACTAGGCACAGCACTATCTCTGCACACGCCGGTTTCCCTTACACCAGACATCTTCAGATAATTGTTGCCATCTAGATTTGCGTTTTTCTCCTCTGAACTTACTCATCGTGACTTCCACCGCTGTTCCTCCTGCTCCCGTATCTCCTGCCCCCTGTCCTTCCCCACACTCTTGTCACACACTGGTAGCTACGACACCAGATAACAGCCTTATCAGATCTTCCACGTGAATTGACAGCAGCTATTTGTTTGTATGTGTGTGTAAATTCTTGTAGATTCCCCGGGTGATTTTTTTTTTTTTTATCACACCCGTGCAATTAGAGGAAGAAGAATTGATTTGTGACAACTTATCAAGCATTTAACTGCTGAGATGATACAGAGCACACAGGGAGAAAGAAAAAAACATAAGGTTTGGGTGAATGACTTTGAGTTCAAAGCAGCACTGCAGGTCTTCTCCATGAAAGAGCAAAGTAAAGAGCCACCAATCTTACAATAAAATTACACACACGCCACCTGGATGACATGTCTGTGGCCAGGGGTGCAACAGGTTTGCAGCTTCACACATCCACTGTCACGCTCTCATGCAAAGGGAGCTGAGGAACATGCTGGTGTACCTCAATTACAGCAAAAAATAGGTTTGGCAAATGTCTGTGGCCTCACTGGGGACAGTAAGAGGGAATAATGGATGTATAAATGCTGGTGGGCTAGTTTTTGAGGGGCAGAGGAGGATCATGCCACACCAGGCACTGTCCTCTTCATAATATACTCATCCTTCAAGTATCATAGAATCCTGGAATGGTTTGGGTTGAAAGGGACCTTGAAGGCCATCCAGTTCCACCCCCTGCCATGGGCATGGATACCTTCCACTTGATCAGATTGCTCCAAGTCCCATCCAACCTGGCCTTGGACACTTCCAGGGATGGGGCAGTCACAGCTGCTCTGGGCAACCTGTGCCAGGGTCTCACCACCCTCACAAGGAAAAACTTCTTCCTCATATCCAACCTAACCCTCAGCTCTCTCAGTATGAAGCCATTCCACCACGTCCTGTCACTCCATGCCCTTGTCCAGAGTCCCTCTCCAGTTCTCTTGTAGCCCCTTTGGGTACTTGGACGAGGCTCTAAGGTCTTCGTGAAGCCTTCTCCTCTCCACGCTGAATAATCCCAATTCTCTCAGGTCTTCCTCACAGGAGACATATTCAATCCCTCTAATCATATTTGTGGCCTGCTCTGGACTCAGCCCACCATGTCCAATATGGTTGTACATGACGATTTATGGTTGGACTCAATGGTCTTAAAGGTCTTTTCCAACCTAAAGGATTCCATGATTCTAAATAGGCACTTTATCACCTCACAATGGAAACCTGTGGGACACCACAAAGTTCTGATCAAATGTGGGAAGTTTGTCCATTGATCACCAGAATTTCGCCCTCTGTTTCCAACAAAGCCCATTGGCACAAAGGGAAGAGTAATTCCTTGGCACAGCCATTGCAAGAACACAGCTCAGAAACCCATCACCACCTTTTATCCGTATCCTTGGCCATAAGTCATTTCTGTTAGCAGTGCCCTGCTGTAGATGTTTATAGGAAAACATAAAAGACTTGGTGAGAAAGGAGAAAACAAATTACTCTGTGGAGAACCTCGTGACTCGGCTAAAATACTGTCAGTTGTTTATCAGCTGTCAGCAGAACCTGCACACTAAAATCCCTGTCAGCCTCAGAGTCAGGGGGATGGAGAGAAGGGGCAGGGCCTCTTCTCATGCAAAGATATTTTAACACCTCTCTGAGAGCAAGAATGTGTCTGCTAGAGAACGGCACTTCTGATTTTGATGCTGTTCCAAGGGGGCAGGGCCTACGCTGGGTTGACTTAGCAGAGGTGTTGGGGCTAACGCTGTAATTTAGGGTGCTGGCGGTCCCTGCGACGCACCAACACGGTGAGGTCAGCACCACTTCGTTTAGAGAGGTTTTCTGCAACAACAGCACGACTTCACAGAGATTCTGTTTTATGGTTTAGCCAAAGGGGGTTTTTGTTAGGTGAAGGCGAACACAAGAACATTAAAAAATAATAAAAAAAAAATTCTTCCTTTTCTACTTCCCCCCTCCCCCAACGAAAACCACATGTAAATCATCAGGGTAGACAATGGTCATTAAGTATTATTGTATAGGACAATATCTGCGAGCACTTCGTGCTGGAAGACAAGCAGGATCCCACTGCCAATGTTTTACACACAAAAACCCCCCTTGCACATTACAGCACTTGGCTAAAATTAGTCTGCT
>NW_026088185.1:35149559-35324559 GCF_022539395.1 Myiozetetes cayanensis
TTTCGTCCGTTCTGAGAAGATTCAGAGATCAGGTATTTGTGTTTAGCAGTTGGAAAAACACTGTTTTCCCTGTTAATACACTCAAACAGGCTTTCTATTTATGTAACACTGAAAGGGTGTTTTTATACTGCAGACAGTGGGTTAACATCAGCTGTCCAGTGTCGCCATGTATCTTGACACTTAATCACTTGCATTAAAGTAATTAAGATAATTTAAATAACATTCGATATTAATTGTCATCTGTGGTTTGCTTGATAGGAAAAGAGAGTTACCAGAATTATGCTGTGTTGTAGCAGCAGGGATATCTTTTTCTTGGGGAAAAAAAAAGAAGAAAGAGGAATCATTACCATCACTGGCTGAACGTCTGGTTAGCGTTACTGAACTGTGCATATTCAACAAATTATTCCCAATAATCACATGTTAGTGATGGGTGTTTCCTCTACTTGTGTGTGCAGTGTCTGTCCGTGTTCAGGAAATTATTTTATACTGGACAGAAGCCACAGGAAAAGGATCAACACAAATCCATAAATCTTTTGAAGGTACAGTATTTGGATTTGTTCACTTACCACCTGTGAGGCCAGGCAATGTGCAGGGGTCTTTGCTGATAGTCCTGTCCACTCAAGATATTAGAGAGGTTAAAAGTCAGACACTGCTTATCTTCCTCTTGACAGGGATTTGTGCCTTCTGATGCCTCGGCCTGGATGGGTCTCGCCAGGGCTGTGAGTGGGGAAGGCAGCCCCTCGTGCTGTGTGGTGCCGAGTCCAGCCTGGGACTCACAAAGTCCAGACCCACAGTGCACGTCGCTGGTTTTCATTACAGCTCTGCTCTTCTGCTGGCCAGGCAGAGCCCCCGACTGACAACCAGCTCCATCTCCTTCAACACCAACTACCTTTTCCAAACAGGCGAGCTTATGCTCTGGCATGAACCTACCAGGAAAAAGAACAAAAAAAAACGTGGAGTGTGTTCATGCTGGATTTCAGTTTCACCTGGCAATTAATTAAATAGCAAATGAGAAGGTGAAAACACGGTTGGTATTTTGCAGCCATCCAAACAACTACTCTACTAGCATTCAGTAATTGATATACACATTTTAGTGAATATGGTACCTGTGAAATAACATAACAGGTTCCCTGACTGAGGAGACAAAGGTTTCCACTGAACCACATTGCCACTAAGTCACATGCATCAACAGGGAGAGCAAAACTATACACCTGCTAAAATGAAATAAAGCAAACACCTATCAGATGTAAAAAGGCAATTCTGCCAACAAAGTCTTGGTACTTTTGACAGGACTACAGCCAAGATTGGCAGCAAATACCAAACACAGCAGTGCCTGACCTAAGGTGAGTCTATTCTATGTCTAGACTTTAGTCCAGTAAGTTGCTTCCTCACATGTCAATGAAGCTGACACAGAAAAACTGTTTGTTGTCTAGTGACATGGATCAAACAGGTACCATGACATGGAAGTGGGTCTTCTTAGCCAACTATCCTCACCTGATTTCTGTAATGACCAACTGAAAACAATTAATCACAAATTAGAAAGAAAATCCCACCTCGAGGAGAGGACTGAGTTCTACATCCACTGGTAGGATAGAAACAACCATTGTTTTTTTACAGGTGCGAGTAATGGACACCAAGATGAGGAAACTGAGGCAGAGCTACTCGTGCCCTTCCTGAGGGGCCACAGGCAGGATTAGACACCACTGGCTCTTCCATCTGATGACCATGCTGCAGAAAACCCTTCCCAACAGCAGGATGCATTTGCACAGTTATATGGAGGCCACTGAAGTAATTTTTTGTAATATATGAAATGTAACATTTTATGCAGATCCAGTTCTACTATTTGAATTAAAGTAGTAACAAATTATGATCCTTCCCTGGGAAACACTTGAGTGAAGCTCCTTCATCCAACCATGACTCTTCTAAATTAACATGGATAGAACTCCCAAGCATGGCCACCATGGGCTCCTCAGTCTAAATGCCTGCTTGTACCTCCAGTTAATTTACCCACATATTATTTACTTACATGCCTTTCAGTGTGATTATGGTTCTCCCAGATAAGTAGAGACATTTAAATTTTCCGTTTCCTTTTAATTTCCAAATGTTTACAGACTATAGCCTGTTCATTAAACTGTTTACTAAAGCCAACACTTGCTCCACTTTATCAACCTCCTCCACAGTTCTTCAGAGTTTTACTCCATCACAGCTCATCTCTGGGCTGAGAACAAACCACTCCCTTCCCTCTCTGTCAAAACAAATATTCCTGAGCACCGGAATCATTCACCTTACCCTGCAATGAAGCACCTTTAAATGTAAACCGGCCCTTTTTCATCAAAATCACTACCGAAATACAAACATACACACGCTATGTGAGCTTTACTACAGTTATACTCTTGACTAATTGCTTTGAGGATTTTTCTTCAACGCCCTAAATCCCCTTTCCCAAGTCAGTACACTGTGTAACTATTGCATGTAACATGTATTCTTAGATTTGGCCTGCTGTTCCTTGGCATATTATTTTCAGGTTTATCTACAACAAGTTGCATTTTCAAGCCACTGACTAAATTACCTGTGAGATCCACCTTTTTTCTGCAGCTCACCATCACTTATTGGAGCTGATCTGGAGACACAACCACAAAAAGTTCAGCCACGTTCATCCAAATCCATTACCTGTGTTACAAACATGCCTGAGTTAAACCATTCCCGTCTCAGTGACTTAGCCATCCTCAGATTCTCTGAGCTTCAGCAGTATAAATGTGATATGGCTGAATTCCACACACAGAATCTCAGAATCATGAAATGGTTTGAGTTGAAAGGGACTTTGCAGTTCCTCTAGTTCCAAATCCCTGCCATGGGCAGGGACACCTTCCTCTATCCCAGATTGCTTCAAACCCTGTCCAACCTGGCCTTGGACACTTCCAGGGAAGGGGCAGTCACAGCTCCTCTGTGCCAGGGTCTCACCACCCTCACAGCAAAGAATTTCTTCCTAATCTCCCATCTAACCCTGCCCTCTGGCAGTGGGAAGCCATTCCCTCTTGTCCTGTCACCCCAGGCCCTTGTCCAAGTCTCTCCAGCTCTCTTGAAGCCCCTTTAGGCACTGGAAGGGGCTCTAAGATCTCCCTGAAGCCTTCTCTCCTCCAGGCTGAAAAGTCCAAATTCTCTCAGCCTTTGGTCACAGACCTAAAACTGGCTGGTGGTGGCTCCTCTGAAGGACAGACACAGACCCATCAGGATATACTTTTATATATTTATGCATGGGAAAAGCGAAGGAGAAACAGGGATTTGCCCTAAACGTGCAAGTCTGTGACTGCACTGAAAGCACTGATTTACCAAACTAAATTTAACTAACAGATTTTGAAAGATCATTGCTGTTATGAAGAACTGCTTTAGGTGTGAGAGGTCAGGCTACCTAGGGAGGCTGTATCCCCCTGCCTGTCTTTAATCTCCCAGCCAATCATCCACTCAATGCACCATTTCTGTTTCTAAAGAGGTTTCCTTCTTAGTTTTCAACCCTTATAAATCTGACCCGTCACTGCAGAATTCCCAGTAATATTAGATAAAACTCCACCGATTTCTCTCTGGAATAAACTCTTTAATATCTTTTATTTAAGACATGTGTGTGCAATCAATTCCATGGTATTTACTTGTATTACACACACAGTATTCATCATCTTGACAATTCTTAAAAGTTTTAGAACACCATTTCACTTAACAGTTTGAATTTAAAGAAAAAAAAAGAGATTTATTTGATGGTTAACTTTGGAACAAGTTATCTGCATTAACTTCCATTGTTTTGGCATAAAGTAGTTCTGTATATTTTACTAACAACAGTGGAGACATGATAAAGGATGTAGGCAGAGAGCCATAAACAGCTCTCGCTGCAACCCACGGTGTTCGTGTAAAGGCATTAATTTTTGGACTTTGATTGGAAGACGTCTCTGTGCTCAGCCTCTTGGATTTTCCTAAATACAACCCCGTATAAAAACCTTGTACCTGAATAGAACAATTTCAGCAGTGGAAAGAGCGTTGTAAATCATGTGTGGTATAAACTTGTCCACATGATTGGAATGATATAATGGATACTGGAGTCCCTAACCACTAGCTAATGTTCTTTATGACACTTAAATAAATGACCTGAAAATAAACTAATAACAACATGAAATCTTCTAAACCTGTTCATGTGTATTTCCCAAAAGCAGGCTGGAGAACGACAATGTCTAGTTAGCGCATTTTTTGTGTTTACATTTTCTCCAGAACATTTTTGCTCCAGCTACTCTATTTTTCCTCTTCTGGACTCAAATTAATTCTTCTTTTCTGACAGCTTCCATCCAGTACCTGCCCAGATCACAGTCATTTAAAACATCAAGAGCTTTCAGGACTTTTACATCACCATCATGGTTATGGAATAGCACAGTTGGGGTAGGAGCAGACCTAGGTTTGAAAGACTAGATATAAGGAAGAATATTTTATACTTTATGTGGGGATTTTTTTTATAATGAAGATGGTGAAGCTGTGGCTGCATTGTCCCTGGAATTGTCCAAGGCCAGGTTGGATGGGGCTTGGAGCAACCTGGGCTAGTGGAAGGTGTCCCTACCCATGGCAGGGGAGTGAAATGAGATGATCTTTAAGGTCCCTTCCAACCAAACCATTCCATGATTCTAAAAAACAAGCTAGAGAGTTACCACAGCAGAGAGGTAGGATTTAGTGATGGAGAAGGACACACCATTTTTCTCAGTCTTAGAACACACCAGTCACGTAAGAAAAATATCACAGTATTCTATTTTTAATATTGGAGAAGAATTTCATTGTTATTATTAACTTGTGGTAGCAAAATCTTGCACAAGTGAAACTTTCCAGGAAAAAAAATGACCATCAAAGCCCACAAATATTAACACTTTCAACAGATTCTACAAGGTACTGTCCCTTCAAGTTAAAAAAAGCACAGAAAATGTTTTACTTTTATGCATAACTCATATATACACAAACACTGAAAGTTCAGAACAGTGAGAGACTTAGATATCTAATTTTAGTCTTACAACTTGTGTTCAAAACTGTTTTTCTTTTATTTATTCAGATTTTTGAGTCTCTCCAACACATTGAACAGTCAATTTTAAAACTTTATGAAGACTCTACAGAGAGTAAGCCTTGAAAACTTTCCCTTTTTGCATACTAGGTCTAGATGTTTAGTTAAAAAAAATTAAACTAAGTTCATATATAATAAAAATTCAAGAGCCTAAAAATCAGAGTTTCAATCTAACTACTTGCTACTTTGAGTAACAGACTCTTCTTTAACTCCTAATCTATATATTATGTATTTTCTTTTAATTTATTCCATGAAACCCTGCTCTGAGGAAATCCATGTACTTTTCCTTGAAGCAGACGTGTGTTTTTCCCAGCTCTTTTGTAATATGTTGTCATGTTCCATTGTATGTGTTTACTCAGAGCACTTAATGAAAAATAATTTATGGGGATTGGTTTCTTTTCCATGGCACCAAGAGTCACTTTGTGCACCATTTTGTTAAAAACAACAACACAAAAAGGATGGAAGGGCCACGATGTCACTGCTCAATGAATAGAGACCACATTAGAAAGACAAACTGGAGTGATGGTTTAGGTTAGACCAGATTATACAACTGTTCCCTACAATTTTTAAGAATGGATATAATATTTAAAAAGGAAAAAAAAGAATTTTATTTATTAAAAATTTGCCATTCTGAAAACATACATTTGGAAGCAAAGTTATAGTTTTGAAAATGCAATGGATTTGTTTATTTCTTTTTATTATAGTGTCATTAAAAAGTTTAAAAATAATAAAATAAAATAAGATCAGAGATTCATGGAATGATTGGGGTTGGAAGGGACCTTAAATATCATCTTGTTCCACCCCCTGCCATGGTCAGGGGCACCTTCCACTAGCCCAGGTTGCTCCAAGCCCCATCCAACCTGGCCTTGGACACTTCCAGGGATGGGGCAGCCACAGCTTCTCTGGGCAACTTATTTCAGTCCTTTACCACCCTCACAGGGAAGAATTCCTTCCTATTCTTCCTATTTCTCTTGATAAAAATTGGCCTTTCTGTAAATGTAGTTACATTTGAAAGCAATGCTATAGTTTGGAAAGGGTAGTGGATTTTTTTTTTTGTTTATTTATGACATTGCCATTAAAAGGTTCAAACATAAAATAAGACAGTCATAATCAGCTATATTAGAAACCTTCCCCAGGCCTTAGAGCTGGAGCACAGGCATTTCAGAGCTGTTGTGTTTCCTCCATCACTGCTGCACCATCACAGCATAACCTACAATTTCAGTGTCTGAGAATTCCCTTTGTTTTATTTCAATCAGGATCACAAATTTCTCTTTGCTAACTGCTGATATATTTAGCAGAATTTATGTGACCTAAACCACTACAGAGGTTCATGGAGAGCTGCTGTGATTCCTGGTGTCCCTTTGGTTTATAATGTTTGTGATCGACTGTCATTTGCAGTAAGTAAAAAATTTCACTTTTCACTTTCTTTCTTTCTTTCTGCTTCCTTGAATTTATCCTGTTCCTAGGCTGAATTTGTTCCTGAAATTACTACAAATATATGCAAAACTATACAACCATGCACACATTTTACTGGCCAAACACTGTAAAAATATAGAAGTTTTTTCAAAACTCAGTTTTGTCCACTCTATTTTAAGAAAATAAAACAAGATCATGGAAGTAGATCTTTGGAGGTCAAACTGGAACAGATAGCAACTCCATCAGTATATACTTAGTTTTCATATTTATATATAAAAATATGGAGCCCCTGGTGGTCTAATGGAAAGGCGCCGCGCTGTCACCGCGGAGACCCGGGTTCGATTCCCGGTCAGGGCCACTCCCGGGTAGGTGGGGCTCGTTAGCTCTTAAAGGCAACCCATCTACGTCCTAAGGACCTCGCTGCCACCGTCCAAGCTCGCTTGGCCCCGGCAGATGAACCTTAGGATCAAAGGGTGGGCTCAGTTCCGCGCACACTGTGTCTCACCTAAAAATCCAATGCGCAGGCTGGAAGGTGGAAAGATCTTCCCCGGATCTTCGCTCGCGAAGACTGGCCATTATTATTATTATTATTATTATTATTATATAAAAATATAAATTTATATTTTTATTTTTAATGTTATGAATCAGCTGATAATAAAACTGACGCATTTATATTTACCTACTTCTCAAAAGACTGCACAAAATTGCAAAACTGGGAGCAGAATCTCAGTTCAGCAAATCTTTTCTTAATTTTTTTTCTCTACAACTACTGTCACATTTTGCTCCACAGGAAAAAAAAAAAAAAAAATGCTCCTGAATGTGGTCAGGTGTCTTGAAGCTGTACTTACAGTTCAAACCAAAAAGCTCAAAAGAAGATTCCCCAATATTCAGGGAATTTGATATTAGGGTTTACTGAAGTTGTCACATACTTTCGGGGATCTAATTTCACTTTCTGATCTTCAGCAATGGCTGTAATTCTTCATTCAGAAGAGGGAAGAGATTACTTGTCAGCAGTAATCTCCAACACAGATAATGCCATATAAATATTAGGGGCTTATAAGCATGGACAAGGATTAGGAGCAAAGAGAGAGAACAGAAAGAAAACTGAACAGAGCCAAGATTAAGCACTGGGAAGGGCATGGCAAAAGAAAATCCAAGGTCTGTGGCTCAGCTTGTCTTCCCACAGCAGAATATATCTTTTCCTGGGTAGAGTAAGTACAGTTTACACTGATTTCCCTGCTTGCAAACTGCAAGAAGTAGAAATATGAAATGTTATTTGAGAGGTGATCACTATCTTCTCTTTTCTGTGACAGAGCAGAAACTCAGGGAACCACTGAGGCTGGAAGGTCTCTGGCCCAGCCTTGTGCTCAAAGCCCATCCAGCTGCACCAGGTTGCTCAGAGACTCCTCCAGTCAAATTTTAACTCTCAACAAAGGCCAAGAATGGATATTTAATATGCAGGCATTACATATGGGACAGGTGTTGCTGCCAGCAGGGACTATGAGGTGAACAACAGCAGGGGAGAGAACTAGAACTGAGCAGGACATCCTCCTTCCTGGCCAGAGAGAAGAAATGGTACATAACCTATACAATAGATAAAACCAGGGGAGGGATACCATGAGGTCTGACTTACTTCTGATAAATCAGCCAAAATAATGTTGTTTTCACAAGAAATTAGCTGAATGCAGCAATCCTGCCACTTCAGTGGTGTGTCTGAATAGCAGGTAGGATCCAGAGATGCTCCTGTAAGAAATAGGATGGATCCAGATCAGCCATGGGCAGTTGGCTTTGACCCAACTTGGTCCATGAGAGTGGAGAAGGAAGATGAGACAGGCAGGAGAGATGCTGCCAGTAAACACAGTGGAAGAGAAACAGGTTAATTCTCACTGTCCTCAAACAATAAGTTCCACCTATTTTTCCAAATAATTTCTGAGTGAAATCCCTCAATATCCAGAATACGTATTTGACACTGCCAAAAATTCCCACTCTTAAATAACATTTACACTTTTCTTTCCAATCTAGTTTCATTCTGACTCAACAACACTTCTATTTGTTTATTCTCTAAGATGCCACACCACTAGTTCAGTGTCAGGAGGATTGTCAAACTGATTTCTTAACCTTCCCTTAAATACTACATTTGAATTCCTGACATTAAGATCACTGTTTCAGGTGCACTGTAAAACCCACACCCCAGATGACCAGGACTTTATAAAACGCCTTCTTCAACTCTTATTCACAGAACTGCAGGATGGGTTGGAAGGGATCTTAAAGACCACCCAGTTCCAAACCCCCTTCCACGGGCAGGGACACCTTCCACTCTCCCAGGTTGCTCCAAGCCCTGTCCAACCTGGCCTTGGACACCTCTAGGGATGGGGCAGCCACAGCTTCTCTGGGCAACCTGTGCCAGTGTGTCAGAAACTATTCTCCAAAATCCATGGAAAGGTACTACCTTCCAAAACACAAGGCTGCAGTGAAATTATGCAAAACAGGAACAAAGGCAGGTGAAACTCTCCATGGAAGTCTAAGCTTGCCTGGCATTCAGTCCTCTGTGCTGATGCTCTTGTTGAACATCATTTCAGCCCAAAGCATGTCCAGCCTAATCCAGTACTTGTGGGATTAGTCCATTTTGTTACATATTTACTCCTCACAAATTATTTCAACAATATCTTAAGCACTCTGGGTCAGCAAAAAAAAAAAAAAACCACCCCAGAGAGTGATTGTTCTGCATTTTAATTCCAGAAGGGAGATCCTGGACCCACAGAAGTCAAGGGCAAACTTGTCTTTGACACCAAGTGAGACTGAGTTTGATTCTAAATATATTATTTCTGAGTTCATATCTTCAATTCCCTGAGATCCTTTAACACTAAATATAAGAATCCGTGCAGATATAATTTCTAAGACCATCATTCTCCACAAATGAAATGGTGATAATTTAAAAACTCCTCAGAAAGATGGTAATGAACTACAATACATATTTTATAACGCAGGTGAAAATAACTTATGCATTATTTTGTGCAAGACATGAAAACATGGATTAATTGATAGTTCAAGAAAAAAAGTAATTTTCTCTATAATTAAACACTGACTGTGTAGATCTGCTGCACCAACACCACAAAGTAACTTTGGGAGCCCTAAGAGTCCTCTTGATAACAACTGCCAGAAATTCAGAAACTGTTGACTTCAGTTCTGCTTCTGCAGAAGTTCAAAAGAATGAATTACACTATGGGGAAAAAGTTAGGCTTCTGAGAATTGCAAGGTTTTTAAGGTTCTTTAGGATTCTAAAGGATTGGTCATGTTCATTAGTGCTTCCTGAAACAGAAAAAAAAACCCCAACTCAGCTCTGGAGTGCTTATTTAGAAAATGCAAATTTCACGTGGAGCTACACACAATGCAGAACCTCCTCTTGCTAAACACAACTGGAAATGGGTGTTTGAAAACTGATCATCTTTTTTTTTTTTTTTTTTAATTAAACTAATACCAGGATCCTGTAACATATAATTTCCTGTTTTGTGGAACTACTTCTAATCAGGATATATAGGATGGATGTCCCCTTTAAACAGGCTGCTTTGCAACATACGCAATGCAGAAGGGAGTGCTATCATAACACTTCAATAGTTAAGTGACTTTATGAGAAAAACACTTCCAAATGTTTCCTAAAACCTTCCAAACCGCACCAAAGAACATTATCGTAATATTATGTTTCCCCATGGCCTCCAATATTTAAGCTTGCTATTCTCGAAATGATACTTGGATGAAAAATATAAGTTTATGTAATGTATAAATTGTTCCTAGAAGTAAAGCTGCCTTTAAAATAGCTCCGTATAGATGTCAGATATTTTAACATTTTCAATACCCTTTCTGTATTAATTGAAGAAATGGCATGGCAGTGCTTTGGGCTGCACGGGAATAATCTGTATTTTAAAACTGAGCAGTCACTGTGTGATCTTACTCCTCGCAAGTACTGAGAACAATAACTGTCCCGACCGATTACATATCAAGTTACCCTTAATAGATATCCATATTTCTCGTGCAGTATACATAATCCATATAAACTGTACACCATATATCAATACCATATTCCAGAGAATCCACCATCAAAGAGTTCGTTTATAGTAGGTTTTCATTTGACTGGGGGTTGTAACGTTCTGTGCAATCATATCCCAACCATTTCAGGGATTTGGCCAGCGAGCTGCTTTTTTGGCAGATTATTGGCAGTACATATTGGCAACAAACTAGTGCAACTAAGCCCTTCTTATAACTTACAGGTAAATAATGATTTTAATAAATTTATGTAAAATGTTCCACTTGCTTACATCTGGTTTTGATAATTCGCTCGCCTGCGCAAATGCAAACTTCTGTGTGTTGCTCAGGAAAGCACATATTTCACCTGAATTATTTAATGTTTTCTCAGGTACCCCAATAAATAAGCAATGAAGCCTGCTTTCATTTGGAGGCTTAACTGAAGAAAGTTTTATCTGAAAAATGTAGGCAAATTAATTAAAAACAATACTCGTATGCACAGCGAAATGTAAAACACACTTGTCAGTGATACAACATTAAAATAGTAACATACACTCATTTTTGGGTTATTGTGGAGCTATTCCAGCCACAGGGCACTGAAACTGGATGGTCCAGTCACCTGGCTCTGACCCTCAGGATCACATAATGTAGAGATTTTTACCCCCATTTCCAAATGTGTCATTAGATTAATTTGCACCTTGTTTTTGCAGTACAACCAAAGTTTCAATTTGTATGTCTACTAGGCAGTATGGCCCAGAGGAAATTCCAAGTTTTAATCCCACTTTCAACAGTGTCCCATTCATTGTTCAAACTCCAGAAGTCTCTTTCCACCTCTAGAACTCCAGTGTATGGTGCCACCAAAAAGATCAAGTTCTTGTCAAAAAGCTCTAAAAATCTTAATACTACTGACAGTTATGTCATTACAGGAGAAAAACACCCTCAAAACCACCCTTTTTCTTGTATAAATCCATTTGACAGTGATACTGATATAAGATCCCTGATCATCTGCCTTTCAGCATCTGGGTGCCAGAAGAATCCTTGGGGAGCCTGTACCTCTGGATTCTGTAAAGCACTTGGGGCCCATCACTGAACTACCTATGATATTGAAGTCAGAAAAAAAAAAAAAAAAAAAGGAGAGAGATGCAGTTTTGTGTTAGGTAAAGGAAGAAAGACCATCAGTACAAACAGCACTGCTATCCTTACATGCTGAGTTACCAAGTCTGGGGATGGATCTGCATGAAGGACAACAGCAAGGATGGCGCCTACTCTGTAAGGAGACTCTAGTCTGTGAGCAGGTTGAGCAGGACATGGCCATGGTTTGGGTTGGAATGGACCTTAAAGCTGATCTGGTTCTAAATCCCCTGCCATGGGCAGGAGACACCTCCTCTATCACAGCTCCATCCAACCTGGCCTTGGACACCTCCAGAGATGGGGTAGCCACAGCTTCTCTGTGTAATCTGTGCCAAGGCCTCACCACCCTCACAGCAAAGAATTTCTTTCTAATATCCCATCTAACCCTGCCCTCTGGCAGTGGGAAGCCATTCCCTCTTGTCCTGTCCCTCCATCCCTTGTCCTAAGTCTCTCTCCAACTCTCCTGGAACCCCTTTAGGCACCTGAAGTGGCTCTCAGCTCTCTCTGGAGCCTCCTCTTCTCCGGGTGAACACCCCCAGCTCTCCCAGCCTGCCTCCAAAGCAGAGGGGCTCCAGCCCTTGGAGCATCTTCTGGTGATAATTATCACCAGTTGCCTCCGTGCTCCTCATGCTTTTCACTCCACATGCTGGGATCACACATTCAGCCTCTGGAACACATATCTGTGATCAGGGGAAGCAATATACTTCAAAAGGTTTAACAAGGCCAATGTCCATTCTGCTCTGTTTGTGGATACATCTCAGAATCACATTAAATAATTGCTTTGAATAGGGCCTGTAATGAATAGGGAACAATTAATTAAGCATGAGATTTTACGTGTGCCCAATTCAGCCTAGAACTTGCTTGCTGGTTTTGAGCATTTATTCATTCATGGAGCTGGCAGTTTGGGATTTTGTAAGGCCTGGCAACATGGTTAAAACCCCCTCAAGAAATTCTTGTTGAGATCTATTGGCCATGCCGGTACAACTCGCTGTTGCTATAGTGGACTTGCTTTTAATTTGATCTTTTTCATGGATTCGGTATCCTTCCAGCATGTTAGAAACCTAAGGGCATATATTTGTATTGTTTAAAGGCAGGAAATTCTGTGAACTGAAATGAGAACATATCCCTTTTGCCTTTATGGACTTTTGTTATTTTCTTTTCCTTTTGGGGTTTTTGGAAACAAAACCAGTGAAAGCTGAAAGTTTTGAACAATAGCAAATTACTTTCAAGGAAAAAAAAAAGTAAAATACCATGTATACTTCTATAACTTTATTCATACACTTTGTATATATGTAAATTGCACTTATCCAAGCATCAGAAAATACCATTCACAGCGGGGCCTTATGTTGCAACAGGATCATACTGGTTTTGTCATAAAAGACTGTGGACTTTGCTGTTTTATTCCTTTACTACCTTGTATTAACTTGTACCCCACTGACTTCATGACAGAGCTGACTTGTTTCATGCTAACCACAGAACTAGGGCAATCACATTCCTATTGTAAGGAGGGAAACTACCAATCTTTGCAGCCCTTTCACATTAACTCCTTGTCCAAAGAGTCCCACAACCTTCCTCTAGCTGATGCAAAAAGCAGGTCTGAATTTGGGATAGGAAGTGAGAACTGGTGGAAGATGAACAAGGACATATAACCTGCTAAAATTAAGAGTTGGGCAGACACTGCCTTTTAGACAACTACAGCAGCAAACTTTCTTACAGCAGTTCTGTGCTACTTAGGGAAGGACTGGAGGCAGAGTGGCTGCATTAGCAGAGAGACCTGATCCCAGCAGGATGCATCAATCCTAGTGCAGTGCTGCACAAAGAACATCCACACTGCTTCTGGTGCTCAGACCAGCTCAGTATCTTCATTGCACATAATGAATTACACTGTACTACTTAATAAGAAGAGGGTTATAGGTTATAGCCACGGTTATAGCTCTCTGGAATACTCCCGCCTCGTGACAGAGTGCAGAGATCCAACTAAGTCTGCAAGAAAACTTGCTGGAGGACAGCTCATGCGCCACAACCTCAAGTGCAGCCATTTCAGCAAGAGCCTGAGCACTTACCCAGCACTTACCCAGCAGCATTCCCTGCATGTGGCGCACAACGAGCTGACTGCTCCTATCACACCAGCTTAATGGCTAAATATAAATTACAGTGGGATGCAGAGCTTGAGAGAGACATTTGACACCCAAGACTTGGCCTGGCCACTGGATCTCTCCTAGCTAGCGTTTCTTCACCCACTAATCCCTCTTCCTGGACAGCAGCGATTGTGACACTGGTGAGCTGCAGGACTTGGGTTTGTTTGCTCTCATTTGGCACAGTGCTTCGTGCCCATCTCTTCTATTCTTGGAGGTTACAACAACTGAAGCAGGGATCATAACAAGACACAGTCAATCATCATAATAAATACAGTTCAGCTGCTTCCATGGGGTCAGAGCCTTTGGAGGAGAAGACTCTTAGTAAGAGATTTGAAAGAGTATGAAGAAGCGGCTTTAGTCTAAGTGCTCGCAGTAATGACTTCCAAAGGGACACTCCTGACCATCAACCCTGATAAAGAGCTGAAGGATACTCATGTTCATCCATGGACTATCTCACTTCTACAAAAAAGCAAAGGGATGCATAACAACCAGCTGTAATAACTTCTGTGGTCTTTTGTGTAGAGGCAGGCGATGAAGAGAAAGGCTTGGCTACCACCCAGACATCTCAGGGTGCATCACCTTCCCTATGGAAAACACAGGGATACAAAACCTAGCATGAATGATAACCACAGTTATCCCTATCTCCTTTCTCTTATTCAGTGTGTGCTAATTCAACAGTTTTGCCCAAGTGCTCAAAGAACAACCGATGTCATATTTTGAAACATCACAGCACACAGATGTTTAAATCATGTATTCAACATGCTTATACAGAACCAACCAGAAGCCACCAGTTTACAAGTCCTACCTAACTTATATTCAGCTCTTCTGAAAATGCAGTTATATAGATTCTTAGGGCAAAAATGACGACTGAGTTCATGAACTGCCTCGAAAAATTGGCTGTGACACACCACTTATTAAAAGTTATGATAAAGTAGAAGGTCCAACTAAAAGGAGCAGACGCACTGTTTGGTAAGTTGTAGCTGCAGACAGAATTTTTGGTGCCAAGATCAAAAGAACAAGGTGTTCATATAAATGGCATTTTATTTTGATCCTATTATTCTATATGAGCTCGAGGAGAGATCAAAGGAAAAAGCACCCAGGTTTCACTATTAACACTTAACATAACTCCAGTCGGAAAATCCTTTCCAGATTGTCGGTGCAATTTAAAGCCCAGCACATTTTTGTTGTTCTGTTAGGTTAATATACCTGGAGGCAGGGGTTTGATTCCTTGACCACCTTTTCCATTGTGGAAAATTGCTTCTGTTATACATAATTTCAGTTATTTTCATTTTTATGACAGCAAAGACACCCTGGCTCTGGGAAGTGCACTGATTTGGGTTGTACCCGCTGTCCTGGAGAGCCAGGCTGCCCTGAAGTGGTGACAATATATTACTGACTGGGAAATTCAATACCATTGGAGTAAAGTACTAAAGTATGGCTCAGCCCCTGCCAAAGCATACCAGCTTCCACTCAGAATGTAAACAAACCTAATGGGCCTTTCAAATATCTAAAAGTTCCTCCTGATAGCTGGCAAGAATAAATGTGCTTTAATATGTTGTATTGCTTATTATGACATTACCCAGGACTACTACTATTAATTAATGGTTCTATTGCCTCTCTTAGCACCCAGTGGATTTTCAAGAAGAAAAAATAATAACATATTGTATTTCTTACAATGCCAAACTATGCCTAACTAATTTTAATATTCATGCTTTCTTTGAATGGAAGCTTCTCATTGATGATTCAGTAACTTCAGTAAGGGCAGATATTTTAGAATTGCACTTCCACTGAATTTCTTTGATTTCTACGACTGCAGAAAGCTGCTAACAAATTGGTATCGCTTATCAGACTACCTGTGGAAAAATCAGCTATCAAGCATTCCTAAGAAAAAAAAAAGTGCATTTGTCCTTCCCTTCCTTGCCACCCCCTCCTCACTTGTTATTAAAGTATTTGAGTTAAAAAGTCGTTCCAAAGTTTATTGTAAATGCCAAAAAGTGGGCACTTATCCCACAGGAGCTGGCTCAGCTACAGCCCACCACCCTGAACATATTCATTTTATCCAAATCTGTTCCAAGGAGGGGGTTTTGGGTGGTAGCTTTGGGGTTGAGTTTTATTTTTGTCTTAATATCAGTAGATTGTCAGAGGTGAGGAGGTGGCAAGTCATGACTTTGGGTACTCACACAAGTGAGCTGTGGCCTAGAGTGAACATGACAATTACGGGTTAAATGAGGGAAAACATCTCATCCACAGTCAGAATATGTTCATGTTACACACAGCAGCCAGCTGGCTATAAATCCAAGAAGTAAGCTGGAAAGCTTTAGAGTTTAAATGGATGAATACAGATATAGATGGAAGAACAGTGGTTTGTCCCCATATGAATGGCTTTTAACTGAAAAGAGTGGATTGCTTTCACGAGGGTTTGCCAGAAGAGCAACCTTGTTGAGAGGAAAAAAAGAATAAGTCTGATGATTGGGACATTCCACATATTTATATTTTCTATTTTGTTTTGAGACAGAGAAGTCTGATTCAGCGTGTCTGAACAATTATCACACGGCTTTGCATGCAGGTGTTCCAGTAAATAGGGACACAAGTTCCTTAATAACACCTCTGCAGCTGATGATCCATAAACTGGATTACTCTATTAATTTATTTCAGATTCAAATTACCACGAGCTGAGCTGCGAGAAGCCATGGACTATTTGTCTTTCCACACTTGCAGCTCCAAGTAAGGTAAGCTATAACCTTCTCTAGTCTGTACATTTGCATCACTGAGCCAAAGGCCAACGATCCCATCCCTGCACAGATCCACCAGACCAGCCTGAGGCTGCTAAACCAGCACCTTCCTGGAAGCCACACAGGATGAGGGAGGCATTTCTGAGACTGTTTTTCACTTGTTAGTACATAAAACTGACTAGAAAAACCTTCTGGATTCTAGACCCAAGAAACGTCCTAAGAGGTTTTCATAAATGGATGAACCTGAATGGCTTGGGGTTGACCCGTGCAGGACCAGGAGCTGGACTTCAATGATCCTTGTGAGTCCCTTCCAACTCAGGATATCCTATGATTCTTCAGCTTTCTAGAAGTCTAGTTACCCTGCCTGAACATTTTGGGACCTTAGCAAGATGCACACTTGCTCTTCCTCTGCTCCACCTGAGGCAGATGCAATTCACTCCTGAATCCAAAACCAGAGTTCTGGTTCTTACTTCTCAGCTAAATATCAAGTATCAGCTAAACTTTAAAGGCATAAAGGAACATCACATTCATAACCTATGTTCATATTAATTTATATGTTATATGTATTATAAATAAGCATATATACATATATATATTTACACTTACATATAAGTAAATATATACATATATATATGATTTTCCAAAACTTTTTGATGTTTAAAAGTGGCTGCAAGCTCATGGGTTTGATGTGCTCACTGTTGACAGAATCAGATGGGAGCTGTAGGAAGACTGATAACAGCTTTGCTCCCCCAAACCTTTCTCCTGTGTCTCTGAACTGACTGAATGGGAACTGAGAAGGAAAAGAACAAAGATTTGCTGTTCTTTACAGTCACGCAACGAAAGTGTAGGTTAAGTACAGGAAGTATTTGCAGATTCCAGATATTCTGTGGACCTTTGTTGCTTTTCCTTGCATTCAGATCTAATCTCAGCCCCTGCACAGAGCTGGACTTTCATGTTCTGTGGTCCTTCACTAAGAGAAAACCCAACCCACTGTGACACTTGAGGCAGAGTAGACTTGAGACACAAATTTTCACTTCAGCCTTTTGTAGGCATTTATTCATGCTAGTGCATTATGGAAAAAAATGTTTCACCAAGAAGAGATGGGTTAAAAGTACACTAATGAATAAATTAATAAACATATTTAATATACACTCGTAGAACTCACCTACAAACTGACAAGATAGAGCTATAACTTTTAGAAGAAGTTTAGATAAATAGTTGGATGTTCCACATCAAATATAACATCATTGTGTGATCTTTAAGGCTCAGGGATATAAAATCACTAAGTGGTTGTTTTTTGTTGTTTTTTTTTCTGATACCAAATATGTATTTACCTCCAACTGACTCAAGTCACCATTTTAATAACTACCAAGATATTTTTAGGAGGTCCTTCAAACAGAAGGGTAGTACTCTCACTAAGCAAAAAATTTTGTTTGGTTCTTTAGCTTCAATCAAGCATCAATTTTGTATTATTTGTCTGAAGTCAGAATTCTTAAAATATGCCCTTTTTTATAGAAACAATTTCTGGAGGAAAAAAAAATAAATCCTCTCCACAATTTGAGTGCAATCAGCTATTCCAATATCACTGGCTCTGATTTGGAGGTAAGGTTATGATCAGATATATTCAAGGAGGGCTGTGTGATTAATTTAAGAGGTGCCCCACTGGTATTCACATGAATAAGCATAAATAACATTGTTTTATTTTTGTTATGCTGCTGTATCACCTTTGATTCTCAGAAACCTGCTTATACCTACATAGTTCTGAATTTTGTAGGAGAAGGGCTCATAGCAGGATAGGCAACTCAAATTTGTCCATCAGCAATATCTGGCATTGAAAATAGTTCTGAATATGAATAGGAAAATATCTGGCTGTCAGATACTCAGAAGAATCCTATGCCAAAACACTGCTAGGGAAATTTCCAGGTCTCACAAGAGCATTCAGCTAATTCCTGATGAGTCATCTGCACCTTTGGGTGCTTAATGGAAGCACATTCCTCCTTTTCCTTTATTTTCCTTTGTGAAAAAAAAAAAATAAAAAAAAAAAAAAAAAAAAGAAAATGGAACTCTCACCAGAAAATAAGAAAAACATTAACCTCTAAGTCCCTTGGATTTTGGTAAACAGTGAGATCACTGGAATTCTTAGCTTCTGCATATGAATTAGAGGAGAATAATGGGACTGAGCAAAAAGTCATGGACTATGTTCATCAATATGTGCCTTTTATGTAAACTAGATTGTTAATTGAAAACCCATTTTCAGAGTCTCTTAAGAGGCAATCACCTTAAAATTAATCAAAGTCCTGTTTCGTTGTTGTTTTTTTAATGGGGTTTGTGCTCCTCTGGATGCTCAGAAAATTGCTTGGAGCAGCGACTGGACCCAGAAGCTCTGGAGTTCATGCCTGAGAGTCCACCTTTCCCAGGGGGGATGAGCCTGGAGAAAAGGAGGCTCAGGGGGTCCTTACTGCTCTGTACAACTCCCTGACAGGAGGCTGTAGCCAGGTGGGGTCGGGCTCTGCTCTCAGGGAACAAGTGACAAGAGGAAATGGCCTCAAGTTGTGCCAGGGGAGGTTTACATTGGATATGGGGGAAAATTTCTCCACTGAAAATGTGGTCAGGCATTGGGACAGGCTGCCCAGGGTAGTGGTGGAGTCCCAATCCCTGGAGGGATTTAAAAGATGTGTGGCTGTGGCACTTGGGCACATGGGTTAGTGGTGGGCTTGGCAGTGCTGGAGGAACAAAGTGCCTTCAGTGCCTAATAATGACTCGTTAAAAAAATAATTTCATACTAGTAGCACAGTGATAGATATCAAAGGTGAAAAATTGCCATTATTTTGCACTCAAAGAGCCTGCAAACATCTTCAAATAGCAAAGAGGAAATGGTCTGTGTTTGTCTACAGATGTACTTTCTTAACATTTTATTTCACCAATTTATTTCAGCAAGAATGGTCAACTTAAATTTTTCAGTGTCTTCAAGGACCTTATTTCATGCATTTGTATAAAAGGCAGAAAAATATATATAAATGTTTTAAAAGCAGCCAGGAATATGAGCAAGAGTTTTTGTGGAAACAGTGCCATTAGATTTAAAATGCCAAACACTCAAATTACTTCTGACACATTTGATCTGAGTCGCTTTTGAATTTGCACCTACAAACAATAAAAAAACCCTGGTTCTGAAGGAGACTGATTATTTCCTTTGCAATATTTTACCACAGAGAAGTTATTCTCTCCTTCTCCCAGATCTGACAGCCATTCAAACGCCCTGGGTTTGCTGCACTAGAAATATGATCTCTAGCTGGAAACACCCCTCAAAAACAGTTTCTCCTGTCAATTCTCAGTAACTGTATTCAATAACAAGCGTGACTATTGAACTCTGAAAGTATCAATGTTCAGTCATCTTCCTGAGCTTACACATCCCAGCTGCAGGGAACAGAGATGCTGAAAGACCGCGATCTCTCCCCATCGTTTCGGTGTTTATCATAACCTTTTGTGATATTTAACTGGCACTGCTTTCTGCTCCTTCGTTCCCAAAGTGATGAATCACAGCCTCGGTCTTCCAGGAACCAACCACTTGAGCTATTCTCTGCACTTCCTTCAACTGCTCCTCGACCACAGCCAGCCCTCTGATTGACCCCACCTTTAATCAATGTTCAGCTGGAGAGTCTCAGCTAAAATGGGTACTAAGCCTTCTGAGAAGAGCATGACTAATCGACACCTAAAAGCCAGAATTATGACAGCAAACTTCCCACAGGCGGTGGGGCTTGTCCACAGGCTGGAGTGAGGAAAAGCCACCACTGCACGTCAGATTTCCTCACTTTCTTATCAATAATAGTACATTGTGTTTTCTGTAGACTACTCTTGAGTTATATAGGGGACTTAATCACAGATTAATGCAAAAACTACGGGCTACAGTCTCCATCAGATACACGTCCCTATAGTTAACAATTTTAATGTACAACTTGCAAAAAACTAGAGCAGAAAGCCAACAGTTCACTAAAAAAGACAAACAACTCACCTGCTGATCATCCTACTCCAACCACCAGGCTCAGTTCTGTCACAAATGGTAGAATAAACTCCTGGTTGTGTATTAGTCTGAAGTGGCTTTGGTGCCACCACTGAGGGCCATCATCTAAAGGCCAAGGAAGATGCAGGAAGCCTCCTGGCCCCTCCATCTCCAGACCCAATTTATCACCTATTGCTATTTTCAGCAGTCCCTTGACTTCTCTGTCCCAAATAGATGGTTATTTTGCTCTGATGCCAAAACCTGATATCTGATCTACTTCTGCGGCTTCCTGATCTTACTGTAGCACAACCAACAGCAACAATAAAACACATTTTTTACAGAGTAACACGTTAAAAAAAAAAAAATCCAGGCTTTATAAAAAAGGCTTCTCCTAGGTACAGAGTTTACAAAGAGTAATAGAAACTATTTTTAGAGCTCTGGGAATGTAGTCCTTAGCTCCAAATAATCCCAGAATTATTTGCCATTAGCTATCCATTACAATTCGGAACCCTGGTCTAACTTGGAAGTTTGGTATGTTTACTCTAAGTTTTACAGTATATTAAGAGCTTTTATTACCTTTTTACAGGAAGCACTAGAGAATTATTTGTAATGGAACCAGTAAGCCAAGGGCCTTCCATCTCTGAAGTTCCCTAGTTACCCTAAAATAATAAAAATACACCAAGACAGGAGCAAGAAAGTGAGTGGACACTTCTCCACAGCATCTCAGCAATAAACAGCAGAACTGTGGCACTTCATCGGAATGTTCCAAACCTAAATTGAATGGCAGCATGATTGCTGTGGTTCCAGTTATGTTAATTAGGCTGGATTCATGGTTCATTGAGGCTGCAATTATGCTGCAAAGAAATGCTGCAAGCAGGCTATCCCATCCTCCTGCAGCCTGCTGAGTGTGCTCCCATTCTTCTTGGGGCAAAAAGACTTTCTAAAGGGATTAGGCATCGGAGTCACATTTACACTTGGACCACACGGTTTGTGAGGATGCAATTAGATGACCACGTACTGGTATTTTCTTCTTTTTCAGATGTATTAGGAAAAATATCTTTCCAAGTTCATTGGCCATTTTTAAAGCATGCTTTACTTTGCCAATTTGCATACTTAAGCATACAAATTATAAGCCTTATTAGCCCCATTTGAGCCAGAGGGTAAGTGAGGAAGGGGAAGAGTTTTGCCCAAAGTGAAGTAGTTCTTCAGTGCAAAGAGAACTGAAGTATCTCCCATCTTCTCAGGTTAATGGTTGGACTGATGATCTTAGAGGGCTTTTCCAACCTAAATGTTTCTATAACTCTTTTAATGACATTTCCTGATGGACCACTGTGGGTAGGACACACACACCACACAAAATGCAAAACCGTCTGCTGGAAAGGTAATTTAAATAAGTGGCAGGGAGGTCTGCAGTGCCTCATGCAACCAGGCAGACACTCTCAGGCACATGCTGGGACTCTTGAGGGGGTTCTGTGCAGGGCCAGGAGTTGGACTTGAGTGATCCTGATGAGTCCCTTCCAACTCAGCATATTCTGTGATTCTATGATTTAAATCTATATGCTCACAGAGGAGAAACTTTGCTATTATTTCATTTACATTTATCTTGGTAACTATTCCTAAGTGTTCAAGTTACTCCTGATATGTTAAATATACCTACAGACACCCATACATCACAAACACTACAATTTGTATACATTTTGAAATTAGGATTTCTAAAAAAAACCCTATAATATTGCTAAATTTAGTCCAAGAAAATTGAATGCAGTACTTAATTCAGCAATGTCAGACACCCAATATTACTGTTTCCTAATTCTCCAAGAACATATCAGTAAGTGAAATGCCTTTGTTGCCTGCTCCTTGGCAATAATAGGTAAAGAAAGCCTTTGTGTAACTGAAGAAATTAATAAATAGACCCCACAAGGACTAAAGTAGAATTTTAACTTGTATTCACCATTCCCTTGTATTTCCCTGCAACAAGGGTTTCAGTGAGGCATTTGGTGAAACAAAGAAGGGCAAATTGACATTATACTCTCAAATAACTGAGAGAAGACACATGATGAGCTGAATATGTTGGCCTGCAATGAGAAGGAAATAGTTTAATATGGTAGAAGCTCCTTCCCTGAATGGGAAGGGTCTGCAGGCCCTTAAATAGAAGTTTTCAAACTATCTGGTTTTTAGTGGGTTGAGGGACAGAGGAAGATGATTTTTGAAGCAAGCATCCAGTCTGTTTTTTGTTTGGTTTTGTGATTTTTTTTTTAAAGAATTAATCTACTTTAAAATCAGTTTCTTCAGAAAACACATTTTCCAATGCTTTTATTCTCAGAGAAAGATGATGTGGGACCAGTTGTCTAAACAGAAGCAAGGTCAATGCATACCTCCAAAGAACCAAGTATCTTTAGAGCCTAATTTCCAAGTTCACAACTGACTTAATCACTTAGAAGTTCAAGTCTCATTAAAAACCAACGGTGCTTAAGCCCTTAATTTTTTTTTCTTTTTCTAAATTCAAGCACATCTCAAAAAAAATTTGATACCAGCCACTTCAAAGCTGGCTCCCCAAACTCGGGGGGGGGGATGATTGAGTTTCCATAATACAATTACAGTTGTAAGGGAGCTGGATTGAAAGCAAGGTTCAGCTTTCAAACAACGTCCCCAAAACAGTTGCAGATGATGTGCTTTTTAGCTTTCTGATCCTCAGGTGACACAAGGATGAACGATATTAGTGAGATACACATTAGAAAGGGAAGGCAATACCCTAACTAGAAATAACCATCTTTTCCACAGATGGATGGACATCCATAACAATTTAATCTAACGAGACATCGAGCTTACATGCCCATTTGAAAAATCATAATGGCACTTGTCTGGCAGGTTTGTTCCTCGATGCTTCATTCAATGACTATTCAATTCTTTTGCCTTTTTTTTTTTTTTTCTTTTTTACTAATATTATCACAGGTCTTTTTCCAGATTAAATCTACCAGCAGCTCTCACCCAAGACACAGCTTCAATTAATGCCCAATTTGAGTCTTAACACGGGGAATTCATGCATCGACTGAGACCTTTGGATCTGGCTTTTAGAAGCAGTTTTGTAATGCTCCTAAGATGGGGAACCTAAGCCAGTTTGACACTGAAATCAGTCACTACATAAACAGGAATCTAAAAGCACATCAGGAATAATATTTAATAGGCACTAAATAACATCAGTTTGAGAAACAATTTGTACTTCATGTAAGAGCATGATAAGAAATCTGATTTCTGATATATTATTAGCCAGTGAATCTAACTTGCAATTTAGTCTGCCTGCTTAGGCTGGAGTTTGAATACAACACAACAAACAGTGCAAAGTCTGCTAGACAGGAACATTCCAAAAGTTTTATTACTCTCACTTGAAAGCCTTACCATGGATAGGAGGAAAAATAAATATTAAATACACCATTAACAGGAAAATTATTTCAAATCAGTAAAGCACAACAAGACCCCAAGTACACTGTTTCACAATTGCTTTTTTCCTAATGTACACTGAAGAGAGAGGAAGGTAATGTAAGTAAATGGCCAAGGTTCAAACACAGGACATAAAATACATGAAATTAGGAATAGTTTTGATATTTAGAACAGCTCAAAAGTTGGAAGGAAACTTAGAAAAGGGCCTAATTTGAATTCCTTACTGAATCCACACCAACCTTTTCTTCATAGTAGGTAAAACTGCTATCATGTTAAATTCTACAAACTTTAAATACTCTTTCTTTTAAAGCTATGCTCGCCAAATCTGCTCCCAAACCAAAACCAACAGCTACTTTATTATTTTCTCTCACAGGTAAAGCAGTAAACTAATACAGTAAACCATAAACTGGATATTTTATTTCTAGCTGAAAGATGGTCTAATGCCTAATGAATGCCTATAGCTCACCAACTCAAAAGTTATGGAATATAATAAAAAGCCTTTTACCAATTCATCAGGCAGGCAAAACTCCCCTTTACAATCCAGGATGAAAACTTGTCCTTACTGGTACTTTAAGTGCTCAGAGAAAGCGTGAATTGGTCCACAAAGGAAGAGGCAGACTCAGAGGTGCATTAAGAACCCTGTTCCTACAGCCTTTCTAACCACAAATACTACAGTTTTATTAACTTTAGCCCGACAATTTGGTCCAGCAGACATTACTGGTCAGATATCAACATCCACCAACTGCAGCACAGCAGTCCTGACAGCACATCTTTACCTCTAAGACTCATTCTCCCTTGACAACCCCGAGGAATGATTCTTCTATTACCTGCAATGATTTATTGGAAAGGTTTTAAAAGGTCCCGTGCTCCACCATCCCGACTGAAGGAAGGTGGTCAGTGGAGGTGATTACATCTTCACACAAACAGATCATCCAGTACTGACAGCTTTTACATTTCTCAACTTGGAAGAAAATAAAAACTAAGCCCTTGTCTATGTATGTAGACATAACACATTTGAAATGTGTAAGGCAAATATAAAGACTGAGGGTTTAAACCCTCAGTTTATCAGCTCTACAGGCCCAATTTTGCAATCAACTAAACCTACAGTACATTTTCATCAAGTGCTGCAAATCAGCAAAATATTAAATGAATCTTGAAAAAATGATTATGAATCCACAGTTCTGTTTGACTGTATAATTCTATTTAAGATTAAAATTACTATCATAAAAAGGCCACTTTCTGAATGTAATTCCACAAAAACATCATCACAAAAGCTTTTACTGCTATTTATGTCAGAATGTATTTTAAACAGTTCTAATCATTTACCTTTGTGGACACTTAATTAAAATTACAAAACCAATTTTAATCTGTAGTCCAATTAATATGCAAATATATGCAAATGTGGTAAATCAAGGTGGTGATTAAGTTAAGGACACTCTATTTCATGTCTGCTTTAAGTGTGAAAACAAACAATCTTTTTTGTAATTGTACTGATGGATTGTGATGTTTATAGGGTTAGTATGGGGTACAAATGTTTATGCATCAACATTATGCCAAAACAAAGATTTTATACTCTGGAGTGATTTAGCATCCAGCATACATTCAGATGTAACAAAGTCATTTTGCAGTCATCTTGTGAATTAGAATAAGGTCAAAGCAAAGTTAAATTTCTATGTCATCCATTTGTATGGCTATTTAAAATTCAACAATCACTTTCTGATGTGTTAGGTAAGAGCCAAGAAGTCTCAAGAATGGCATATTATCACCCTTTATCATTTAGTGTTCATAATACACTGGTTTATCTTTGATACTATTACAGAAATAGTTCTCCCATTAAGGTGCAAAGATATTCATCCTTTTTAACCCTTTTTTCTCCACAAGTTCCAATTTTTGCATCTGCAGCCAGGGGTTCATCTGCAGATACGCACACTATTCACCAAGTGTTGCCAAAGAACCCATTTCTGCAGCCACTTTTCACCCCTTCCTCTCCCCCACTGCTGACTTGGAGAGGTGTTGATGCTCCTTCCCCTCTGCCCGAAGTTAAGCCTATCTGTTGCTCTTCATAGGAATAGATATGAATTCCTCCATTTAGAGCAACTACACCCTTGGATTGAAGCTACTGATTTTCTCTGTCAAGAAAATAATGATATTGGTAGAGGTAATATTTAATTTTACAGCTTATTTGAGTTCATAAAAGAGCACAGCCTTCCCTTTGCTACACATTCTCAGGAGTAGCCAAATCTGTTTGGAAATACACTTAGTGCAAAAGGACAGCACTCACCTTATGTCATACTTGTTATATTTCAGCATAAACCCCACAGAATCCCTCTCCCCATACAGCTTTATTCATGATTGATTATATTTCCATCAAACACGACAATCATTTATGTCAGAAAAGAGTTCAAAAAACTTTGTCAATGTTGTTTTCACAACTGTGCTTCATTTCTCTTTTTTTTTTAAAAAGATTATGTCCAGAATAGTTCATAAGGCTAAGATTAGATATTATTAAAATACTCTTACTCCCAATACTTTATGCTTCTGCATCACTACTGTCACCACAAGACATGAGAACAGGAAATTCAGCTTCACTCAATAAAGCTATTTTAAAAGCCACATTCTCGCTTGACTGTATGAGTCTCCTAAAAAACACAAAGTATTTGGAAATTATCTAAAATATTTCAGCATTTTTAACAAGGACTACGGGCATCAGATTTTTTTGCAACAACAAACCTTATAAACTTGCATTTGGGATGCAAATCTCAGAATACACACAGCCATACCTATCATTTGGTTCCTGTAAAAAGCAGGACTGATGTATTTACGTGTTTCTGGATTTAACAGAGACTAAAAAACACCATAAAATTCACCTGTCAGGGATTCTAAAAAGATTTTTTAACATGTGGTTTCTGGCTTAAAAAAAACCCCAGACAACATGTTCCTTCTCCCTTTAACTGGATTCTCAAGAAAGAGTTGCTTCCACCAAAAAGGGCGAAGATTTGCTTTAGGAACTGGAAGTAGCCGAAGTCCTGTGATATCCTGTTCTACCTCCACCAGCTCTTTACCATGGAGGACCTGTGCCTAATTTCCACCATTTCTGGATGTGTTTTTCCAAGAGGAAAGCATACTGATTTCCACAAAGAAAAGCAGCAGAAATATGAAGATGGCACAGTTGACTGAGCCAGCGGTGCAGCTGGACCTGGCTACAACAAGTAAGAATGAATTTGGAAATTGTGGATGGCTTTCGGTGGAGAGCCAATGGAAGTTGCAAAGGTGAAGTTCTCAAGGAAAGGACAAGTACTTAGATTAGCCTTTGCATGCTCCAACATTTAACCTCATGTCCACAACTGCAATTACAGCCCCACGCTCTGGAATCGATGGACACAGGGACCACTGAGCAGGGCCTGAGTCAAAGGGCAGATCACCCAATGACTGTGTGTCCTGCCACTGGGGCCACTTCCTCACACAGCTGCTTGGCTCTGTGGCTTGGGAAGGGCCATTTCCTAAATCAGATGAATACTGCTTGTCCTGCCTGGATGAAAATCCACATAACGATCACAGGAGTGACGATCCAGCCAGGTCATCAAGCTGCCTCTTGACAGCAGAGAGACCACTGACCTCTGATGGGCTTCCATGGGGTCTAAAGATTGTGTGTTCACACTCCTGACTGGTTCTTGTGAAGCAGAACAAATAAAACCTTTGCCATGTACTTAAATATAGGAAAATGGAGTAACACAGATGCCCAGACACACACTCAGTTGAACACACGAGAAGGGTTCGCATTTAGTGCTGCCAGAGACACCTCCATCTATTCTCTGAGCCTGAAATCAAACATAAAGGTATCAAATACACCAGCAGAGTTCACAGAGCTGCTGATGCTTCGGCTGTAGCTTATTTTTCAGTGGGAGATAAAAGGTGATTCTCTGTATTACGTATCATCACAGGATAAATTTGTTGTAGCCGACTGCACTAATACAATAGCGCTGCCGACACGTATTGAAACTTAATCCCTCTGAAGGCACACGAGTCCCTTTTAAGTTTCAAACCTACACCATTGGAAAACATCTTACTACTGTGCATTCGAGAATACTTTTCTCTTTAGCTGCTCTTCTCACCCTTTTTACTATTTGTATTTATTTAAATGAAGCACTGATTTAAAATGGATCTGTAAATAAGTCATTACTCATGGTCATTCTCTGAGTATTAAACCACTGAAATTTTCTATAACCAGTTTTGATACACCCAGTTATAAAACATTCTTCTTGTGATGATGCATAGTTTACACACACATTTGAAAACTCAAGACACCATCTTACTACAACAGACAGAGTGGCATTCCACCTCCAAATGTAGATCCAGAGTTAAATCACACATCAGCATGTAAGAAAACCAAAAGCAATGTAGCAACATTCTCAATGAGGAACGGGAATGCTACAAAGAAAAGAAAATAATCTAAATCTCTAAAGGCAACACCTCCACACAGTTTATCTTTCACACTCTACTCTGCAAATGGTCAAAGTTTTCTTTTAAAAGTAAAAGGTACATAGAAAATTTAAAAGGTGGGTGGGTTTTTTCCTTCTTTTTATTGTCTCTAATGTACAGCACACTTGGATCGTGCTTCTTCATATTAGAAATTCAGGTCTTGTCTGTCCTAGGAGACTGCATGGAGACTGGGGAACTGGAGTGAAATGATCATGTTATCACAAGGAAAAAGAATGTGAAAAGTGAGTAACTGAGTGCAGAACTGCTCTTTGGGAGAGCTTTGCATTGGGCTTGGTTTATTAACCAATGTTGATCCTGACCAGTTACTAAATAAGAACAATCAGATGACAGATTTTGCTCTTTGTCTCAATAACCCTTGAGAGTATAGGGCAAGAGATGAAAATGAACATGTTTAACACATGCTGGTCTTCCATGTGTGTGCTTGGGTGGGAACTGCCTAAACATTTTGCAGTCTTTAAGATTAAAAAAGCAGTGAAAATATTGACAAGTATTGTAAAACCAAAAACTTTTTTTCCAAGGTTCCTTTATGCATAATGGGGAAACAGAAATCACAGCCCTTTTGGAGGAAAAAAAACATTGTATTTTTTCTGCTGGCTCTTTTTCAAGTCTCCTTTCGTGTTTGAGGTACAATCCTCCTGTAAGGAGGAATTTTTGACTAAGTGCCTCAGAAGATGACCCTCATTTACCTATTATTCAATAGTGATTTAAATTACTGGGTTTCTTAAGTTTCTGACCTCCTGTATTTTATGATGTATTTAAAACACTTTGACTCTTATGAACCATTTAATTAAATAGATAATAACTACACATTTGTCCTACTTGCTATTCACCAAAGTTAAGTTTCAACATCCTTCCAGAACTATCCAGCACCAGCTTTTATTTCAGATTAAAGAGGGGAAAAAATAGTCCTTGATTATTCCTATGATATTGATGACACCAATACATGTCATTGGAAAAAACGACAAATAAATTCACAATTTTTAAACCTATGGCTGGAAGAAGAAATGAGACAATTAGATGATATAAACTGCTATAATTGGCTTACATGGAACTGCAGATCTTTAAGTCAGATGAAGATCTGGTGCAAAAACCAGGGTTGCTCAAACAAACCATTCAGAAATGTTCGTCTCTGCCTTCTGCACGTTACAGGGGACAGACTAAAGACATGAGCTGTATAAAAAATGAGGCAGAAAAACCTCTGTATCCAGCCCAATATTACACTGTTATTTTGGTTACAAGATTTATGACATGCTCGCTACCCAACTATTGCAACTCACAAAGGCGGCATCTCCTCGGCTGTTTGGCTTCGTCAATAAAATGGATCCTCTATCAGAATCAGATGCTTATTACTCAGGATTAAAGAATCCATGTCACAGTTAAAACACTTTCATATGGTTAATGGACTTACTGCAGTTGTGCTAGAAAGGACCTTTAGGTCTGCATTATAAATGGCCCATTTTCTGGTTATGCTTTAAAAAGTTTAAAAAATTAATGCTTGCTGGACACAGCAATGCCCACAACACAGACCTTTACTTGAAGACTAACAGACTTTCATGACTTGACACAAGAGTATTCACTAAATCCTAGAATGGTTTGGGTTGGAAGGGACCTTAAAGACCACCTCATTCCAGCACCCTGCCATGGGCAGGGACACTTTCCACTATCCCAGGTCGCTCCAAGCCCCGTCCAACCTGGCCTTGGACGCTTCCAGGGATGGGGCAGCCACAGCTTCTCTGGGCAGCCTATTGATCATTAATGAATGGGAAAGGTGAACAGAATATCATCTAATTAAAATGCAGGCATGATGGAATATCCTGCTGGTTTTAAACAAGAAAATGCAACTCTGCCTCACTTTCTGAACACCATTTTGTTGTGCAATTTCAGGTATAATCTGGAATAGGACCAGAACATGTGCCAGCTGAACACAACTGCCTTTTTGAGACTGACCTAACAGGATCCTGGTGTAGGAGCACCAACATGGCTTCAAAAATATCTGTGTGTGGGTCCCTTTTTCCTTGGTTTCATTTTTAATAAAACTTCAGACTAGGATTCCTGTGGAAGGCACAAAACACCATGTGTTGATGCCTTGTGAATTGATGTAACAGAGAAATCAGGAAATAACTGAGGAGTTCCTTTCTTTTTACACACTTTCCTGACAAACCTGTCAGGATAATAATTGACTTTGGTACCAACTCAGACAGTATGGCTCAATTCTTTTGACCTATCTCAAAATTTATGCATTTGAGGTAATTTTGGACTTTCTCCCACAACAATGAGACCCTAATGTGGGGGGAAAGGACACTGTAAACTGTCTCAAAAATTCTGTCTTTGGCTTAGACAGCCCCAGAAATAGCTCCCAGTTGAAAAGTTAAAATCCTGATTATTAGTAAATAAAAAAACTGAGCACACTGGGTTCCTACAAGCTCAAGTGTGTGTGTGCACACACAGACATGCAGGAGCACACACATGTAAAGGACTTCTGTTCAGCCCTTCACAGCAAACCAGCTGATGACAAATACTTTTAATCTATTTGGAAATGTGGTTTCATAGTTCAGTCCTTTGGGGCTTGAGAACTTTGCTCATCATGTCTCTGGGGCATTGCACAGTAATCTCTGAAAAACTGCATGCTAGATTAGCTCTGAGGATGTTTCTGATGACAAAAGGCACTGAGGATCTTTACATTTATCTGACATGATGGAAGACCAGCACCTCCCAGTCAGACACAGGAGGTCCAGCACCCTGCAAAGAGCCAGGAACAGAAAGCAGAGAGCAGCAGTGTGAATCTTCAATTGCCAGGTTATCTCCAAGGGAGGAAAATCCACAGCCACATCTTTCTACAGTCAGGTTCATATGGTCCTCTTGGTTTCCATCACAAGGTAAGCTCCTATTTCCTATGTCCCAAGTTCAGTTTGCAGCACGTAGGCAGCTCTGAGGACACACCCCCATGGATATCCACAGTTCAGAGACTGCAATCTCACTCAGTTCCTCATTTATCCCCTCACTGCTCCCTGCTGTGAAGTTCCAATAAATAATGTAACTTTGAATGCTCGAATGTTTTGGGTTGGAAGGGACCTTAAAGTTTATCTCATTCCACCCCCCTGCCATGGCAGGGACACCTTCCACTAGCCCAGGTTGCTCCAAGCCCCATCCAACCTGGCCTTGGACACTTCCAGGGATGGGGCAGCCACAGCTTCTCTGGGCAACCTGTGCCAGGGCCTCACAGGGAAGAATTTCTTCCCAATATCTAATCTACATCTGTTCACCTTAGGGTCATTTCCCCTTGTAGGTCTAACTTAGGTTCAATTGTTGTACCTGGTCCCCACATAAAATTTTGCTTTTTTTGGTAAATGCTGCTATGACCATTACTGTGAAATCTGTGCAATTTAACTATTAAACCACATCAATCAGAGACAGAGTCCACCAACTCTGCCTTCTAAGCAGTGTAATACTCCACCCCAGGTGAATTTTCTATACATTTAATAACAGATTTACACAGTATTCTATACACAGATGCCAAAGTTCAGAAAAATTATGTTGCTCGTCCTGTTTCTACTGATGTTTCTACTGTCACGATGCCACAGAAATATTTTGAGAAATAAAAGAATATTTTAGAAAGATGGATAAAAGCAATGAACTACAAGATGGTCTTGTTCATGAGAACATCAGTGCATTAGCCTCATTCTTTTGAATGAGAAAAAAGCCACTGATCTGTCAAGGTTAAGAAAATGATCTTCACCTTGACAGGAAAACAGAGGTAGATGATTGAAAATTCGAAATTTATTAGCATTTTATTTTCCACATATTAAAAAATAACCTGACCACAGCAAAGTTTCTACAAAATAAAAAAAAAAACCTCGATGGCTGTGAAAAGACAGGCAAAGAAGAGAAGACTGATGATACAGCTGCTTGTTGCACTGAAAATGAGTGAGCACCTAAAAACCACCGTGATTTATTATGCACATAAATGGGGCTCTCAGAGAGCATGGAGATATTACCTCCAGCATGACTCATTAATAGGTTAAATTCTGTTGTTAGAATTGTTTATGTGCTTCACCTCTTTCCAATCAACTGAACAATGCACTGTCACAGTGCAAAATTAGAAGTCCAGGATGATCCTTGACGAGCATATTTAAACTTCACATGAACCTGGAGGCAATTTAAAAGAAGCCAGGGAACGAGATGACAATAGAAAGGTTGTTATGGGAAGCACAGGAACAGCACTGCTGAGAGAGGATACAACCCCACCTTCCCACTTGAGCATGAGATACAAAAGAATCATCAAAATCAACACGGGAAGAGCCCTGACAGCAACCACTTCACACCAAATTCCGTAGGTAGATGATACAAACCCCACACATGCAAAGCACTGAAATACTCAGGCAAGTTCAGTAAGGACAAACACTTCCTTCACACTGTCCACAGCCACTCTAACACTACTCTGAGCATTAGATCATTCATGGGGAAGGTGCTGATTATGTTTTTTTGGCATTTAGAAGCTCCTGAAGAAGTGTGATTTAAAGGCCATTTATCAGGAACATAACCTAACAAAATGTATGTTTTGTTCATTCACTCCCTCCTTTCAGATATGCTGATATTCAAAGGTAAAAACTGGGGAGTGTTACACTGGATGTCAGATTTCTGCACCTGGGTTTGTTTTCTGACTATCAGTGGTTGCACACAGAAAATCAATTGTTGGTGTTTAGTCATAGCAGTGACACTGGAATTATGGACACTCGATTTTAAAAAATATTTAAGAAATAAAATCATTTACTGGCAGAATTTCAGCCACCAAATAAATCTGAGCTTAACCAATACACTGATTAACATTTTCAGCACAACACAACTGTGGACATGAACCTGTATTGAGATGATATCCCAGTATCTCCTTATGCTGAGCCTTGATTTCAAAATATTTCCAAATACTCCTTTAGTTATTGCCACATCCCCAGGTGACTTTAGCAGGGTCAGGACTGGATCCCCTATGCATCCACATGGAATGATTCCTGTTGTCTTAGCTGATATTTACATCTGTATTAACTTCATACCTTTAGAAATTAATAAAGTGCAGCTCCTCACTTCCTTTATAGACATCCAGACATATAAAAAAAAATTGCTGAGTTGTATTTATGGCTATACACTTAATTCTCGATAACAAAATAACTAATTGTTCCCAATAATTTCTTCTGGCATGTAGCAGTAGTACTTCTTGTAATCCATTTTATTCATCTGCAGTAATTCATCCCATTCAGAAGAACGGGATTTAAAAATAATATTTAAACAAGGTCGAGGATAACAACTAAAAGGTGCCCACAAGAGGCATATTTAAATGCCTGCTAAATATATTTACCTAAGTCAACAACGAAGTTTTATTTGGCAATTCTACATTTTAAAGCTATTGTCTCAATTAGGCCAAAAAGGAGGATACTGCTTATGACTGCAAGTCTCTGCCTGCATTCATTTATTGTTCAGTTCACAGTCTCTGAATACAACACAATCCTCCAACGGAGTCAGCTTTCATAATTCAGCAGTACAAAGTCTGCAAACACATGTAACCTAGATCCATATTTCACAGTGACAGCATATGATAGCAGAATGTGAAGTATTAATGCTAGTGTCACTACAGTCCTACACTCTACTGCACTTTAAGAGAAAGCAGCTGCTGAGATGAAATGTGTGCCAACTGTCTGAAGACAGAAACATAAGAAACATTCCTTCTGTTACAAAGGGAGAGACACACACAAACAGACTTTCTTTTAGACTCAACAAGCACACAAAGTTTCTTACTTTCGCCGTTCCCGTTTCTATTTCAGCACGGCCCGCGCTGTGGGCGCGGGGAACACGTGCCTGGGTGGGAGCCCCGGCCAAGGAGGAGCTCTCCAGGCAGGGGAGGGTTGGATGAAAGGGATGCACTGGGACAGGAAACTGCTGGAGTGGTGACACCCATCTGGCATGAGTCTCCAATTGTGGAATATAGAATAATTTAGGTTGGAAAAGCTCTCTGAGACCATCGAGTCCAACCGTTCCCCCAGCACTGCCAAGCCCACCCATGGCCCATGGCCCCAGGTGTCACATCGACAGGTCTTTTAAATCCCCCCAGGGATGGGGACTCCATCACTGCCCTGAGCAGCCTGTGAAAATGCTTTGCAACCCTTTCTGTGAAGACATTTTTCCTAATATCCAACCTAAACCTCCCCCTGATGCAACTTGAGGCCATTTCCTCTCATCCTATCACTTGTTACCTGGGAAAAGAGACTGACCCCACCTGGTTCCAACCTCCTTTCAGGCAGTTGTAGAGGGTGAGATCTCCCCTGAGCCTCCTCTTCTCAAGGCCGAACACCCTCAGCTCCCTCAGCCACTCCTAATACATTCAGAAAAACCCAATTTCCACATTTTTATCACAGTATCTGATGTGATACACAACATAAACATCCAGCACGCTGTTTAGACCTGCTTTAGGACCTTCCAGGAATACTACAGAAGCTTCTCAATAATCAAAGCAGTGGAACACCCTCCTGCCTGCAAACATCTTTGCCCTAACCCATCTCTGCGGAGCTCGTGGCTTGTACGTGCTACTGAGGGCTCACTTAATTAGACCAAGGGGCACGCTACAGAATTGGATTAACCAGGTGAATTTTTTTAATCTATTCTCTACACAAAGATCAGTAGAGAACCTGCTTTTTTCGATTTGTGTCTAGTCCTGGAGCAAGCCCACCAAACGATCCCCCACGTGCCGCATCGCCAGCTTCCGCACCCGGCGCTGCAGTGGGAGTGTGACATAATCTGAAACGTTCGGCCGTAATTCACTTAAGAACTAGTACAACCTCATTGACCTCCTTATCAAACAATTTATTGTGCATTTACAGACTGGACAATGAAATAGAGGAGGTAAGGTATTAATGGTGACACTATTTGGCAAGCTCATAGCGCAGTTCATTCAAAAGGCAATTTTAAAATTGAATGAAGAGGTTTGACTAGGCAATAAAAACAGCCACAATGCCAGTGAACAGTACTTAGGAGGAAAGCCTCTAATTATCCTATTTATAAATCAACAGCAATTTTACTGATGACTTCTTCTCAAACTTGATTAAAATAACTTCAAAAAAATTAAAAAATAATCAGATCATATTTATTTTATTAAATTACGATTTTAAAGCATTATTGATTCTCTTCATAAACGAAAATGATAAAAACTTGAGGACAAGAATGAGACAACATTTTTTAAGAGAAACATTTGTACAACACTCTGCAACATAATTATAGTGCTGCCCTTGGGGAAGGGGATTTTATTTTATAATGAGAATGTTTACACTGTTATGGGGTTCAATCTATCTGGGAGGGAAGGTTAAACTTCTTTCCATTAAAGACAGGCTTATAATGAAAAGCTCTGAAAGGAGAATGGAGTCTAATATAGTAGATGTAATGGCCTATTAAATGATTCACACACACAAAATGAATCAAATTCATTGTATCTTACTGCTCTTTTATGACAAAATTGTCGAAAAAATAAAACTATTGTCAAGATAATTGCATATTACATATACTGTATTACTGTAACTACTATTCTTATTGGGTGACCCACAGTCTACATTTTAGGTACATTAATAGGACATTACATTTTAAATACTTTATAGTACTGGATGTTGCACAAAAATCCCACTTTCACTCTGAAGGCAAAAATCAATTCAGACTTAAAGTCATGCTGCAATTCTGCATCATTCTTTTTCAATTAAGTTTTTGCATACATTCTTTATGATGTCATTTCTACATTCCTGCAACAGATGTTTGTTTATATCCTAATTTACCCAAATGCTGCCTTACTAGTCCCTGAAGATAACCTCTACAACCAGCTTATGTTTCCAAAACACACTACAAGAAATGTTTTCTTAAACTTGGCCCTTCAGTCTCCTGGTAAAAATCACCATCTCTGATCACTAATGGACACTGTTCTTAAAAGAGTTTGAAAGTAACAAAAAACCCATCAGAAATTAAATAAAAGTCATGGTACATCTCTAGAAAAAATAATGATATATCAGTAGGTTGAGAAGTAAAAAATATTTGGGTTTTGCACAAAGGATTGAAAGTTTTACACAAGATCTATAATACAATAATTTGGTCTGCTCCTAAGAGTTCATTAAGGAGCTGGTCTCGCAAACACACATGCAGACTGAGAAAGTCCACCTGGCTTTAGTTAGTCACCCACAGAACTGTCCATAGGTGCTCAAGCACAGTTATATTAAACAACAGAAACCTTGGTTCATTATCTTTTTGAGGTGCTAATGCTTCTTAAATACTGGCTGCACTATTTTCTTGTGTTGGAAAGTCACAATATGTACCAGGTGTTATTATAATGCAAGTGGAAGTATAAATGTTATAGGACTAAGAATGTTTTGGGCACTTTTATCCAGTAATTAAAAACACAATCAGCACTGGCCAGAGCTATCACTTTCCCAAACTAATACCCAAAACCCAGGATACCACAGATAGCTAAAACTTATCAAAAGATACTGTGCTATGTTTCTAGAAGTCTTTGCAGGTATAGCAAGAACTTCAAAGTACCTCAAAATCTCAAATAATGTCAACTAAGTTGCATAAAAAATAAGCCAGAACTTCTAAAGTCTCCTGATGGCATTTAGATTTCTCTAGGAAGGACAACCTTGCCGAAGTAGGTTATTATATTTTAATGAATAAAGGACATAGTTAAGCATTTGGAAGCTCCAATCCTTTTCTGAGCCTTTTCTAGTATTAAGAATATTTCAAATTTTTTTAATTATTTATTATATTTATGATATTGGGGGAAGTTTAATGCAAGCACCAAGTCATGAGTGGTGCATGAGGAACCACACCTTCTAATTTGAGCCACAGCTTCTATCCAGCTTCTGTGAAGAACCTGTTCAGTGAGGTTGAAAACCCCAACATTTCTCATCTACAACCGTCTATGGAAACCATCACATTTCAAGCATTACCTAGGCTATACATGCCTGATGGATTTTTTTTTAAAAATACAATTTAAAACCAGTCTAAAATCTGACACGATTTCACAGCATAAAACTATTTCTTAAAGCTTTTAACACTGACAACAGAGGCAAGAAAAAAAATTCAGAAATATTTTAATTACAGGAAGAAAGATGGGGATTTTTCACTTTTATGTTCCTATTATTAGAATTCAAAGCAACAGAAATAATCCAGATTTTATAATATGAAGTGAGATTATTTCTCCTGCAGTACACATCCTCCCCCAGAGGGTAAGACCCAGTTCTTAAGCACCAATCAAAGGCTTTTACACATAACTGCAATAAAACAAAGTAATCACTCATATCTCATTGAGGCATCCGGTACAAGAAGGTGAGAAATTAGAACAGAATATTTTCAGAAAGAAAAGTGGTGGGATAAATAGCAAATGAGTAATGTGGTTTAGTGGAAAGTGTCCCTAACCATGGCAGGGGGTTGAAATGGGATGATGTTTAAGGTTCCTTTCAACCAAACCATTCTGTGATTCTATGAATTCACTCACCTTGCTTACAAAAGCAAAATACACTGAAAAGAACAAAGCTCTATCCATGAACAAGGCCCTCTTCTATTAAAATTAATAAAGTAGCTACATACAAGTATATTATATGCAAGGAGATGGAGAAATTACCAAAGTAGAAAAACATAAACAGGAAATGGTACAGGTTGTTGAGGCCAAATTTAAGTTATTTTCCACAGGTGCAGCAGTAGAGAGTGAAGTGGGAAGCCTGAAAGGCAGCTCAATAGTTAGAGGACATGCAATAGAGAAAACAGCCCATTAAATAACTGGACTCTTAATTCACCAGTGAAGGAGCCACTCCAAGACAGTTTCTTGAGTGACTGAAGGTAGAGAAGGTTGATTGTCTTGAGAGGAGGCTCTGAATAGTTTCATGCTGCAACACTACAAGCCTCAACTACTCTTCCTGGAGTAAAATAATGCCAAGAATACACATTATCCAGCAGATGCTTTTCAAGTGAGTCATTTAGGACTGTGTGTACGTGGATGAACATTCATTCAACAATCGCTAACAGTGAAGGTTCATCAAATTAGCCATTTATTTTCCCCTTCCCTTCATATCTGATTCCAGAACCTGTCTTCTCCTCTCTTTTTAAGACTGTATTACCCACACTTTAGGCATCATTATTACTGCACTGGAATAATGCTGACACACAATGGTAGCCCATAGTTAAGGAGGAGGATGAGCTGCACGTCCTCCCTCATCATTGTGTTTGAGTATCTCCACTCACCTAACAACTGATCCACGGACAGGCAGATTTTCCAGATGAAGAGGAATATCACTACAATTCTCCCATGAAATGGTTAAAAGCTAGAAAAGTAAATACCAGAGCTTGCACCTCTGAAGACAATAAAGTGCTCAAGTCAAATTTCATATATCCAAACAAAGCATCTTCATCATCACGAGGCATCCTCCTAGTTAACATTCACTTTGGGAATTTCAAGTTAACAAATGCTTTCCAAACTCCATTTTTTCCTCAAGGAAAATCCATTTGTTTTCTTTATAGTAGGTCTTTTAAAAGGGAGTCATAACTGATGGATTACAACATGTTCCTACCTTTTCAATCTGAATTTCATAAGAATAAAATAAACCACAAATGAAAGTGCTTGTACCAGGCACGTTGAACCTTTCTTCTTCTATTAGCATATCAGTCTGCAATCATAACTAGATCAATAGCGAAGATATCTGCTTAAAAGAGCACCATGCTTTCCTTTGTCAGAAATTCATTACTTTTTATTAGGGTCATTGCTTGAAAACTTCAAAACACCATATGGACCTAATTGTGGTTTATTTTGGCAAAAAGGAAGACACTGTAGAACAATTGAGGCATTACATTCTACAATTCCATTACTTTCATCCCTCTCCGTTTTATTACTGTGTCATTAAAGGCAACTTGAGTGAGCGAAGAATTATAGTGTCATGTGTACGGGCTAGTAGATTAATAACAAAACACACTCAAGTTTAAAGGTATCTAACAGCTGTTTTCATTATTTTGTGTAAATACGCTTGAAGCATATCTATCTGATTAGTGGATAGAGTGCTCTTCTCTGTCACATGCCATGGGCACTGCTATGTGCAAGTAATCAAAGTGCTCAGAAAATGAGTTTACATTGTTCACTGCTGAAATACACAAATGTCAGAAAGTGACTGCGCATCAAAGCTTAGGCAAATCAGCTGCTGCAAACAAACAGACTCCAATGCACATCGCAGCTCTAAACACTCCTCTGCAGCACAATGGCTGAACAGGACTTATTGCCAGCCCAAATGAAGTGATGCTCGTGGAATAATAAGTTGCTAACGTATAGATGTGCCGACGAGTTCAGCACCGGGCACCGCTGAAAAGAGCTCGGCTGCTTCCAGAGCCAAACATGCACTGGTTTAATGTCATAATATCAGGCAACTTTGTGGATCTCACACAAGGTTTCACTAGAAAACAAAACCAAAAATACGATTTTTTTTTTGCCTGCTATCGCCTTTTTTTTAAAAAAAATTTTAACATTTTAAAATATTTTTTATCAATTTTTAAAATATTTTTGTGACTGAGTTGCTAGGAATTCTGACAGCTAATCCTTCCTTTTATTGGCAACAAAAAGACAACACTCCAGGCACCCAAAAAGGGTCAAAACTTCTCTTTTCCATATATAGTCACATCATCCAAGATGGGCAATTCAAACTCAGATGGCAGATAACACAAGTGAACTCCGAATCCCAAAGACGTGTGATGAAGTTTGAGGAGGGACAGATGAAATTTCAGTCACTGAAAGGAATTACTGCATAACAAATTCTTCTTTCTGTGCTTTGTTTGCTTCTAGCAGAGACTGAGGCAGTTTTAGTATTAAAACTACATCAAGATGAAAATGAAAGAGCCCTACAGACTCATCAAAATAAGAAACTTAAAATAAACTCATTCTGACTCCAACGAGTTCAATGGAATAATTCTATCCAAATGCTTCAGTGATCAGAAGTAAACTGAGGCAAAATGGAGAAGGATGCTTAGAAAGCCACAAGACTCAAACATTCTGCCTGAAGACGGTTTTTGTTTGAAGAACATCTCACCTAATGCTTTCCCAAATCCCCGTGGTTGTGAACCCTTTGGTACCACTTCAGTTTGGGCTGTTTTCTGAGGGATGCTCAGGCTACCACAAAACAACAGCGTCCAAGAAGTTGTTCATGTCTCATCCCTGGAAGTGTCCAAGGCCAGGCTGGATGGGGCTTGGAGCAACCTGGTCTAGTGGAAGGTGTCCCTGCTCAGGGCAGGGTTGGAATGAGATGATCTTCAAGGTCCCTTCCAACCCAAGCCATTTTAGGATTCTATAATTCGAAGATCAATCCCTCAAAAACTCCAGTGTGTCAAAGGGAGAGGAAGGGAGGGACCAAAAGCATTGGTTGTGACGTGGTTTTCTTCAAAAGCACTAAAATGTTCAGATGAACCCTCTACATGCAGTCAAGCAAAAATATTCCTCTGATTTTTTTTTCCCTTCTCACCCTGGTCATTATGAACATGGCTAATAAAAAATTCATCCTGATCCCAAATGCAGGCAGAGGTTGAGCAGATGAGCTGGACATACCTTGCAGGACACTGCTCATTTATGAAACACCTGATTAATGAAATACAAGACAAACACCGTGCAGAATACAGAACAGACTGGTGGTCATTTATAGAGGCTGGAAAAAACATAATCTTCATGGACCAGTTCAGGTCTCAAGACTGAAGTCAGCACTGACCAATTCATAGTCCATCTTTTTTCACCTTAATTTTGGGAATAACATCACAGCAAACGTCTGCAGCTGCCTGGCACTACTCCTGTATTGTTTAACCAACCATTCTATGAATTTATCAAACCCTCTTACATTTCAGTAGTGTTTTGACAGTCATTTCACAACTAAATTCCTCTCTGGAAAATCAAAAAAACCAAACCAAGCAACCACCCTATACACCCTTTTTTTCATTTCCAGTCTCAGCCATTTAATAATGACCAATTTATACCTAGTGGATGTTGCAAGGATTATCCTGGAACTTAAATAATTCCTCCTCTTTCATGGCATTTATCCTCTGACTGTATTTATAAAGATTAACATATATCCCCTTCTCAACCTTTATTTTGCTAGGACAAGTGAACCATACTCTTTTAATCTGCTCTCATAATACAGATTCTCCTAATCATCCTAGCAGCAATTCTCTACACCTGTTTCACAGTTTAAATTAATCTTTCTTGAACATGGGTGACCAGAACAACACACAAATTTTTCAGTGCTTTACATAGAGACGTCAATCTGTATATTTTAAAATATCTCTTCTATTTTATGTGAGACTCACATATGCTCTTTTTTGTACATATTTGGTATGGTGCAGCTTATTTAGCCAGACTAAATGTCTGCCATGTTTGTGACATTACCTGCATATTCATATAGACTGGGCCACCACTCAGCACACAAAAGTGACCAAGGGAGGGAAGATCTGCTTGATTTCTTCTCTGTTTGACATCTGTGAGAACTGTATCAGCTGGAGATAAAAAATGCTTGAGGGTCTAAAGGAGAACATGGTTGTGAATAGTTTGGGGGTTTTTTGAGAGGAAAAATTGAAGACATGCAATCCTGTCATACAGCATCCATGAGGAGTGTTCTGTCACAGACAGGGGAATATACTTAAAATCTAAGCCATCCTGGACAAATTAAATCAAGAGTCTCTTCAAACTGGTGCAGAACCAACACAAAGACACCTGTGATTTCTAGACAAAAAGAGCTGATGAGGAAGGACAGTTGGAAAGATGAGGGTTCTGGCATGATGGTGAGACATCACACACCATTAACCAGATGGTATTTCAGGTCCCTTCCAGCCCAAGCCTTAGTTCCATCACTGGTTGGGCACTAAAGAACACAGAAACAATGTGGTCTGATGATAAGTCCCAGGGCTGGGGAAGGAAGGGGGGTAAGAAATCCATTCAGCAGGTCAAAGCTGGACAAAGTCTAGTTATCTGCAAGCCTGAGCTGAGCACTACTCAAGAGTCATCTTATAGGAAACTTGCAGTTTTATGAGGAATCTACTGTAAAATTTACCACAGATTGGATGATTTAACTTGATATCTAATTTATTCTTTCTGGCTGCTGTTAGTGCCTATAACATTGCTTGAAAAACAGACTGAACATAACGATATCTTCTTTTATAAAATCCAGAACTACTGTGCTGCAAATACGGATTTCTCAACACAAAATGCTCCATCACTAAAAAAGGCAATGCAAAACCAACCCTACATACTTGAGGAAAACCTGGACCTGTTGGAGCGAGTCCAGAGGAAGCCACGAAGATGCTCAGAGGGCTGGAGCCCCTCTGCTGTGGTATGGACAGGCTAGGAGAGATGGGGGTGCTCATCTTGGAAAAGAGAAGGCCCTGGGAAGACCTCAGAGCCCCTTACGGTGCTTAAAGGGACTCCAGGAGAGCTGGAGAGGGACTTTGTACAAGGGTCTGAGGTGACAGGACAAGGTGAGGGTGGCAAAACACTGGCACAGGTTGCCCAGAGAAGCTGTGGCTGCCCCATCCCTGGCAGTGTCCAAGGCCAGGGATGGACTTGGAGCAACCTGTTCTAGTGGAAGGTGTCCCTGCCCACGGCAGGGGGTGGAACGGGATGAACTTTAAGGTCCTTCCAAGTCAAACCATTCCATGATTCTATGAAAAAAATGCAGGGAAAGCAGTACTGGACTTGGATGTCCCACAGGTCTTCAACAATCATCCCTACTACTTGCCGTTTGCAAGCCCAAAACTCCGATGAACCCTCATCACCATTTGGACACACATCTTTTCCACAGTAAAGCAGAACAGCCTCTACCTTAAAAGCACTTCTGGCACGTTTATGTTGGGATTTTCATATTTTTAAATGTATGCTAACTGAATTATTTAAAGGGAAGAAGAGGAAGATTATTTCATCTGAGAGTCACAACTGAGCAGGGGGAATGTCCAAAATATAAAATATTAAGTATTTGGAAATGCAAAGAAAAAAAAAAAACCACAACAAAAACCTAACAGCATAAAAACATTCCTTGCACAACAAAGAAATTATCTGTGATTTGGTAAAATTAAAAATCATTTAACTTCATCCCATTTGGTTATGTATAAATAAAACATCTGTGTTAAGCTGTTCTCACACATTACATAAAGGTCATCTCCATAGGACTGGAGAGCTACGCTTCAAGTTTCCTCTTCAAACTGTGATTTTATGTTTTCCATCATGTAATTTTGTTCTCTTAGTCTCTATTCTCTAAAATTCCTACAGAACATGTTCATATCTTCTCCACTGGCACTTCCATCTGACAGTACCTCTGACTGTAACCGGAATGGGCTGTCTGCAATGCAGCACACAACAGTGCTTGAAGCAGACCCAACCCACTTACAGTTCTAGTTTCCCATTTAATAACAATTTTCAAAGGGACTTACTCCACTATTCTTTTAAAAGGTCCTGCTTGTTTGGGTTTTGGTTGTTTTGGTTGTATTTTGTTTCCTCCAAACTAATACTGCATACAGGAAGTGTGGGTTTTTCTGAAGGTATTGCCATTACCCCATGAATGGCAACAGATTCCTTCATTCTCCTAAAAATGATTTCTGAGAACATTTGGTATGCTTACTGAAGAATTTCTAAAAACTCAGATATCACTTCCTACTCTTTACATTTTTTTGCAATTTCTAGCACATTACCTACTTTCTTTTCCATTGTATTACAACAAGTACCCAGAATATTTAAACAATAAGGTTCTGTCACTGCCTCATGTAGCAACTAAGAAATAATATGCCCAACACAACTGCCTCCCTCTCTGTTACAATTCTGTAAGCGTGAAATCCCTTTAAAGAAAAAAAACCAAAGAAATCCACCTTCACTTCTATGCAATATTCATGAATTCCATAATAAAAAAATATGGAATTGTTCAATCTTTGAAGGGCAGTATTTTGAAATGCAAAATCCAGCAGGGACAGCCTTGTCTATAAAAACCATCTTTCACACATGCAAAGGATTTAAGTCTGTACCTTTGTATGGATTGGAAGGGAACTGGAAGGGAATTTTGTGCCACCTCTTTCCGCCCGTGCTAACACTGTACTCCCACCAAGTGCCAAGTGCCCTCAGCTCCCACTGACTGCAGTGAAAATGAGGGTATTTAGCACTTTGCAGGATCCTACTATTAATCAATAAGCTTTTTCCACTTTGAACAGAAGAAAAAAAAACAACCAACCAAACAAACAAAAAAACCCCACAGCTTTAAGTCTGCTGTGACAATTTTAACCAATTAAATTTAAAATTCATGATTCTTATTACAGCAATTTGATACAAACTCTGAAAGTATTTCATGTCTAAACCATCCTGTACAGGGCTGATATTTAACCTGATCCCAGCCCTCACGAGAAAGGCTTTTTGTTGTGAAAGAAGAGAAGGAAGAGAGGAGAACTGAGGTAGGAAGGTGGAGAAAGCCCCAAAAAGGCCTTTGATTGTGCTTTTAAAAATGTAACATAAAATCGTATTAAACCGATCAACAATTTTACTACTCTGGAAATTAAAAAATATATTATTGTTTTAATTCAGAGTAAGTACAGTTGCATGACTGTATTGCAGATCAAATCCCAGGAGACTGAAAAGCGCCATCCACACCAGTTGCTGATGAAGGTGTCATTTTCATCTCTTCTCCCATGACATCCCTCAACTCCAAATGCCCACACTTATTACAGCAAGGTAGGCTATTCTCTTCCCAAGTTGCAAAGGAATTATTATGCATGGAAGTGCATAATAATCCAGTCCAGTCGTGACTCTACCACTGACTTCCCACATGAATATGCACGAATCAATTAAACCTCTGAATGCATCAATTTCCTTCTCGAGTAGTAATGATAATAATAATAATAGCTGCCCATTGTATAGGGCACTGCATGTAATATTTTTAATGCCTGCTAATGAAATGTGCTATTAATTATTAGGATGTGGTTTGTTTTTGAAAGCCAAGTTACCAGCACGTCTCAAGTTTGCATTCAAAGTGACACAACTTGAATATTTTCTAAGAAAACTGCCTATGGGGAAGTATTATGGAAAATCTTCCTTAAAAAGCAAATGGTATTTAAATCAGTATGAGAACTTCTAGCTCTTACCAGCTCTGCTGCAGGGAAATTTGCAGCTAAGGGGTTAATCAGATTAGATGGGAGTGGTTATAGGCTCAGTGCCACAGGTTTTGCCCTTTGTGGCTTCTCACATCCCAGACTTGGAAAATATGAGCTGTGATACTGAGAAAGGTAAGAAGCCAGCACAGCCCCATAGTGATAAATGAGTTTGCATCATCTGTCATTAGAACTTCCTGCCAACAGGGTCATTCCCTATTAAATTACCACTTGTCAATGTTTAAAATACTGATTGATAAATGACTGTGCCAAAACTGATAACACGACAGCTTTTATTTTCTAATATTCTTGGTTACCACATTCTGCTACTTCAAGATACAGATATAGTAGGGGTTTTTTTTCAAGTACTTTAGTGAAAGACAATTTAATCTAATACAAAACTAACAGGTACTGTATAATGATTGGTCCTGATATACATTACATACTATTCTTCTTGCCAAAATAAACCTACTGGTGATTTAGCGATATGGGTAGATCCAAGTTTCACATTTCATCAAATGCTAGTAATCTGTTTTATCAATATAAACTGCATTTTAATGAAAAAATTCTTTTCTTCAGTACACTTCACTTTTAATTCCCCAGAGTATGATAATTCGTTCACGCTGTAGAACAAGAATGTTTTACAAGACCTTAACTCTCCAGAGAAATTTCTCTGTAAATACAAAAAGCAAGTTTTATGGGAATGTGTTGTATGCAACATGAGCAGTACCCAACATAATAAAAAACTAGGTTGCACAGAGAATTCTGCTTAAGTATCCTTGTGAGCTATTGTGAGCCTAAATGGTTATTATGATAGTGTTTAGTGGAATACCTATATGACAGATAAAAGAGAGTCAGTAAAACTATTTTTGTCCCTGAATAGATAAAAAGAAATTACTTTTTAGCAAGTTTTGCAGAATGAATACATCCCAGCAGACCCTTCAGCCAGGCCCTTCTTTAGGAGGGCTCAGTCTGCTGCTGCTGGAGAGGTCTGGGGATACACATTTTGAGGGTTAAACGGGCATGTTCTGCCTGGAAGACCAAGCTGAGGCAACAGCTCCTCTTCTATCATCCAGAGGGAGAACAGAAACTCCTGCATGACCTCCAAGGGCACGTGTGGAAGAAGCACCATGTAAGAAAGCACCTCTGAATACAGATGTTTGAGGCATCCTTCATTCGACTGCCTAAAGCCTCGCTGCAGGTGCAGCTTCCTGCAGGCAGCACCTACCCCAGAGGTGCAGGAGGCAACCAACCTGCTGCCAAAGGCTCCAGAATGGAAAGACTCCATTTTATGCCCCCACACTGCACTTTCCTCCCAGTAGGTGCAGTGTCCCAGATCCTCAGAGCATCCCTCACTCTTGCTGGGCAACTCTTAGCGTGCCAACACCGACCCTCAGATCCCGCTTGCGGCAGGTGAGGAGGAAAGACATTCAGGGGAGTAATTTCCATCACTCAGTTCTTCAGCAGCAAGCCCCAAGGTAGGAGCAGTCTATTGGCATTATCTCATTATGCTAATGACCCATAAACCGTGGTGGCAGGGAGGCTGTGCCGACCAGAGAGGGCACGGCACTCCACGGAGGTGCCTGAGCCACCACCAAAGGCAGCAGCGACCCCCAGAACCACAATCACTGTCATTAGCAGAGCACTCCACCTAAGCTTATGTATGCAATTTCACTGGAGGGCTAATTAGCCAAAAAAACTGCTCTTCTAAGGTGTATGGCTTCCCAGATGCAAGACAGTTCTCTAGCTCGTGTGAGCATCTCTGTGTGCAACGTAGACATGTCCCCAGTGCCCACCTATAGCTTTGGGCTCTTATGGATTCCAGTCTCTCCTTGCTTATTGACACCTGCATTTTTCCAGCACAGCAAAGTTCAATCCTGAAAACCTTGTCCAAGTGATGCAATTTTTTTTCTTCTTTTTTTTTTTATTTCCTCAAAACAGACTCACCCACACGCGACAGTCACGTTTCTGTACAAGAAATACTGTCAGCATCTTTTAAAATCTTCTACTTTAGTCGTGAACTCCCTTGACTGGCCCTAGAATACTCTCTAATTTGGAAAATTCTGCCTCTCTCACACTATAACTGAAAGAATATAAAGAAAAGAATATAAACTGAAAGAATATAATCCAAATTGTTTAAAATGTCCTGTTAAGTTTACTAAGTTATAAAAAGCAAATGAAGAAGCAAGTCTGAAATCTCTAATTCTACTTCAAAATGTGCAATGCCAATAGTACAAGATACCCACCAACAAGTTTCACTTAAAAAAACACTATTTTTATTTTCTGCTGTAATTCTCATCCTCTCATGTTTCTTTTATATTGTTCCACCTAAGTACAATGTGAATTTTGAGCTCTGAGGAACATTACCTCATTCTTGCTTATAAAAACATCTTCCTTTCCTACCGCAACTTGATGCTAATAATAAAGATATACTACAATCAGAGGAACAGCAATAATAACCAAAATCTAAATTACAATTTTCATTGGAATGAATTCCAAAGAGTACATAATTTGACCCCACTTTGCTGAATGCCACAGACAACGTGGATACAGATGGGATGAGACTATTCATATAAAATCACAGAATGGTTTGGGTTGAAAGGGACCTTTAAGATCATCCAGTTCCAACTCCCTGCCATGGACAGGGGCACCTTTCACTAGACCAGGATAATGGATATCCAAATACCAACAAAGACCTTGCAGAAGTATTCCAGAGGCCTCTTCTAGCACATGGAGAAGTGAGTACCAAGGATAACATCAGTCAAAAGGGAATTGCCTTACTAGACCATCATTTTCCAGTGCAAAAGTGGAAACAGATTATATCAAAATAGACTTTATTGATTGTATAATAAAAATAATAGGATTTTATTTATGTTACAATTGAAAATATACTAAAATTAAGCCAATGTCAACATAAGTGTGAAATATGATGTATTTAACTCACTGGGCTATAAACCCCCAGTCTGATACACAGCACATATGGCACAGAAGATCAGCCACTGGTCTCCATCCCTTGCAATACCAATGCATTGTGGAGGGACAGCCTTAACTTGGAGGGGTCTTTTGTCTCTGAGCTTAGAAATACCTTGAGATGTATTTCTACATAATATACTTCACCAGAAGGCACAAAGAGCAGAGTTTGAATCAGAAATTATATGGGGTGAGTATATACAGAGTAATTGTGGCACCACAGGATGCATTATGGAAGCTGGTTGTTGTCAGAACCAGAAAACAGGAGGATTAAGTCAGTAAATATCTTATTCTGGTAAATCCTGAAATCCTTTCATCTCTTCTCATTGTCAGATAAGGACCACAGTCTGGTGGTTTGCTCTGGGAAACCCCAGCACATGCTCTTATGACAAGTATTTATCGAAAAGAAGATTCTTTATAAAAAAACATCAATAACTTCCTCTCAGAAATAGAAAAGCAGTGGTTAGATGTCCACTTGAAATATTTAAATACACATTACACATGTCTAGTGTTACTTCTAAGGGTATTCACAAGTGTTTCCTATGGTATCCATCATTATACCTCCCCTCTTCAGTGATCATTGACTATGCTGCTTGTGCTGTTTGTGTGCCCATCACCTACAGTAATTATATTAAAAGGTAGATATTTTACAGGATTAACTCCTGTGACATGATCCTTTATTACACTGGCTTTGATCAAGGGTCAGATATATTTTATTTTGCCCTACAACTGCAATATTAATCTAAAATAATCTAAAAAAGCTCACCATCGCATGCGTGAGGGTGATTGCTTAGATCACCTCTCCCTCCCAAATCCAAATGTAGATTATGTTTCAGACACAAACATACCCTGAGACATTCACACGCAAAATAAAAGAGGTCAAAATAAAAAAATAAAAAAAACCCTCCACCCTGGTTATTTTGCCTTCAGAATTTTTAAATATTTTCCCAACATCTCAGCAAAATTATGCATTTTAAAAAGACTGCAGGCACTGAAATGATTGTCAGTCATGCAAATAATCACTTACTTACACTGTATGAGTTTGGTTTGGATAAAGCAAATTACCATTTGAAAATAACTTGAAAAACACTCTGGGCTAAGAGCTTGCTTTATAAATTTTAGCTTGGCCACAATTTTTCTTAACCTTTTTCTCCTCCATCTCCATTCAGTCACTATACTAATACAATCTAAATTAAAAAAACAGCATTGAATTGCCACAGGTGCATTCAACTTTATATAAAACATGTAAAGAAATAGTAAATAGTGGCTGCAGCTGAAGGTCAAAACCTAAAGAACTTCAGAGTTAAGCAGAAACAACCCTTTCTTCTCCTTTTTTTTTTCCCTAGGATGATATTAGGCTTTGTCTAAACACCTCAGATCTTACATCTAGAATTAGCTGTTGAATAAAATATATATATTAGAAATAATAGGGCTGCAATTAATCTGTGTTTCTAATTACTCTGCTGTGAAAGTTTTACAGTCACGCAGTTGTTTATGAACACCTTAATTTTGTCCATCCTGCTGAAACGAGGTTTTTGATGTAAGTCCAGTGACCACAATAAAAGCAGGAAAGTTGTCCTGCTTTGTGAGACGGGATTTAATCCGAGAGCAGGACACCAGAAAAGCACACAGGAAGATGTGAGATCTTCCCACTGTAGCAGTTTGGGTAGCAGGCTAATGATTTTACCCACCTAATCACCTCCCGCTTTGGACAAACGATCGCTGTGTGTATGACTTCAGCCTAATTTGTCAGATCTCGTCTGACCCCATCTGCCAGGGCTGACAAGTCCGAAAGAGCTGATTTAATATATGAGACAGGGTTATCATAACTTCATCTCCAAAACCAGGCTTGGGCCACATGACTTCGGTAAGGTATGCCAAAACCACGAGACCCTCTGAAATTGGCTCGATATCAAATATGCTGAGCACCCACAGCTTTCCCTCGCGCCTGAAAAGTCTGGTCTCCGAGAAGGAATAGCCGACCCTCAAAGATACACAGGTACTGCCCTTCGCTGCCAGACAAGTCCCAGAGGAACACTGGAGGATTTTAACCCACTTCTCAGAAGTAGAGGTTTAAAGATTTAACTTTAGACGTTGATTTCTAAATGATTTGCATCGGTATTTCAGAATACAAAGTTTTCCAAGACGCTGAAACTCAAACCTTGCAGTGTTGAACCCCAGCGAGTGCATGACCTCAGCTCCTGCACTAAAAATTTCTCTACCTCAAACTACCACAGATGTATATTTAGCCTTTGAAATAACTGTAAGTACAGGCTGGTCAGGGACAAAGATCTCAAGTGTGGCCAGAACTTACTATCAGATCAAAAGCCAGGCTCTTGCAAAGTCATTTCAGTGCTTTTCATCGTTATTTCAGTAAAAAAAATGTACCTAGCTTGGTGTTGGTTGTAAGAGTATAATCAAATTGCAAAATCATACTCTATTTAGTGCCGGTCCCATTGAAGCAAAGTTCCTGTTCGGTGGGAGGAGAGTCCCTTATAAGAGGAAAAACAATTGTGCCAGGTTTAATCAAAAGTGAAAAGGATCCAGAGAATGTTCCCTTTGAGCCACATAACCCACCGCTAATTTCAAGACGGGCTCTGAAACGAGGGTAATAAAAAACGTCCTTCAGAGTAACCGAGGAGGAGTGAAGAGCAACTCCGGCTGCAGCTAATGCCAACATCTGCAAGTCTGCTCCCTGCCACAGGAATGCTTTCTGCCTACCTGGAAAGCCATAAAAGAGGTAGGGGAGGGAGGAGGGAATAAAATCCCACCACGACAACACCGAGGGAAATATCACTCCTTGGCTGCAGGCTTATCATTTTTACTGTTCTCCAGCATTTCCCTCTCCTCCTTGACCTCCCCTGCACAAAATGTATACAGAGCCGAGGAGCAGGAACCCCTCGAAGACTAAAACAAGTGGGAAATCACTAAAACAAGTGGGAAATCACTCATCCTGAACGATGCAAGTCTGCACGACAGGCACTGAGGACAGGCTTGGCTGCCTGGATAGCCCCTGATTATTGAAATACATTTATCAATTAGGGGGGTTTGCATATTATCAAACTCTTTCATTAACGATGCTTTAGCTGATTAGTCAGAACGTCGCCATAAATACAGAGTTTTGACAGGCTAGAGGCAATTTATGACGTGGAAAATGTACTGACCTGCTCACATCAGGAAACCTGACTGGAAAATAAAGAACTTGGCACTTCGGTCTGATTATTTTTTCCAAATCCTTAGGTCTGTGGTCAGGAATCAGCTTCATAAATTTTCCAATGGATGTAAGAAATGATTCCATATTAAAAGCAGAGTTGAACACCACAGCATCAGCAACCAAACTGTAAAAAGTGGTGAAGATTAATGAACATACTGCTGCCACAGAAGGAAAGGAATTATTTTACATGCAGTGAAAATACAATATATTTTCCTATAAACAAGCAAAAGGTGCAAGTGAATACTAATCAAAATCAGCCTTTGCATGTGAATTAGGGGTAGCACACGTACCTTAATCAGAAATATCTTGATTTCTGTTTATTCAGCCTTTGAAAAATGTTTAACCTTTTTAAACTAATAAATAAATTACTATTTTTAATGTAAAGGAGAACACCCTATTCTTGCTGTGGATTTTTAGTCATAAAATGGGAAGCATAGTATTACTGTCATATCTCTTAAAAGCATTACACACAGGTAGGACCCATTGTAACCTGATTTTTGTAGACTTTTTTTTTAAACTTGGAAGAAAATGAAAATTCCTTAGAGATATTCCTGTGTGCTGAAGGACAACTTATGTTTGGTTAAACTACCTGCAACAGCCCATGTGTGTCAGGTAGCAGGATACTAGAGAAATGGAGTGTTATTTTAACTTCTGTGGATATAATCCTGATTAAAAGTATATTCATTATATAAATATATGTAAAAATAAAAAATATACAGCATACAGTACCAAAAAAAAGTTTTAAAAAACTTTACATTAATATACTCAATTTGACATATTAATGTAATGTTTTGTTTTTACTGCTTTGCTTTAAAATCAACCAGACCAACCATTATAAGATGCAGTTTAATGACAACATAGGGCTTACTTCTCCACTTAGAATCAGTCTAAAGAAAACAAGAAGCTATCAAAAACCTGAAATAGCTGGAAGTTTATCCTGGCAGTGCTGCCACAATCTGAGCTACACCAACATAGAGGCAACACTAACAGAGGTAAGAAATGCTTTATGGCCAGTTGGTTTTCTCAGTATGTTATATATTGTAATACAGACCTATGGGTCATAAGATACATGAAGGACATCTGTTCATAAGTCAGCAGGCTGGTGAAAAGTATATTTGAGGTGAGAGGCTGTCATTCATCCTAACTGCATCTCTCTGCTGTCTGGTCAAGAACGAGAACTGACACTGCTCACCAGGAGTCAGCAGGAAAAGCAAAAAAAACCCCAATATTAGAGAGAGAAATAATCCTTTTCAAGGAGGCTGTGGGAGCTGAAATGCTTTCTGGCATCCCATCCTCTTCCCCACCTATGGTTTTTAAACCGTTAGTGCCTCAGTTTGGCACAAAAGTCACCTTTTCTGCACTGATTTACAGATGACACGAGGCAGTGCAGGAGCCCGGCACGTTTCTTTGCTGCTCTCTGACAGGTAGCAAAGGCTCCAGCACCATCATCTCAGCTCCTCTTGTGCATGAAATCTTATCTACCCTAACTTTTTCCTGCAGGCTCTGCAAATCAGTGGCAAATTAGACAGATTAACTCTCTAAAAACATCAGGGACAAAAAAAAAGAATCCTCCTTCTTAATGATCCAAAGCCCAGTGATCTTAAGGATCACCAACCTGAAGATTCAAAGTCCTGTAATTTTAATTGTCTCTGAAACCTCTGCACAATATCAGAAAGATACATTTTCCCTTTCTACCAGATATGGAAGATGGGAAGATGGCATTTCTTTGCAGATGTGGAGTAAGGCACAGCAGAGAGGAGATGGATTCTATCTTCTCTTAAATTGGGGTTTTTGCAGCAATGGAAATGAGAAGTGAATCATATATAATTTTATGGAGAAGCTATTGGAGGCTGCAGGAGATGCAATGGAGAATCTATTGCCCCATCCCTGGAAGTGTTCAAGTCCATGCTGGACAGGGCTTGGAGCAACCTAGTTTAGTGGAAGGTGTCCCTGCCCATGATGGGGGCTTGGAATGAGATGAGCCTGAGGGTTCCTTCCAACCCCAACCATTCCATGACTCTATGAGCTGTAAAAATCATCTTCTTTTTTTTTTTTTCTAATAAGAGAAGATACTTAAAACTGCGTATTTTGAGGATAAACGTTTGTCAGTTTACAACAGATGCACGAAAAATTACTGTCATAATAAACCAAAATATATATACAAAAAAATATTCTTTGCCTGGTGCCGAAAAACACTTCTGTTCGTTAGAACATCTGAAAATGGCTGCTACTGTTTTCAAAAGATCTTTCACTCCACTTTCTTACTTTGCAGCTCAGTAAGTGAAACATGTTGCAAATGCTGTGGCAGAAGCAGCTTGCAGAATGGCCAGAGCATACACAGACCATTATTTGAGAAATTTCAACATCAACTGGCTTAGATTATAAAGATGCAAAAGCTTAACTTTAACTTTAAATGCTCAACCCCTATTCTTAATAATTCTCCTCCCAACAGAGAGGTGAGACAGATCATGGAAATGAATTTATTTCAGTTTAAAACAAGTGAGTTTTGCTGTTTCACTTAGGTCTGTGCAGTGCCTAACCACAAAGCTTTTCAGTGGTGCTGTTATTAACTTCTTTCATTAACTCAGATTCGAGAAATACATTTGTTTTTAGCAACAATAAAGGACTGCAGCCTTTAAAACGTCTGGGTATTTTAGCACTGCACAATTTCTGAATACTAGATGAAAGAAATATAAGGATTTATCTGGTATGTTTACTGCCCTCTCTTCACAAGAAAAGTGCCGCAGTACGTTTTAATTTCTGTTTATTTCCCTAAAACCCTCTCTGTAATTTCAGCTGGATGCAGTAAAAGCTATGGCCAAGCAAGAGCTGAGTAGCTGCAGCTTTGTGAGGCATCCGTGAAACAAAGCATCACTTGCAGCCAAGGCACAGGTCAAAATCCCCACCAGCAATGGGCACACCATGGCAGCATCGATGACTTTATACAACAAACTGAGATGACTTTTTAGAGCAGATTGCTTCTGTCACAGCATCTTTATCAGCCTCTCCTCAGGGCTCTGCTGGTACCTCAGTTTGCTACAGGGTCATTGTTTACAGAATCATAGAATTGGAAGGGACCTTGAAGCTCATCTCGTTCCAACCCCTTGCGACATAAGGCAGGGAGACCTTCCACTATCCCAGGTTGTTCCAAGCCCTGTCCAACCTGGCCTTGAACAATTCCACGGATGGGGCAGCTGCAGCTTTTCTGGGCAACTTGTTCCAGTGCCTCACCACCCTCACAGGGAAAAATTTCTTCCTAATATGTAATTTATAGTTACTCTCTTTCAGTTTGAAGCCAATCTCCCTTGTCCTGACACTACACGTTCTTGCAAAATATAAATACAGAATAATTAATTTTAAAAAAAATTATACAGAGAAGGACTCCTCCATGGTTATGATGCTGTGGACAGGAGGACACCTTAAGTAACACGAAGCAGCACAAAGCAACACCTACCATGAAAGAACCTGGTTGTATCCATACTGAAAATCCCTTTCCTGGCATTTCTGGACAGGATACGCCAATTGGTTCTCATGGAAGTAGAGGACCTTTTTCAATTTGCCAAGGTCAGGGCGGAGGGCAGCGAGTTCAGCCAGGTTAAGCACTGAGCTTGCAAAGAGGATCCTGGAAAACAAGGAGAGCAGTGTTTCCTGTCAGTGAGTGTGCTCGCAGGGGTCACCCCTTCCCCTTCCCTCCACTCCCCGCCCCCCCCAAGAAAAACATAACCCCTATAGGGACACATCAATAGCTAAGCCTTAATACCATGTAGCAGCATTCGAAGTTTTGATCTCTTAAAAAGCAGCTGCTAAGAACCCAACTAGAAAAGCACCGAATCTCATTGGTCTTCCCAGCTCGGTTACAGAGAGATGCAAAATAAAAAAAAAAAAAAAAAAGCTGGATGGATTTTATTGAAAAAGGCAAGAAAAGCTGTATCTGAAGGACAAATGGAACAAAGATAAGGCTGACTAGGGAATACTTTGCTTGCCAGTTTCATTACACTTTACTTCTTTATGCAACCGACTACTGAAATTCAATATATGAGCAGGAATGGCACATGTTCATGTTATGACATAAACCCTTTTGATTTATGCAGTGCATTTATCTAGCATGGTCTGCTTTTCTTCCCCTCCCCACCCACCCTTTTTCTGTTTTACTTTCACATTTTTATTAGGTATCCTCTGTAATGAAATGTTGTTCCTACCCTTGCGCCCCAGTCCTGCCGCAGCACTCCTGCTATTCCACAGCGCACACCACTGCATGCATCCTTCAATTAGATAAAGCAGGCACAAACAGCACTAACAAGCTGCTATCTTAGCCCTGTATAACTTCCCAGGCCATCAGAAAACGAATGTATTTAAATGTGTAACACGAAATCGTGACCCTACTGTAACCAGTGGTAGATTTCCCTGCGTTTCACCAGAAGTTTGGGAGCATCTCCTGGCCCCTGGCTCTCGCTGCTTCCAAGCAAACTGAATCTTGAACCGTCAGAGAGCTGCAGAGCCTCAGACATTTGTGTTCTGTGTTTCTTATCATGAGGGGTTAAAAAAAAAATTGAGATCTGATATTTATTGCACAGAGAACATTAAGCTTTAATAAACTACTTTCCAACACAGTCTATTTCTGAATTGGTTTTTTTTTGCTATGCGCCATTTTAGTGGTTCAGATTCGGAACTGATTTATGTAATGTTTTATTATTTTAAAATATTTCCTGCTTTTTCTATCTTTTTCCCCATTTTTTTCACATTCTTCCTCTTTTTACACGAATTTTTTGTTCAAGGTTACTGCCAAACCCACATCACTAATATCATAAACTTCTGATTCTAGCTGTCAACCTCAAAACTCATGAACTTCCCCACTCATACATATCATACCATATCATATATATCACATCATATCATATCCTACACTAACTTACACCCTTCTTAGATAATCTGTATCTGCAGAACAAGCAGTTCCTAGAGAACAGATCCTGTATCCATCTTCATCAACCTGAGTCAATGCTGATCTGAAAGGCTTACGAAAGTAAGAGATGAATGTTATTGCCTTGTTCATCAAATATTTGATGGTTCTAGAGGGCCTGTCAAACAGAATGACAATTAAGATATGAGCTCAGGTTGATTACAAGCCATACTAGGAGGAAAAAATAGTTTTACGTAAGTCATTACTTATTTGTCACCATGAGTAATGACCTGTGGACCTTGTAATGACCTGGGTGCCAGGCTCAAAAGCAGAGACAGGAAAGCTTCCTGGGGGCAAAGCAATATCCCTGCTCAAACACTGCTGTGAGTTTAGCACTGGAGTGACAAAGAAAAATGCAAACTGGAGAAAACATACCCCAAAAATTACAAAAAGGAGATGGAATGGCTGCTTGGAAAAAAACAGGCTTTTGGTGGGACAAGAGAAAATGGTTTCCCACTGAAAAAGGGTGGGTTTACAGTAGACATAGGAAAGAATTCTTGGCTGGTGAGGTCCTGTCACAGGTTGCCCAGAGAAGCTGTGGCTGCCCCATCCCTGGAAGTGCCCAAGGCCAGGTTGGACAGGGCTTGGAGAACCTGGAATAGTGAAAGGTGTCCCTGCCCATGGCAGTGGGTGGAACGAGAGGAGCTTTCAGGTCCCTTCCAATCCTTTTTTGAGACGAGTTCAGAAGAAAACTGATGCAGGATAGCAACGATGGTCTTGGCTCAGCTTGAAGGAAGGGAGTGGAAAAAAGGGATGGCACACTGGGACTGAAAACATGGGAAGCAGCACAGAGCAAGGATGGAAGTGGAAACAGTGAAGGTGCCAAGGCTGACATGCTGACTGGAGAGAAAAGGGCAATGGGGAGACAATGAGAAAAGAGATCCAATTGAAGCTTTAACAAAACCATGTAGCTCTGAAACATCTGAACTTGCTCAGATCGACAATGGGATAATTAGGAGAAGAATATGAAAAAAAGATGGTTATAGCCACAGGAAAGGAAAATAGTGTTTGTAGTACTGGCTTAGGCAAACTGGAGGAATTCAATAGCATCATTAGAGTGTGCTGGAGGCTGGCAATGGCAAGAAGGACTGAAAACTTGGAAAGCTTGCAAGAAGTAGACCTAAATTTTCTTCACTGTAAATAGAAAGTGATAAGACTCAACTAACAAGCAGATCACTTATCGCTGCCCAGCTCAGCACAATAAACTGGTGTCAAGAGAAAACTGTTGCAATGACAAGCAGATTCAGATTTAGAGCCTGAAATGACACTGCTTACGTTTCTTACAGCAAGAAAGAAAAATAAAAAATAAACCCATTTATTAGAAAACGCCCTCCTTGATTCGCTTGCGTTACTTCACAGCACTTCCAGAATTTATCCCAACTATGAGACGCTCTTACACTCGCCTCTTTACTGGCATAAAAGCTGTTAACTACCAGCACTAACCAATTTCCCTGGGTTTATAAGCTTAAATAACACCTGACAGCACGAGTCCCCCCGAACATGCCCACAGAGCAGCCGCGTACGCGGCTAATGGACTCACGCAGGGCACTGGAGGATACGCTGGAGTGTATTTCCATTTAACACCTATTACAAGGGGAAGAAAGGAAAGTTTATTATAATGGAACGTGAGACATAAATATATGTCAGTTGTCATTCCGCGTGACATCAACTTTCGTTTTACCTCGGGTTATTATTTAAGTAATAAATCCTAACAAGGTGAGCTTTATCATCCCACGGAGTGTATCCGGGAGGTAGAGACACAAGGTGATGGCAAGAACGCTCGAAACATGATAATTCCTGACAGCTGCTGCTTGAGCACAAGTTAAATTGAACAGTTTATCTCAGCATAAAGATGTTATAAGGTTTTATGTTTAATTTAAAAAAATTAACATAAAACCCAGAGAAAGCAGAGTTAGGCAATCTTTCACAAACATGACATACTACAATCACTGTATAAGCTGGATTAGTACTTATTACCATGCTACTAGAGAATTAAGCTGTTTTTAGACCACCAAAGAGCTTTAAATTGCAACTTTTGTCTCTGTAAGAGAAACCTATATTTAAAACGTCTGCTAAATTCAAATTAACAGCTACATCATTAACTTACCATCTCACAAAACCCCCCTACAATTCAACCGCTATTATGGTATCCTTATCGAGACCTATCAACACTACAGCATTTAATACATACAGTACTCTTCAATAAATACAGTGTGTGAATCCTCACTAAACCTGCGCTGAAGGTCACATTCCTGACACACTGCCTTAGCTCTCCTCTCCGAAACATCCCTGAGTATTTTGCTGTGGGACAAATGACCTTCTTGCACAAAGCAAGTAGCCCCAGTGCCTTGGAAACTGGCCAAATTTCAGGGCCACCATCACACAAGCTGCAGTCTAACACCAAGCTTGTGCATCATCTGAATCAGTTCACAGTCCTTCCGAGTAACTGCTTGTGTGAAATCATGTTAAGCATGTGCTCAACTAATTCAAATATTCCTGGGAAGGAAGCTGAGCGTTTCTGCAGGTTTAGAGCTCTGGCATGTCCAGAGAATGCTCTGCCCTTTGCTACTGTCTTCCAAGTTATTTCACTCCAAAGGACTGAAAATCAGTAAAATATGAAAGCCTTTACTTTCTTTTTTAATTACCAGCAGACAAAATGACTAATACAGGTTTCCACTTATATCAAGCAAATTATAATAGTGAAGGTGCTAAAGTATTTTTATTTGGCTTTATAAATCTTCTTTGTGTCATGCAGCCGTGATTTACTCTTTTATGGCATTGCCCTAAATCTTTCAATTAAATTCCCATGCAACTTAACTAAAAACACATTTCGCCTTCCCCTTGGGAGACCACACAGGGCATATTTATGTATCTATGGATATGGAGGCTGAACTCCACCAGGCTTATAGAACAAAGCACGTTTAAAACAGCACCTAAGTTGTACTGGAATGTTCCCCCTGTCTGGCAAAAGCTCTGCCAGCAGGAAAGACAGGTGGACATGGACACCACATGGCAGCACAGGTAAACCAGTGCTCCCTGGAAAAGGAGAACTGCTGCAGGATATGATCCCACAGTGGCAGTAGGGACTCTGTTTCTCTGCAAATGAAACACTAAACCATAATTCTCTGCTGCAAAACAACTACAGCCACAGTAAAATGAATTTATGATTGAAGACCTGGCAGTCCAAAAAAGAGGTACGAGGGCTCTTTGTCTGCCAGGTGCAGTATTACAATAAAACAGCCTTAAGATTTGGGTAGGAGTACAAATATGAGCCTCTTAGGGGAAATGGGTACTAAAAACTGCTCATTTAGATAGCTCTGACTGAACAAGTCAGATGCTGGCACAGGTTGCCCAGAGAAGCTGTGACTGCCCCATCCCTGGAAGTGTTCAAGGTCAGGCTGGACAGGGCTTGGAGCAATCTAGGATAGTGGAAGGAGTCCCTGCCCATGGCAGGGGGTGGAACAAGATGAGCTTGAGGGTCCCTTCCAACCTAAACCATTCTGTGATTCTATTTCTGGATTGCATTAGAGTTTATCCAAACCATTCTGGCTCTATGTTGCCTCCCTAAAGGCCAAGGCAAAGCCAAGAAGTTTGATCCTAAACAGAACCACCTCGAGAAACAGGGGCTTCAAAGGTGATGGAGGCTTCAAGCTCCTCGAGATCAAACCTCGTGGCTTCAGTTCCTCCATCACAAAGTTTCCTTGATTTCAACCCAGCAATTAAACAAGTCCATGGATTTGGCTTTAAGTTATCTTTCAAATGTAAACTGTATATCAAATATCACTTTTAGTGCCTGGAATGTTAAACACACCAGTTATTTTTGTTTATCACACACAATTTTACATGATCAACTTTCAGAAGTTGCATTTTTATCACTAACCCAAGAACACACAAATTACAATCCCATATAAAATGCTTTTCCCTTTCCCATTGCACAATAGATGACACTGAATTTCTGAACAATAAATACTAATAAGTGATAATATATGACAGTATACAGTATAATAAATAATAAATTAGCAATAATTTTTTGACATGGAATATACAAATGTCAGAAAATGCTTATAGATATTATACCTCATAAATTAAGGTTTTTTAGATTGAGCATAATTTGAAATGTTTACAGAAATAATTAAGTCTTACTATTTTAATGTTCTTTATTTTTCAGAACAAATCACAAGGGTTGTCATGCCTTTCATCTTAATTAGGCCATGTGTTTGTCTTATTTATTTCTATGTACTTTCATAAACGTTTACAAATATTAATTGTAAGGAAAAATATTTTTTCCTCTTGCTGTAATTGCTGTATGTACATACAGTACACAGTGATAAATATTCATAGCTGCTACCAGTTCAATAGGTTTGGGTTTGGGGGTTGCCTTGTATGCTGAAATACAGTAGGAATGAAGAGCTTAGTTTGACTTCATACTGCCATTCCTTTTTTTGTGTATCCTTTTATTTAAAAATACACCATTTAAAATACTCAAGAAGTTACATAAATGCATTTTTTTTTCATTTGTAAATTATTTGGATTCTCCCTCAATTCCTTTCCACCTCTCTGAATCTTTATTTCAACCAGTTATCAGAGGATTTACACACAATCAAATCTCAGAATCCAATTTCAGGGCCAGATCCCCATCCAACACAACTGGTTAAGAATCAGCCTTAAACACTTGCCACTATTTTCAGTGACTTTTAACTCTAAAAGATATTGAAAACTATGTGAAAACAGTTAATCAAAACTACTTTTCTATTTAACATCACAAAGGAAGCTTGAAAGAGACTCTCACAGAGCAGACTTTTTGGGGGGGGTTTATTTTGTTTGGATTGCTTTGCTTTTTAGGCAATGAAACTGAAGCTTCTTGAATTTTATTAAGTGTGTGGCACTATTTTTTTTCCCTGAATTGTAATTAAATTTGGCTTCAATTAATTACTGACAGATGCACATTTTTACTTTAGTGGCCAGATTGTTCACCATGGGCTACATCGGCCTCTCTGTTCCCACGAAGGGAGAGGTCAGGACCAAGCAGTTATAGCTGTGGTGATGGGGGGAAGGAGAAAGCCATGAATCCACATCATCTTCCTCACTCAAATTTCATCAGCAACAAATAACGAAGCAAAGGAATTTTCTTAGAGCAGAGCACGAGCAAACCAGAATAATTTACACCCACTAGTGAAAAGTAGCCATTGCTGGATGGTTTCTGTAAGATGGCCAGACTCACTCTGCTTAAATGGATGAAGCAAGGAAAAAGCAGGAGGCAAGAAAAAAACAGGATATAGTGACTGAAGGCAACAAATTCACCAAAGGTAAATACACAGGATATAGTGATGTATAGTGAAAAAATTTTTTTTTTTTTTTAAAAGCATGTAAAACTGATGTTCTACTCAATTAGGCAACATTTAAACAGCATTCTTTATTGTTTAAAGGCTGCAAATCCATTTCACTGGGTATTTTATCTGTCCAACTCTGGAGAGGAGCCAGACATGTCAAATGACTGGTATGAACAATGCAATATGGTCAAGATGTTGTAGCAACATGGAGGAGTCCTAAGGCTACACATAAATAACACTATTATTCAATAGCAAATCTGAAGTACAAATTTTGAGGATTGTTACTTCAGGTCACCTGGTGTCAGTTCGGATCCAGGATGACACAGAAGGAACAGTCAACCTCATGGATATACGGATTTCACTGCAAGTGAGAGTGGTTTATCCCACTGAGAGGGAATCAAACAGACCCACCAAAACACTGAAGAGTTTCCCTTACAAAGGTTTGTACCAAGAGATGCTCTAATGAAGTAAGCAATGGCTGATTTTCCATTATTTTAGTAAGTTCTGGCAAACTGAAAACTCAAATCTTCCCCAATTTTCAGGTTTACACATTTTGTATCTTAAAACAACAGAACACCCACTCACTTTGCACAATTGCAGAGAAGATCATGGAATCATAAGACGGTATGGGTTGGAAGGGACCTTAAATATCATCCAGTTCCAATACCCTCCTGTGGGGAAGGTTTACAGACTGTTTAGTGTTACATTTCAAGTGCCCTGAAAACCCTGTTCTCTGAAGTATTTCAGGCTGGTTTTTATGTTGCTTTATGCACCTTGATATCTAAACACTTTTTTTTTAGAAATTTGAAGACTGTCACTAAAAGGGACTTAGTTTTCTTAGCAAATGGCTTTCACATTTCTCTAATATCCCACAGCTCTGATTTCATCTCACACAATCCATGAACAGCAAGTCTTTTAAAAATAATATTTTTATGGAAGGTCTCAGCTAATTTTCCCAAAAAACTCCCACTCCAGAGCGTCAATCCAAGGCATAACTACTGCCTAAGAATGGGGACCTCAGGAAAAGCAGGATTCTTCCCAGAAAACTAATACAGTCCTCGAAAAAGCTCAGACTGTCATAAAACCTGAGCAGCTGGCAACTCTGTCACCATGAAGTATCCATATGGAAGACCGAGATGTGTCAAACTACCCAAAACGAGTTTGGATAGTGCAGAAGATGGAATAAATAATTCAGTATCTTCAACACTTTCAACAGCAGGTAGTAGATATGCTACCTGCTCCTACAACGTGCCAAAATGTAACATGTGAGTGAGAGCGAGCGAGAGAATGTGAGTATCTCCAACCTGTTTTCATGAGGATATTTTGCTCGAGGAACTTCTCTTTTTAGAGGCATATGATCCGTATCAGATGTTTGTCAGGAGCAGGCAGCACCACAGAACATTAGGAATAACTTAGTGATTTTAATATAAATTCACAAAGTGAATTCAGAAAGTCCTAAGTGTAAACATACTAAAAAAAAAAAAAAAGTATTTTTATCAAACATTACAAGAAATATGAAATGAAATTATGTATTTCTCCCAAATGCCCTTCACATTTCTCTAATATTTGTTGCTGCAGCATAGTGGCAACTTTCCTGTCTTAATATAAGCCGAGCAAACTATTCCATGTGCTCAGTGAAATGGCAATCAGATCCACAATTTAAATATTTCTGCTTCATGTTCATGACATAGTTCAACTATAAAACTACACTGAGCAGTGTCAGTCTTCTGCCACTTCTTCCTATAAGAAACAGTCACACATTGGTGCATAAACATTCATCATTTATACTTACAGAAGATAAAGTGACACTTCTGTTCCCTAAGAAATTAAAATAAGGTAATTTAATGCTTAAGGGTCTCCAGACCTGTATTTGGAGGAGCAAACCCCTCCCTACATGGATTTATCCACCAGCACTTCATCAAAAACACAGGGACAGCAGGTAGACTGATATTTAAAAGCACATCAATATGGAAAATGTCAGGTTTTGTGTCTTACACACTATTTTCAGCCCCTGCATTTTCTGATAAGAACATTTCTTAACTGAGCAAAGCCCACACTCGCTACCAGATTTGAACGATTCCACCGAAATGGCTGAGCGGCCGACTGAAGTGAGATTTCAAAGAAGTGAGACAAACACTCTCCTAAACTCAAAAGCTGCCAAACATATTTCATCAGACTTTCAAAAGATAATTGTTTTGTCTGTTCTGAATTAAGCTTTAAGTGCTTTAAGAAAGGTTTCTCTACAAACATGGCTAAAGATCACAAAGGGGAGCATTTGGAATGAATGGAACCCTTCAGTCATGTATTTATTTAATATCACTTGCATCATGCCTGGCATATAACATAAGCTGGTTTATTTCCATTTCCATAACATGATTTTAAGGGTAATCTGTACTGATGTCCTACCATTTTATTTCACATGTTATCATAACTGGGTTTTATTTATAACACAACCAGGGAAAGAGAAGGAATAAAAGGGTCTCAGCTCTGCATCTTGGAACTCCTGACAAGGGACATAAGGGACCAACCAGTTGTGGAACAAAAAATCTTATTCCCATTTTTCTTCTCCAGCTCCTGGCTGAGAGTTTTTCAGGGTTAAAAACTACAACAGGCATTTACACTCATGTCTGGTCAACTTATACAATATGGATGTATTCCTTGAGTAAGTAACCCATACCTCCACACTGCACAATGTTGAGATTTCCCCACACGGAAAAATCCAATAATAAAATAAAACTTTAATAAAAATACTTCTAGGCTTCCATATACTTTCCAAATTATGTTTTTCCAACACATCTCATAACCATTTATTACTTCTGAATTCCTTTTATCATTAAATAAAGCATCCAGTGCTGAATGCCCATTATTCCCCAGGAACATGAAAGAGAAACACGCGCCTCTGGGGTTGAAATCTTACGTAACCAAGTCAGAAGAACACACCAGATGCTTTTTAATCTTCAAGATTAAGAAACTGAGGCCAAGGCTTGCTTATCAAAGGCCACCAGGAGAACCAGGGCCACAGTGAGAACTCAGGAGCCTGAGCCAGAGTTGAAGATAAGTGAGTGTCATGATCTACTGATTTAATCAACTCATATATGACCACGTCACTGTTTGTGTATCTTATGGACCCTGCTCACCACAGTACCTGACAGATGTCCCAAAACATTATCTTTGTGAGACCATACAGAATGATTCAGTATTTCCAGATATCATACTTTCAGTCACAGATAGATGCACTATGTTTTTGTGTGCATGCACATGCAGATACATGACATATATACATACTATATACATATTTTCTCGCAAAATCCACCATAAACCCAAAACCATTCTGAATTGAGCTACGCAAACTGTGGCCAGGAAAGCTGTTGACAACAGCTAATTTGTTACTGAGAAAAGACTGTTCATCTCTCCATCACAGAAAGCTAAAAATCTGTTCAAGATGGCTGGGCAAGGAGCTTTCATATCTGCAAAAACCTGAGCACAGCAAAGTAGTTTTGGTCAAGGTCTCCAAATAACACCACTCTTCCAGTGATGCCTTTGAACTGCACATAAAACCTTTCAGGAGCTCCTGAAAAGGAAACTTGACTCAAGCTGTTTGTCAAGACAACTGAAGATGTTCTTTGGAATGTATTTCCAAAAAAGTTCTGGAGCACTGGTAGCTGTACAATCATATGGGATTAATTTTCTGTGTATATCTCTATATATTGCTGGAAGAAACAAATTAACTGAAAATTCAAAGATCTTTATACAGTCCTGCGCTCTTAGGTACAAATATTTAAATAATCTTTACTTCCTGTCAAACACTGAAATGGATATTAAATTATATTAAATTATTATAGATACAAGTAGTAAAATTTCTTTGCTGCTTTCTCTGTTATCTTCTGTATCTTGGTATTTCTTACACCGAATATAAAAGTTATTTTAATATTAACTGTGATTTAAATTCCTGCTTCTGTTAAAACACTAAGTCTGTTCTGGATGTATAAACACCTGCCCAGAAGCCTCATGAATCTTCCCTGTAAGGGGTCACTCTACAAACTGGTTCAGGAGAACAGTATTTATTCACAATATTCCTCTCCCCAGTGATTTCAGGATGCCAACCCTTCATCCACCTTTTTTTTTTTTTTTTAATAAATGAATAAATAAACAAACCCCATAGAAGGAAGGAACTTGACCATTCCAGCCCCAGCCAAACCCCAAACTCCCTGCTAAGCCCTGTGACCACCACTTGTATGTGCTCAGCAACCTGCAGGAACATGGAAAGGGTGACATTCTCCTCTTGACTTCATATATGAAATTAAAGAAAGAAATACAGTTAATGTTTTAAAGAAAAAAATAAATAAATATGGGAAATGTCCCTCTCTCCTGTTCCAGGATCTGTGGATTGACTTGATGGGAAAGAAGCAATCTGGCAGATAAAAGGTAAAAAAATTAATATGCTCCTTCTCTCCTATTCCTATGTAATAGCAGAAAGAACAAAATCAAGGAGCAAGGAACTAGTGGGGGGGAAAAAAAAAATCAAGCCAAAATTACATCCGTCAGGGTGATGGAGTGCAGTGTCCTGCCCGGTCCCACCGCAGACCTCCTCAGGGCTACTGTTTCAAGTAAAAATTAAACAAGATGACACAGAAACAGTCTGAGATTGACATTTTCCAGCTTTGTGTCATGTTACATTATTTGAATGAATCTCAACTTTTAAAAACATCCAGCAGAGAAAAGTGAGTTGAGTGAGGGCTGTATAAAAAAAGAAGGACATGGAAGAAATAAGACTCCCACTAGAAGCAAATCAGCCACCCATGGTGAGTTCTAGCAAAGGTAAGAATATTCTTAAAGATACTGTTACCTATCCCATCCACTCTCTTTCTATTGCCAGACTAACATGAAAAATGCACATTATTCCACCAGTATTTTTTCCCCTGTGACTTCACGCAGGTCCGTCTCACAAGGGTTGCTGGATGAAGCCCAGTGGTTTCCACCATAGCACCCTCAACATTCAGAGTCACACAACACAAGGACTCCACTTTATTGGAAGGATACAGCCTCAAAACTCCAGAATAAAAGCTCTTCAGAAGTATAAAAATAATATGCAGGACTTTTTTCTCAGTTACCAAGAAATCTGAAGCAGCGAGCACTCAACCTCCCTCTTCTCAGCACTCAAAAGCACTTACAGAAAGCCTGTTCTTAACCCTGCTGCCCAGAAAAAAAAATTCCCTTTTATCTTCCATTTATTTTCATTTTTACCTGAAAGGCAGAAAAGAGTTGGGCTTTTATGTACACCAAACACAAACCGGACTTTTTTTGCAGCGTATTAGATTGCGGTCGACTTCCCCTTCGATCTGAATGGATGCATACCTGAATTTCCACCAAAAAAAAAAAACCAAAAAACACCCAATTTTGCCCTTCTGATTTAAGCCCGGCACGTATTTAACGTTAACGTTTATCTACCCATGTTCTCACTGTTTGAGAACTCGGCGCAGGTGTTATTAATAAAATAAATTTATTTTTAAAAAGGATGCTATTCTATAAGCTTTGAAGCTCACACATAGTCTAACTTAAGCCAGCTTGGGCTCATCTGGTCTTTAAATGGCTCCTTTCATGTGGTCAGCCCACGAGCCATACGTACTGCTGCTCAATCACGCCACTGTACATCGTCAGCGCGAGGATGATTTGCATGATTTGCATTTCCTGTACGCTCCGGCTTCAATGAGCTCTGAAAGCACCACGTACAAAAGAAACCACCGCCAAGTAATGCAAAGATTTTAGTTAAACCAGATGAGAACTATTTTAGTCAGGCTGCCAATACTGAAAAGGGAAAAAAAAAAAAAATAAAAGAAAAAAAAAAAAAAAAAAAAGAGGGGAGAAAATAAAAATGTCTCGGGGATATCCTGTTAAATAAGGATTTATTTGGAGGGAATCTGAACTTTAGATTCACAACTTTACTTTTAAAATATAAAAGTTGTATAAATTCCTTCAGCAAGAACTTTTTCCCCCTCAGTATTTCTTAGCTTTTAGGCACCACATCATATTATTTATTCATTTAATAGCACATAAAATGGATACTGATTGCATTCAGCTTTATAAGGTAGGAAAACTAATCTAATCAAACTGAATTCACTGATTGCTGGTTAAAACTTCTCCCTATGAAGAAATCTTTCATTTTATCCCAAATGATCAATAAAAGCTGTTGGACAAATAGCTATGACAGAAACAGCATTACAGTGGGCTTCAATGAATAAGAACTAAAGTAAAAAAAAAAAAAAAAAAATGTACCAGAGCCTCGTTGTCATGAAAAACAGAGACAGATGGGGAGCCAGACCTATATGATGCTACAAATAGATGAATATCTTGTAAGGATTTCAACAAATGTTATAAGACCCAGTCAAAATCTGAAAAAGTACAGTGCAGCAGCACAAGCAAATCTGAAGCTCACCTGAAATCCGAGCCATAATATCACCATTATACAGATTATCAACATTTCAAAAATAACAATAAAAATAGAGAGTAACCTTAAAGCCTTTACAAAATGTATTCTAGATTATGGCACAATCCATAATGTCATTATTTAGTACAAAGGAAACAAAATTCAAAAAGTTGGCTTTAACAGCTACTTTGGAGATGAGGTGTATCCTGTTCCAAACTTAAAAAGTAAAGGTGGGCGCACGCACTTCGTGTTTCAATATTGGATTTTATAGCAAATCTCTCTTTAAAAATAGATAAATTCAGATGACTGGAGAATAGCAGGCTGATAGAGTGGGCTGCATGTGACCAGCTATAGGGCGTACATCACGTCTGCCTGGTAGAGACCCAAGAGAGGCTGCTCGAGGAATCTGCATATCATCACACTCCCTAAAAACCACAGCAAACTCCCAGGGCTGTCGCTTCCAAAGGACACTCGTTTTTAGAAAATTAAGTTGTATCTTCTTCCCTCCCCCCACTTCTGTATTGTTCAAATGTAACCAAATATCAGATGTGGGCGAAACTGTTACCAAGGGGTTAAATTCTGCCCTGGATACAAAAATTCCACTTTATTTCACTGTTGTCTGAAAATACACAGTCAAGAGAAACATTTAATCAAAACACACAGTTTCTATATTGTGACTGTAAGATTTAGTAATCGAAATGGCTACCAGGATAAAAATGCATTCTGTCATTTTTCCACTTAGAGAGCCCCTGTATAATGCTCTTATTTAAAGGTCAGCTAATTTTATTATGGAAAGTAACTAATAACCTTTATTAATTCTTAGGCTCGCAGTTCTCGAGCACGTCAAGCAAATAAATAATACACTGCAGGAAGATATGATACAAACCAAGCTGTTGAATACAATCTCTCCGTGTTTGCAACAGACAAAAGAGGTCATTAGAAATTTAATACATGAGTGGTGTTTTTTTTTTTTTTTCCTCTGGAAATTAGGAAAATATGGATAGACTGAGTTTTTTTAAAAGCCAGGTTGCTGGTCGACCCCCATGCTCCAAGATGCTGAGGCCACAGAATGAGGTGCTGAATCCACTAATATCCAAGCACAACCACGATCCCAAATGTTATGTTGCACAGGTTCTTTTTGCAATTTCCTAAATTTGCAGGATGTGCACAGTATTGGAGACTATAAGAATTTTGCTTAGAAAGTTTTCTGCTTTCACTTAATAAAATGACTGAACAACGTGGAAATATGAAAGTTAAGAATATATGCATTGATATTTTATTCTCGTTTTACTTCTTGTATGGGAAGCATTATTAACGTCGCACACTATAAAAATTAACACAAGATTTTCCACTTTTACTAAGTATTTTTGTTTTCCAGAAGCACCTCAGAATTCAGCATTATTCATGGTCAGCCTTTCCTAGCACACTGTTGGGTGAGTTTGTTCCTAAGAAACATTATAACGCTTGAAACTAAAAATAGGTGGTTATTTTTAGCTATTTAATCACATGAGGAAAAGACACAGTTTGTATCAGTCTTCTTTAATTTACAGAATAATTCCATAACGCGCCCTGTGTGTATATCATGAAAATCCCTGGCACACAACCTCCAGGCTCCCACACCGGCTGCGAGTGGAAGCAAAATGGGGTTTAAAAGATTCCAGCAACAATAGTCTTGTGACTAAATCAGAAACAGAAGCACAAGCCATGAGCCAAACAGATACCTATCGGTTTCCTTGAGCTTAATCTGATTAAAACATGGCTCTCAAAAATGTTTAATAGAATGCCACGTCAGAGAGCAGGCAAATGATAAAAATAGTTCATGACAGGAAACCATTATTAAAGCAGCACTACTTGTGTATCTGTTATGGAAATTTCCCTGTAACTTTTCGAGGTTTCCCCTTATGCTTTTTCTTGAGTTGCTGTGACACTTTTTCTTTTTTTTTTCCCCTCAATGGTGTGTAAGTTTGAGATGTAAAAAGAAAATTATCACTGCAATTTTCCAACTATACTCTGCTCAATACCATCTCAAGTGTGTCATACATCACCTTGCCATTCACTTGAACAAGAAATCACATAATACATAATATGCAGAGGTAGAAAATAAGCTGAAATGGGGAAATGCCAGTAGGGCAAAACGACATTCAAATGTCAACACAGAGGAAATTACAATAAAGAAATAAATTTTATCTTAAGGACTTTCATAATGAAAGAATCTTAAGAATATTTCAGTGGGGCGAAAGTTTCTATGAAGAGCTGCTGGGAACTACAGGAGAGTTGTTCTAGACTTGACCAATCAACACCAGAAGAACAAAACTGTTGACAATACACTATCACAAATCAACCTTAATGTTTTAAGAAGTTGACAAAAACAAAATTCAGAACCCAAAAAACAAAAAAAACACAAACAAAAAAAAAAAACAAAACCTTATTTCTATCCTTTCTACTATTATTAACCCTATCACAACCATCCCCCAAATTATCCTTCAGAGCATTCTACAAAATACAAACTAGACTTGCAGCATCTTGTCCAGCCTTTAGTTACATAATCCAGGAAAGCTTTTGCAACCAAAAAGCACCAACTGAACAAAAAAAATACTTTTGCAAGATCTTATCTTGTAAAAGGCTGACTCCAATTCCTAATCCCTATTTTGCCATCTTGAAGAAACTTCAACAAACTTCAAGAGCCACCCCAAAAACAACTTTCAGATTCTTTTTTAAATGTCACTGGTGGGGAAAAAAACATCCATCCATCAAATCAGCTTTTCACTGAAAACAGGTAGACATTTCATGTCTAATGATGATTCAGGCTGGGTATCCATGAGGGTACCCAATGTCCCTCCTGTACCACCACTTGTCCTCCAGCCAGCCCCTTTGCCCAGCAGCCTCTACCACTGCACGTGGACACTCAAACACAGGCAGGTTTTTAAACTTTAGGTCAAACTCATAATTATTTGCCACTGGCACATCATAAGACAAACACATGATGTGGGGAAACAACGAGGTGCTTCAGAGAGACGTATCTTAGATGGAAACAGGGTTGGTCTTTAATTAAACTCCAACTACTGCCCACCTAAAAATCCAGGGGCGCCAATGCACCACAGCAATAATGATAAATTTTAAAGACAGTAGAGTCACCATATGTTTTGCAAGTGTCTCTAAGGCCTCCTTGATTTCTGTCCTGGGTATACAGCCAAGCTCCATCTGACTCAGCATGAAAGGCAACGTGCATCCTATTAACAGCAGTGCTTAAACCTTATTCCATAAAGAGTTTTCCAAGAGCACTCACATCTATTCTTCTTAATATCCCTCCCACATTAAGAAATTATTATCTAATACAGGGAGTAATCAGCTCATGGTCTTACTACAGTCATCCTCCTTGACAAAGCAGGGAAAAAAAACCACCCAACTGCAGAGCATTAGAAAGTCAAGGTTCAAAACATCCCCATTTATTGAGATCAATGCAAATTTATTTAGATCTCAATACAACGAGACCAACTGCTGTCTCTTGATACAGACTGGTAAATTCAAAGCCTCTGATTCTGCAGTGGGTCTCTACCAGGACACATGGAATGTCACAGCAAAGGACACACAGCTTGAACTGAGGGAAGAGAAGCTGGTGACAGTGAAACCAGAACTAGTTTTAACGTTAACTTTAACATTTTACCATGACACAACACGGTACAGCACAGAAATTTCTTGTTTTCCTGACATTAAACAGCTTCCTAAACTGAAATACCATTACAGAAGTGTAGGCTAATAGATACTTAATTACAGTAATAATAATAGCAGGAATGACATTAAGAATGAGCCATAAGATGGAGCCAAGCAGGCCCTTTCAGGTGAGAACTGAAAGGGCAGAGCTCAGGTGTGCACCAAGAGCCACCCAGATCGATGCCAATTTGTTCCCAACATGCCTTTTCTCATTCCATACTCCCCTCTCCAATCCATGCTCTTCATATGACCCCAGGAAACGAGACATGCAAAAGGAAAACAGACATTTCTGTGGTTCTAAGGAGCAAAAACATGTATGTGTAGAATTATACAGAGGGTCACAACACCTCCCATCCCTTCAGGCTAAATGAGTCATCCACTTCAGAATAATGACCAGTAATTAAACAAGAACCTGTAAAGCTGTTAAGTGCCTGTAACAATTCCAACCTATGACACTGAAGGGATTCAAGTTTCCCATGTACTGAAACCATCCATGTGATCTATCATACAGTGGGGCTGCTTGCAAAATAACCTCTCACCTATAGAAATTCTTCTCCTCAAGAAGCCAAACAAAAACAATTTAAAATATTTATTGGCATAAATTTCAGCCCTGTTCCATAAACTGCTGAAGAGACATGACATCATGCTGACTACCTAGACCCGTCTGGTGGATAATAGCCCCAGATTTCAGGCTGAAGACTAAACTGCAGGAGCGTTGGAAGGGTGTGAATCTACAGGTCACCACAGATGCTGAACACAAATCTGACTCACCAAAGCCAGAGCTGACACTCCAGCAAATATAGGAGGTCTGGTGGTGGCAGAGGGTGACACCACAAAAACAAGTCTTGCAATATTTTTGTCTTCCTTTCCAGCCTCCTTGGACTGGAAGGAGGAAGGCTTTCATTTAAGGGGACACAATTGTTCCATCCTCCAGTCCCTGTACTCATAGTTCTGCTTTCATGTTGTACAGACTCTTCATATTTCCTGATGCATTAGCAAAATAATCAGCAAGCTCCATGCTCCAAAAGGGCATTTCCATCAGTTTTCTATCAGCACAGCAAGCTGCACTTCGCTTTGCTCCCTGGTTTCTTCTTCCACATTTCTAGACCTGAGCTACACGACCTTAAACCTTCAGCGCTTCGCTGAAGTCCTTTCACACAGCCCATTTCTAAATCTCACTCATCTACAAGTACTTGTTTTTCCCTTTCTAGCCCCTCAGATCCCTAAGTGCCAAGCGCTTGGCCGGCCAATACTCCCAAATCAGGCTTCAAAGACTCAATCCTGAATCGTCTTGACTCAGGATGTGACAAGCAGGGGCAGGGACCCCCCAAAAGCATGGCACTCTGCTCCTGCAGGAAGGAGCAGATGGCCACCTTCCAGATGGCCGCCAACCTCGTCTCACCAATCCCAGCATCTGTACCTTGAATTACGTCTCAGAGGATGGTCCTGAGACAGACTGCAGGTCACTGCCCAGGGCCCCCCCCGGCTACGCAGCTTCTCCACGAGCCAAAGCATTTTGCAAAATGCAGAATGACAAGCCTGAAAAAAAGGTTAAGACTAATTAAAGTTTGTGGCAGGGCACAGTTGAAAAAGAGTTCAAAAGTAGACGTTAAGTAGAAACCCATTTAAATACATGTATTTTAAGTGCATCTCAAATCTGACTTTTTCTCCCCAGCCACAAACATCCCGTGCTTTCCACATGGCACCTTGTAAACCAGGAATTAAGATGTGAACCATGTAAACCCAACCAATCCCAATGGTTTTGCTCCCAGGTCACCCCACAGCTGAGAGCGGGCTTATTTTTCAGCTTCCAGACCAAAAGTCTCTCACAGCACTACAAGAACACTTAAAAATGGGTTGGATCCAGCTTTAAACATGATAAACTTCCCAAGACTCAGGGAAACAGAGGTCAATGAATTTTAGTTTGAAGTAGCCAAAGAGTAATTTGTGAGTTCTGTACCATCTACATCTAATTTTAACGCAGCCACAAATTACATTGTTTCTTCATATGAACTTAATCCAAGTCCTCTTTGGGGCAGTTAAACTTGAAACCTACCAACGGGAAGGTAACCAAACAATTCTGACTGCCACAATAAGAGGCTGGTATGAATTAATGGTTTCACCAATTTTACAGCATATATTCTTCTACAGTTTATTTAATAAATTCATAAATTAAAATGCTACAGCTTTCTTATTCTGAGTGCATAATTTCCTCAAAAAGATTTTTTCTAGACATTTGAAAGAAAAAAATGTGTTTTACAATAGGAGAAGGGAGTACACTGTATTTCAAAATCCATTAAAATATAAAATTCTGGTTACAGGCTCAACAATCTGCCTAATTAGTTTTTCCTAATTAGCAGGATGCACTAACCTCTTTAATAAGACTTCTGTGGACAGAATGTTCCATATTGGTTATCCATCTGAGGAAAAAACTAAACAAATACTTCTGAAGTGCAGCTAATAGAACAAGTGTGGTTGGGCTTCATGGTCAGAAGGCTGCTCTGGCATGTAATACTGGCAATCTGCAGAAACATGAAATATTCTACCTTAAATACTCTACTGCTCACAGTAAACACCCCCCTGCATTTTCAAGACAAAATTAGAGATGTTATACGCAAGAGTTAATGAAGTTACAGTTTTAAGCCACATGATGGGAGGCAAAATAAAAATATAAAATAAGATTTAAATAAAATTAAAATAAAACATGGACGGATCAAAACACACCGTGGAAAAGTGAACGGAAGAGATAATGGGAAGGCCAATACCACAGTGATGCTGTAACAAGTCAGAGCATGGCTGCAAAGTCTTCCTCCACAGCAAAGCATCTGCCTGGTGAACACAGCTTTTCTACCTTCCTCTTCATCATTCACAGTCTTGGTGTGTACCTAGCAATTAAGAGGCAACAATATTACCTCCTGCTCCCTTCTAATCCAATAAAAACCGTTCTTTTTATTACTGTATATCAATCCTGTAATTCAAGGACTACCATTTTAGAGAACTGCAGAGCCCCAGAAGCATCTGAGGTCAGAGACAAACACTCAAGATAAAACAACTCAGGCCCCTGTTCCATTAGGAGTTTGCAGAGCAGCTGCTGAGCTTCATCTCAACAGCTGAAATATCCCTTATACTCCTTAAAAATGCAGGAAGCACACACGCATCTCCAACTCCCTCCCTGCCACCAATTCATTCACCCCGATTCCACCCGTGGCCTGAACATGTTGGTCTCATCACCCATCAACGGACAGGAAAACTATTATATCCTTCATTTTTTTTCCAATCAGTATCTAGGAAAACAAGAGCCATGTGCAAAATATAATCTAGGAACAGTCCCTTGAAAACCTCCTGCTAATGACAGGAGGTACAGAGGCACCATAAATATTGACTTCAAACACGCTGAGCCCCAGAGACCCCACGCACTCCGCAGTGTCAACGACCTTCCATGCAGCTGTTAGCATTGGAAATTAGTATTTTTAAAAGTACAGATGCTGACTTTCAGTGCTGAATTTATATTCCACTCATTACAGCATTACATGGTTAATGGTTGGATTTGATGTTCTTAGAGGTCTTTTCCAACCTCAGTGATTCTATGAGTCCAGGCTTAAAATCTACCGCTCTTTTTCTGTGTTGATATGTAAAATTATATCAAAGTATTTTTTGGTCTATTTATAACAGAATGAGGATTAACTCAAGGTGAAATCACTGTCTAGAAAATGTAGGTTTTATCACTTCTAACTCTTGGTGCAATTTTGAATAATTTACACTCTGGTTTTCCAAAGTCTTTTCTTGAAATTTTTCTTTTCTCACAATCCTTCCTACCACCTCTGCCTAGAGAGCTTCTGCCTTTTTGGGCAAGACCTGAGACCTGTGTTTAAAGCACTTCAGGCCTGAATGCTTCAACAGCCACAGAAACCACTGAAAACTGATTCCAGACCAGGCTGGAGCCACAAGACCCTCTGCAAGACCAGTACTGAACCTCACAAAGTCAGTTCTACTGCAAACCAGATTCTACCTTGAGAAGATGGCAACACAACTGTCTAGAGTAGGCAGAGATAAAGATTCTGTAACCAAGTCCCTACTCCAGAAATTACATTTAATTTTGGCTCCTCTAGATTTATTACAGTATAGCTATAGTAAAGAAATTCTCCATCTAATCTCCTCATCTTAATTTAGGAATCATTACTCTCAAAATAAAACAAAATAAAAGATAACGCCATTGTTACAACTGTCCACCAAAATTCACTTCCCCTTCTTGCATAGTTTCAGCATCTTTTAGCACTATTTCTCCAAATTAATTTAAAATATAAAATTCTGAGCTGTTACGTTTTTGATAAAATTGATTACCAGGAAATAACTGCATTAAAATCATTTAAAATAATTCTCTTCCTCGAGGTTTAAACACAGAGATGTTGCTATGCGTGATAACTGGGAAAAAAATGCAAACTAACTGTTACTAGATAATGGTCCCATTTATCATTCTTAAATTCGGTCTTTAATTAAAAATGGGATATTCTCTTACATAAATAAGAAATTGCAGATGTTCTCAAATTACTCCCCTTCAATTTTTTTAATTCTTCCATATATAACAAACATACATAGAATTATGTGTTCAAAAATTTCTTCATGTTACTACACAATACTTAATTACATGAAGATTCTTCTACAGTCCAAACAGATATACATAATTTTGAGTATGCTATGTTAAAAAGTATTTGCACATAAAGAAAACACATTAACAAAAGTCACTAGGAATACCATGAACTGCAAGAAAAACTAAACTTGAAGTAAATGTTCTATTGTTTTACCTATAATAACTTACACCTTTTCTTCTTAAACCATTTGATAAATCACTAGTTTAAAGCCCTGAAGCAGGTCTATCAGGTAAGATGGTGTGAGAGAAACATCTGCCCCACTCTGAATACATTCTTCCTCTTATAATTATTAGAAATAATACTGATAACAGGAATAAATTCCTCCAGTAATACTGCAAAACGAAAATCACATATTTGCTTTTGATGTTGTGTCCACTGCTGTTTCCCTCATTCTTTCTTCAAGCTGCAACTGGGCAGAAACAGAAGTTCAAGTGTGCAACAAGTAAAATGTAAATTAAGAGAGCTGAAACAAAAAATGATAAGTAGGCAAGGCTATAAAAACATAAACAATAAACCCAGTAAGTGCTCTGAAATGGAAAGCATTCTTTAAAATGACTGTGTCCACTGGACCATCAGAGGAGATGTGCAGGAGGAAGGGAGGAAAAGACAGGGACAAAGGACAAAGGCAAGAAAGGAAAAATACTGTCCAAGGGAATAAGGAGATGGCAGAAATCCTCATTATAGAATGATCAACAAAAACCGCCTCCTTTTAGTTGCTTTGTATTCATCAAAGATATTCAAATTATTAAACATAATTTATGTATTCACGTTTTTTTTTTTGAAGGGAAGTTAAATTCATCACCACAACGACTCAAAACCTACCAGTTAAAGGTATCACCCCAAAATACTCAGACTGAACAGTATAAAAGGCAAGAGGAGGATGAAATAAATGGATCAAACTGTGGTTTAGGGGAGTAAGAAGTCCATCTTAAATTAAACATATTTCATTGCACCATGATTCGGCATAGAGATTGTAATAAAACTCCTGCCTAGGTATGTGCTGCATGTTTAAGGAAGAAACTATGCCATAACCCTCAGAATTAAGTGTTTTATGGGTCAGTTTAGATTAGCATTTCTGTTTGATACACAATAGCATTTATGAGGCAACCATCCATCTCACAGCCACCCTCACCCAGCAGGACTCCCTCACTCCAGAGTGGTCTCCAAGATTATGAACTTGTATGAAACTACACCAGGACATGATGATCCTAGAGAGCATTTAATGTACTACAACCTCACCTTATGGGCATTCAGCCCTTAAAAAACCAGACTACACCTTGTCTGAAGAAAAAAACACTGAAATAATGTGCTGTGTGGAATTAGGCCCAGGAGCATCATTTCCCTCCACTACCCATCCACAGCCCTACCAAGATGTGTGGCTTCAGTCACATGCACATTATAAATCTGTACACATTTGTAATCCCACAGGAATCAAGAAGATAAAACCAGAAAACATCTTTGGGTACATTTTTTAGAGTGAACATGGACCTGGAAAGCACCTTCAAAATCCGCACTGATACTCACAGACATCTACAGATGTCAACTGTCCAGAGCTGACATAAAAAAGCAGATGGGGAAATAGAATCCCAGGATGGCTTGGGTTGGAAGGGGACTAAAAAAAAAAAATAATTTTTATATATAAATATATATATAAACATATAAAAACCCAGGTAAGCTGTGAGTACTCACTAAGAAAACAAATACAAATATACAATATATACAAATACATACAATAATACAGAGCTATAAATCCAAACCATGTGCAAACCAAGCATCTGACAAAATTTGTATTATTTACTTATTTGCTGAGGAAAAAAAAACAAACTAAGATTAGGAGAAAAAGCAGCAATGCAGTAAAAAAATAAATAAAAAAATCAATATTTTCCCCTTTATTAGATGCAAACCAAAGCTTTTTTTTACTTTCCCTTTGGAAGATCAAATTAGTGTTATGGGCTGGAATGACAATGAATTGTGGAAAGTATCATATTCTTTATAATATAGTAGTGTATATGTTTGTTATTTGGAAATAGAAATGTAATCCATAACTAATCTAGAAATAAAATATATACACAGCAACCATTTAAAAGGACAGATAAAATCCTCATTAAAATCCTAAGTGCAGAAATACTGAATCATAATGCACAATTTCATTACATTTTACTGCCAGCAACGTAAATATCAATTCTCCAGGTGATTCATAAAATTCATTTTAGAAAGAAAAATAAGGATTTCACCCGGCGTTTGAGAACATAAAGGAAAACACATGCTAGGGTTTGAAAACCCAGACTGTTCTTTCCTTGTCTCATCAGAATATTTTGCTGGAATTTCAGCAAATCTTTTACACATCAAACAGACAACTGCCATTTCACATTAGCACTTTGGATAGATCACCCAGCAGTCCCAACCAGGGTCCTTCCTGGCCCTGCACCTCTCCCCGCATCGTCTTCATCATCCCCATCTTTCTTCTGCCAAATTTGAGCTCCTGCATATTCCTCCCCAGACTTCAAAGGAGGGAGCCTGCATTTAAACTCATCTAAAGCCTCTTTTAACTATCCAAATTGTGAAATTGCCTAATAATGGGAGTGTATTTAGGGGAACAAGAAGAAAAAAAAAAAAAAAAAGGCATGTTGGACAAATTAACCAAGTTAAGTTTTTGGAGGGAAGAGTGCATGTGGGGGTTTCCACACAAAAACGTAAAGAAAACGTGTCACTTTTAAAATGAATAGCTACCATCTGCCAGCATTTTATCTGAGGCAAAGTTGATTAATGCAAAGTGAATGTTTAAGATCACGTTGCTGTCTGCTTGAATAAATTTCAGGTAGTTTACTTGGGAATTCTTTTTGTCCTGTTTCTTAAAGGATTTTTTTTTGTTGTTCTTATCGGATTCCCCCCTTCCAAACTTTTAGGGTAGCCAGAGCTAAGAATAAAAACATTTGTTCTTAAATCTTTGAGCACCAGAATGTTGTCTCTGCCCCCTGAGCACCGCAGAGCAAAGGAATTCATCTGCCCCAAAAAGGAGATCCCGACTCTTTTATCAGACTCACAAAAACTTTCAGGCAGCCTCTCTCCATCACACTGAAAAAGAAATTTTAACAGGCTGGTTGTGAACTGAGAAACCACAGCAGTACTATTATCCTCAACAGCAAATTATTTTGCCCTTGGACCTTCCTTAATTTTTTTACTGGATTATTTCATTTTTTACTATATTAGGTTTTTTTAACCAGATTAATTTTTTTTTACCAATTATTTAATCACTTCCTTTTCTTTATATTTTTCAATTAAAATTCCCAATTAAAAAAAAATAAATTGATTGTAGATTTTTAAGCCAAGTTTTTTTTTGGTCAACTTTACATAAACCACCTTGGTTTATATTAGTGTTCTGATAAAAATCATTCTCCAATCCATCTGACAATATGCTCCTCTTCACAAGTTCTCTCTGAACGTTAACATTTCTCAGAGGAAGCTTCCAGAACAGGTTTTGGGCGACATTAACCTAAATCAAACAAAACCCAGTTTTGCGCACGCATTCCCCACGTTACGTTTTTTCCCCCAGCGTCAGATGGCCCCCAAGTTCTCCCTCTCTCACCAGAGAGAATTTCACACCCGTTATCCAGGCTGGGACACCCTCTATTATCCGGGGCTACAGCAGTGGAGAGCATCATCTGTGCTGAGCGGTGGAGCTCCGCGCCGTTCCATATGGACGTACATTCCCTTTGCTTGCGCTCGAAGCTGGCTGGACACCAGCCAGCTCTGGTCAGGAGTCACAAAGTTGTTTTAGCTCAGTACATGGTGCCTGTGTCTCGTATCTTGGTGGGGTTTATTGGTTTTATAGGCTCAACGTGGTGCTAGGACGGCCATCTGGCCCCCGGAGCGGAGACAGCTCCCAGCCAGCTCCTCCGGAGCGTGGGCAGGACAAACGTGTGTGCGTTTGCACCAGCCCGTGTGAACTAACCTGGGTGAACTCCACGGGTTTGCTTAGGGAAAAAAAAAAAACAACAAAATGCAAGCGAGTTTAGCACTAATGAAATTAAAGAAGTAATGACCCTTTATTCAGCTGGGGAGCATAAAAGAAGAGCACAGAGCGAAGCAGCGTCTCCTGTACCCTCCCTTGGGCACCTCAACAGCAAGATGAGAATGTTCTTATTTGTACCCACCAGTGAGACTGGAGAAACAAGTGAGTTACACCCACACAGTATTTTTAATCAAACAAGTGTTCAGGGCCAGGTGGGATGGGCTTGGAGCAAACTGGTCTAGCGGAAGGTGTCCCTGCTCACAACGAGGCGGTTGAAGCAAGACAGAGCAAGAGGTTGGAACTTTAAGGTCCCCTCCAACCCAAACCAGTCTGTGATTCTATGTTTCTAGGAGACCTGAGCCCTGACCTTATGGGACATTCCATATTACATTTAGTCACCTTAGATATTCGTGCCTTTATGTCAGTTAATTAAAGTACAAGGGATCTCTAGGAGCAAGTTCCACTGCATCTCACATAAAACTGCAATTAAGACACCCAAACACTTTTCCACTTCACACCAAGTAACAAAGAAATGGGGTGAGACCAAGACCACCTCTGGGCAGAAAGGTATTCAGTAATTCCAAAAAGATGAGACGCGTCCCATCTTCAAATGCAACAAATTTGAGCGTAACACCAAAGTGCACACTCTTAGTAATTGATGCCATAAATGAGATTCATGTTTTATTGGCCTATATACAGAAGCAAACACCATAAAATATGCCCCAAAATATCTAAACTATCAGATAAACTGTTTGTTAATTTGTATGTACATGGTTGTCTTTTATTTAGCTAATGTGCTATTCACACAAATAATTTATTTATTCCTTACCTGAGCATTACTGGGGCAAAATTCTAGGAAGGCCTCTAATGCAGGAAAAATTATTCCAGTTCCTGTGAAGGTTATATAAACACTCCCAGTATTTCACAAAAAGGTGTTAAAAGGCAGAAATGTTTCCACCACAAATGGGCATCTATGTATTCAGACTTAATGAAATGGTTGAAATTTGCCCTGCCTTGCTTCAAGTCACATCCTCAAACACCTTCCCCAGGACAAAGTACTTACAGGACTGTTTCTGAAAATGAAATATCTAGAAGACAGTAAATCCTCAAGCTTGTAAATGCTCACACATTCAGGCAGTGTTATGTTTTTAGTGGGACTAAACTACTTACTGGAATAAAAATTGAAAGGATCAGTGTTTTTAAGAAGATATTTAGGTGACACCAGTTCATCAGTTAACAGAGAATTCACTCTGTAATAATGTATTTTCTCCTTACAAAACAGAACAAAAGCATCAGGTCTGAAACAATCCTAAGTCTAGTAATCTTAACAGAATATTAAAAAAAAAATCGTATCTACAATATATACTGCTGGAACAGACTCCCCGCTTCTGAACACCACACCCCCAGGTTGGGTTTTTTTTCAGAGCGCTATTAATTGAAAACAATGATTTGTTTTCTCTTTTGTAAAATGTAAAAAGTGCAGAGTTTGTCTTTAAAATACAGTTGTCAAATATCAAGGGGTATATATATGCTAACATTTACCCTTGGGGTATTTCAGGGCTAGAATCTGTTACAAATAAAATCTTTATTCATATGAACAGCTACCTGGGGGGCAATACTGAATGTTATACATAATATTTATACATATATATTTAAAATAATCTAGCAGTGCTATTACAACAAACTGGAAGCTACACTGAATTTAGTCTCTCTGTTTTGCAGATCTAAGTCTTACAGTCCTAACTTTTCGGGGTTTGAATTACTTTCTGTAGAGGATAGCCCTTGAAATATAAACTGCTTTCCTCTACTGTGTCATATCAAGTGTTTTTACTGTTTGAAATTTAATAGATTGCTCATGGTAATAAAGAAAAGAACTACAGGAAAAAGGAGTGTTTTTTTTTTTCATTGAATTGTGCAACAGTATTTTCAAATTTGAGAACTTTCCTTGAGTTAAGAACAAAAAAAAAAAAAAGGCTAAAAAAATTCTTTTTGTTATGTGCTTTCTAGAATTACAGAATAGTCACTATGAGCTATGGAAAACAACTTCAGGCTAGGGATCAGACATCTCCATTCATCAAGGAGTTTAAGCTGTCTGAAGGAAGTTGGGAGACAAAGCAGACACCACAGCAACTCTGCAGAGTGCCAGGAGCCTGAGGAGGTCACGGCTCTCTGCTGGACCTTCCAAATTCATGGAATGGAGATGATAAAATCCCATCAACTGCTAACTAAACTCTAAGATTGCTGAAAAGCTTGTCTAGAGGAAGCAGACAGAAATTCTGCCCTTTTTTGGTACATTTCAAACGCTGGGATTTTGGAAATTGCCACCACAAGGCTGAAACTCCTTGTAGCAACACAATGCCCAAACAAGCACCTTCTTTCCAATTAAGGAAAAATCTTGTGGGACTCTCTAGCAATTAAGACAGCTCCTAGAAACGCTCAGCTCTGTGGCTACTGTACATCAATCTGTTAGACCTCCTTCAAGTCCACTAGCCAAGTGATCCACCTTTAAATTCTCCTTCTGGCTTCCCAAGCTGGAAGGACTCTGCGTGCCTGAGCTTCCCATTCATCACGGCTCCCATCCTCCTTTCAGGAGATGAATGAAGACATGAGCTGGTTTAACAACACACTGCTCAACAAAGCCATGAAAACAGAAAAGCAACACTTTTCTAGACAAACACAGCCTGGACTTTGCATCAGGGAGTTAATACAAAACCATGCAGTGCTGCAGATCAAATACTAAGTGTCCGATTCCCCGTGGAGAGTGAGGATGCCTTCTCCCTGTTACAGTTCTGGGTAGGTCTCCTCCTTCTTGGGAACATAATGTTATCACACACCAAGATACTACACGCACAGCACACAAAAGTAACATTACATGCCCTGCTCGTTACCAGCTTCGCTTTAATTCTTGGTCAAGGGAGGACACGTCTCTTCTCTGATAAAACTATTAACAAGTTCATCACATCAACTCCCTGGTCACTGCAGAGTACCTGAATTTCACATCTGTGACTCTGCACTGACTATTTTGCTTCAAAAGCACTTTTTAAGACTATTCCTTAACTCACCAAGTGTCACCTGTAAGACAACAAACATGCTTCCTTCCCATAATCAGATGCATGGATAAAATTCAAAGTCTTATAAAACATATCCACACAACTTCCCTACAAATGTATCTAATATCAGACTTACCAGCACCAGTATTATTTCTCAGACACACCAGCATCTTGAAATAAAGGACAGTTTGAACATAAAAATTTACTAACACAGCTCCATCACCAAAAGCATTTGTACTTGGGGTATCTGAATTATTTCTGTATTAATAAACATACAAACAGAAAAAAGTATTTATAAGACAGCACATTTATGAAAAGCACTTGTAAAAGAAAGTATTTGTTTTCCTGTAAATAATGTCAATATTATAAATAATGCAAATTTGGTATTTCTCATGACCTCACAAGAAGGTTGAAATATTTAAACATGCAACTCCAAACACACAGTCCTCCCAGTTTGCAATGGAATTTTGTCTTTAAAAACTACTACCTGGGAAGCAGATCTTTAGTGGTTACTAGCAAGCTAGAAATAAAAGAGTCAATATTAATTTTAATCAATGTTTTTTTCTAGTAGGAGAGAGTAGTTAGCATTAGCAGGTGGCAGTTCGATGTACTTATACTTTCAATTTAATAAAATAACTGAAACATTCAATTACGAAACAAACATTAAAAATGTGCAAGTAAAGTAGCAGGTACCTCTGATCAGTTTTCCTCTCACCAGTCACATCAGCCCTTGATCCTAAAATTTTATGCTGCCTGCGAGGACAAGGTACAAACTTTTTTAAACACTCTATCTTTGTCAACTTTGACTGTTTGATCCTCTCTGCTCCAACCCAAACAGCACCAGCAAAGAAAATGCTTTCCTCTCTTTAAGATGCTCCATTGGTTAGATCAGATTTATTTGCTGTCAGTAAAGGTTATATTTGCACATAAGTCTATGACAGATTGCAAGTTTATTAACTTCAAGTGAGTTTTCAGGCTGCTGGGTTGAGGGGGTTTTTGTTGGGTTGTTGAGTTTTTTTGTGGGATTTTGCCTTTTTTTTTTTTTTTTTTTTGTCTGCATTCCCTCCCCCTTCCCCCGAGATGTGGGTTACTTGACAAATTGGAGTTAAGTTATCTTAGGTCAATGTAACTGTAAGTTAAACTAATGAAGTGTATGTCTATGAGTGATGTCTGATTAGTTTAATACAGTTAGTGCTGGACAGCTTGGGCTGCTGACCTTGAAGGAACACAGATAACATTGCGATGCGTTGGAGGATGTGGTTGCGATACAAGACAAATTTACATAACAGTTTGTCATGTACACTCCTCCAAAACAAAACTGTTGCAAAAAGAAAGCAAGAGGAAACCAACACTAAAAGCCTCGCACAAGACAAACCAGGGAGAATTAATTATAACGTTTGGCTTGGGATAGGAGATTGTTTTAAATGGGAGCCAAAAGCAGGCACAGGAAAGGTGTACATTTATATAGTAAGTGTTCCAAAATGAATTAGACACTGTGTTGAGTAACACTGTTCAAATGCAGCCTCCTACAGCACAAATCTACTCTTGAAAAATTATATTCCTTCCTCAGGAAGCATCTACTTGTTCCTCGTAACAAATACCAGACCCAGTTTTGAACTGTAAGTAGCTGGCACATCATTCAGGTGTGCTCAGAGTCTCCTGCTGCAGTTCATTCTGCTGCTGAAAAGCAGCTGGTTTTGCTAAAATAAACCTGTGCAAGAACAGTGTCTCTCCATGAAGGTGAAAAGTCCCCCCATGACGCTCAGCTGCGTGTTCTGAGCAGGGCAGTATCTCACTGCTCTGAGACAATCATCTCACCACATCTCAACTCACCAGGCAGGCCAAGCAAAACTGCTGGTTTTAAAGACACCTTGGTTCTGGAGTGACTGATTCTCACTACATGATAGCTATCTTGTTGACCTAAATAGTCTGCTTTTTATCAGTCCAGGTTCTACCTGACGGAAATTTGCCACTTACATAAATGCATAATTGACACCCACAGTTGCTGGTACATTATGGAACCAGACTGTTATTAAGATAAAACTGCTCCCTTAATCCTCCAGGTCAGCCTGAGCAGGACACTGATTGCTAAAAGATACATCAGAGGGCACGTGGGGAAGCTTGGAGCCTTCATATCTGTGCCACCTTTCAACCTGATCTGGGAAGCACGGTTTGAACCTTTCAGTATGACTGAACTCACTGGATAAATTTCAAGTAAGAGATACATATACATGTATAGACATCATGTTTCCAGATAGTCAGAGACTCCCAAGGACTGGCAGTGCAAGACAAAACAGTCTAAGAAATTCTAAACAAAACACAGCAGTAATTTCCCAGAAGAAAAACCTGTGTTGCCCACTGCAAGTCTCCCCTTGCTTCCACATACACCCTTGCATGCACATAAGGATTCAGCTCGAGAGACCTGGTTTAAGGTTTCTCTGTAATTTGAGCTCAGAAATTCCTCAGTCCCTGGGTTACCTGTAATTAGAACTTGTTGGCACTGTTTGCATGAAATAAAGAGCAGAAGTCCGTGCTTTCCAATGCCACTTCTTGGCTGGGAGTGTGCAGAGCACACAGTCTTCCTGCAGCTCTTCCTGAAGAAGATCCATCAGCTGTTTGTGGGAACCACCATAAAAGGGTTCAATGAGAAGAACACTCATTTTCCAAGTGCTTCAGAACTGTTTGGATCCTGAAAATGAAAACAGAGAAATATTTCTCTTTAGATATAGAGCTTTTTTTTTTTTAATTATTTAAGAAAATGATGTTGGAAAAAGCAGAAATATATTGCAAGGCCTCACAGTGTCTTGATTTTCCATAAAAAATATTTATATTACATTAGTAAGTTTACTTCAGAAAAGGCTACTTAGCAATTAGGAGGACAATATTATCACACCTATTTGTTTCATCCATTAAAATATACCACTTGTAATTTTTACATGAATCTTAGGACTTAGGAAAACACTGTATTTTGAATTTATTGTTTTGTTTTCAATCGGATACTTAAAAGCAGCTTTACTTTATACACTCATTCCCAAACACATACAATTCTTCCATAGGTTCCAGAGCAGTTTATTCATACTTTCATTATTTCCCTCCCTTTTCTTGGTGGTAGATAAAATGAAAACAAAAAGATTCAAACACACTTCTTACTTGCTAGTAAGATGATTTAGGTAAGGAACTTAAAGCCAGAAAGCATCCTGGTGAGATACAGTTGGAGCATCCCTTGGGACTCTCCTGCATCACTGGGAGCTGGGATCACTACCCAGCAACGACAGCAGGAGATAAAGCAGGATATTTTTTCCGAGTACTCCAAAATGGGTGGAAGAGAACAGCAGAGGAGGCTTAAGGAAGCTCTCAGATGAGAAGCCACAGAGCTGCTCACAAACAGGATGCAAAACGTGCTGCCCAAAGCGAGGGGACAGATGAAAACCCTGTGACTGTTGCTCATCGCCCTCATGAGTCACAGGCCTGAGGTACTGAAAAGCTGCTTCTCAGATGCTTTGAGCAAAACCATCACACACAAAAAGCTGAAAAAAAAAAACCCTGAAAGGTATTCACCATCCATTACCAGCTCTCTGATGGTTTCCTCCTCACCATTCCCAGACAAGGGAAGACTCTGTTAAACTCATTTACTCAGGATTCATGCTTGATGCTGCATATTGCAAGACCTTACATCTATTTCCTGACCTGTCATTTCTAGTAGTTTCAGACTGTAATCCTTATCTTACCAAAACCTCTGGTGACAAGAAGTGAGAATTCAACAGAGAACTACATACTCCTGAAAATCTCAGTATCACCTCAACTGTGAGATTTAGTTCAACCCAAGATCAGGTGAAAAATATGATGTACTCTGTAATCAGAGGGGAGAAAACAAATCTTGAAAAAAAAAACCCTTAAAAGTGCACTGTAGCTACCAAAAAATCAGCCAGCCAGCAACAAAAATTCAAACACTGAATCAACTCAATTGGGAGACAAAATGTAAGACACCTTTAGATAGCTTTGAGCTGTTGGCCCATCACAGTGCCAGATGAAATGGTCATGTAGAGCTCCTGGGTCATTACAGATTACAGCAAGAGAAAAAATATTCCATGCTCAGACTTTCTATCCATAATCCACCCAGGATTCAGGTTATAATTTGCTCTATTATTCACTCTCCCATAATATTTCAAATAAATTATTTTTTATAACAAATATGTTCTTTGCAAAACCAAAAAGAAAGCCTTCTGGAAGCAAAGACTTCACTCATTTTGGAGCTTGCTTCTTTTCAGGTAGCAAAACAGATTCTGATCTCTTTTCCACTGACCTAATTTTGAAAAAATCACACTTTTGAGATCACTGACGTTCTCTGAATTTACAATGATGTAACCAAAATCATAGTCTCTCCTCCAAAGCCCTTTTGGAGCCTGCAGGGTAATAACTGCTATAAAAACACAAGCTGTGGTTTAGAATCTGCACTATTCACCTAAAGAACAATTTGTAATTAATCATGCTACGCTTGTCATCAAATGTCACCGAAAATTTAATTCAAAGGACTAAGAGGGAAGTGTTTTACAAATTCAACCCCTAAAAAAGGGGTATGAGAAAAGTTGGTAAATGCCATCGAGTCAGTCACTCAGGGAGGGGCTGCAGCTAATTTACAAGTCATTAGCAGTACCAGTAATAAAGCATTTTTTTTTCATGAAGTATCTGATCAAACCACACTTCAGCATAGTTCTGAAACTGGTTTTATCACCAGGTTTAGCTGAATCGACACTGTGCTCTCTGGTTTTATTCTGCACCAGTTTTCACTGCACATCCCTCACGGGGACAGAGAATGACTGTACGTGCTGATGGTAAGAGACTTTCTCAGTTCTCAGGTTTCCTCCCTGCTTAAAGACCCTGACATTTAGTTATTCTGCATCTACCTACCTTTAGATCTATTAGCAAAACCGCAACATGCAAACATTAAAAGGAACACTGTCATACATTTTGGCTGTTTACATTGGGAAACTGGGCTGAAATTGTGGATGTGTCGTGGAGTGGGTGTTAGATGGCTCTTCCCATGCAATTCTTCACAATAACACTTGCAGATCCCATGGTAGCAGCCTGTGAGGGTGAAAATCAGCAGTGACACATTTTTCAGAGATGACCTGAAGCTCAAAAGGTTTTTACAAAACTCACTCCTCAAAAATGCAGGTACTGCTCACTAAAATCCTCACGAGCACTTGTAGGATTCTAGCATTGTGTGACCTCTCTGCATATTACTCACAATATACATCATACTTGATTCAGAAAAAATGTTATAATATTATATAAAAAGCAGTATAGGGTATATTTTGTTCTTTTTTTGGTTGTTTGGTTTGTTTGGTTTTTTTAACAAGATAATGCCTAAATATGAAACTAAAGGACAATGGCAGCACAGTATATTTCACATTGACTTCAGGGCTTGACTAAGACGGAGCAATGAAAAAGTCAATAAATCTTCTGTTTTAAAAAGATACACTGATAATACAAAGGAAATTATATTACATATAACTAATAATTTTTTGTATTTAAAAAGACACAGAGGAGGTAGGACAGAGTCATTTACCTCATATTTCACCACATGACTTCCAGTTTTGTTCACATACAAAAATAACAGCTATTATTTTTGCTTTATTTCCCTTGACCCAGCCAAGTTAAGGTAAATACGTCCCATAGACTCCTCAGAGGTCTCCAAAAGACACAGCTGATAAATGGCCTGAGAACATTCACCGTATCTGATGGAATGCAATCCTCAATTAAATATAAATCACTCCAGGTATTCTTTTCCCCATTTCAAAGAAAACAACAAATATTAGAAAAACAGAACTGCTTCCCCTTTCTCATTACAGTGTTTCCTCTCTGGAGCCAGCAATCCTGGGTGTTCCTCAAACAGCTCAATCCGCAGGCCTGCAGGATCCTTTGCTTTGAATATTTCCTACTCTGGCTTTACTACAGAGAGCAGCACATTCTTCAGCACATACATCGAGAAGAAACTATCTGAAACTAAAAAAAAAAATCCTTGCAAGTGCTTACAGTGTCAAAATGACATGACTCATACAGAGGTATACTGAAGTACCATAAAGTGTAGGTGGGTAATTAGGTGCTGTCTCAACGCCAGCCCCTCACAGTGACATTCATCCAGGACTTTTGTGACTTGCTGCAGCTCTACCCAACAGTGAGCACTCTGCAGAAACAGGACAAGTGATGGAGTTCCCTGAAAGGGCCACTGCTGTTTGACCTAATAATTTCCCTTTAAAAGAAAATCGGAATACTATACAGAGTAATAAATAAAAATTTAAAAGCACAGACGAATTAATTGTTTGACTAGCCACAGTAACCATGGCTTCTCTTTAAACTCTAGGTGAACACCAACTCAAGTATTTTTGTTAACCAACCTAGGTAGAGAAAACTCATCATTTTCCATGATTTATTAAAGAACACACGTCCCCTCTGTCTTACAAACAGAAGTGTGGTTTCACAAACATCAGCACAGCTCGCATCAGAAAGCCATAATTAGCTCTGTTCATTGACGTATTCAGACAACATAAATTACAGATCATGTTTAAATATCTGTCCAACAAAATAGCTAAGCAACGATCCAAACCCAAAGGAATAATTGTTAATATATTCCATAGGTAGAGAGCTGCTATTGGTTACAGGAAATAAGGTATAGGGTTTCAGTAATGATTGTTTTAACGGTCACAGTCCCACACGTATGAGAAATTTATTCCACCACCGTATCCAGAGCACACGTGGTTCAGTACCTCAGAACTCAACCAACTACAAAACCCATCAGGTATGAACTGTGGACACAAACACACTTAAAACCTTTGATGATTTCACATAAACGCATTGCAACACCTAATACAGGTAAAAAATTTCCATGTTCCACGTTGCGATAAAATGGGATTCTCCAAAGGTCTATTAGGGGTCTTTACCTTTCCTCCTCTGTCCCTTCTCCCTCCCAGCACCACAACATGCACCCACCTGAAGGGGGGATGTGGTATATACATACACACAAACCCAGATTGAAAGAGCCTGCATTACCCTCCCACTCATGACAGTGACTCACCGAAACCTCGGAGCTGTACCTTAAACACAATCACATTTTAAGGTTTGACCAAAATTTAACCCGTATTTAGATCACCCAAAAGTACCAGCTCTTGAGGTTTGTCATTACTAAACTGCATAAGCGAGAATGACAATTTATCTTTTCTATAATCAACTGGAAAAAGCACGAAATCCTTTCCTCCTTTTGAGAATGTGGTAAACCAGAATCGTTCACCTTTATCTGGACGGTGGAGCAGGACCAGTGCTAATTTACCGGTGGCACCCATAAACCACAATCTGCCTCCTGCGTGCAACCTGAGAGCTGCAAACACCTACAGAATACCAAAAACTACTGTCACCTGCAGGTATCAAGGCTGCTGCACACTCTGTGCACTGAAACCTGCACGACTGCACTGCCTGCTTTTGTCTCACCGAAATACCACATCTAGTTTTTACTGTGCTTAGGATCTACATTACAAGGGCACGCAGCGATGGGACAAGGGAGGGCAGCTGAAGGAGGGTAGGTTTAGATTGGATATTAGGAGGAAATTCCTGCCTGTGAGGGTGGTGAGGCCCTGGCACAGGTTGCCCAGAAAAGCTGTGGCTGCCCCATCCCTGGAAGTGTCCAAAGCCAGGTTGGAGGCGGCTTGGAGCAACCTGGGATAGCGGAAGGTGTCTGCCCATGGCAGGGGAGGAACAAGATGAACTCCAAGGTCCCTTCCAACCCAAACCATTCCATGATCTTGCAAACAATATAATGTTTAAAGACCTAGTTTGATCTTAAATAAAAAGCAAGATGTGAGGACCGCCAGGTTTGGTTTCTTACATCTGTGCTTTCAACCCTGAAATGGAGCAGCAGGAATTGGAAGTTGGAGTTTAAAGATGTCCTGTGGCTATCAATCCAGAGACACCCTGACAAAAGAGGCAGTAAAGGCTCCTTTTGGAGTTTATGTATTTAGAAAGTAACATGCTGTAAAATCTGCACATTACCCTGTGCATGTTAAGTTAACAATAATGCTATAAATCCTTAGGAAAAAGTTGCTAATGCATATGCAGAGTATGCATTTTAAAACTCAGTATTTAAATTGTTTTACTATTTCATCTAGGCAAAGGCACTAATGACCTTCATCATTTCTTGCTGTAAATTAAATTTGTTTATTTCCAGCTACAAAAAAAAAGGAAAAAAATTAATCCTTAGAACTCACTTTTCACCTTCTTCCCTGACACAGTCTAAGACTGTCATAAATACTTTGTGTCTATACTTCTACCCATCCTCAATCAACATCTTTGAAGATCTTTATCTATATTGAATAAATTATTGCAATTTATTCTTTTTTTCCAGCAGAGAAAAACATCTGTGCATCACATTTATGGTTAACTCAAAACCACAACAGCCAACACTACCTCGGTGGGAAAGCATCCATCCCCCTTTGGAGCACAGCACTCAAAAGATATATTTTCAGGGAGATTTCACTGACTGATATCCTGATTCCCAGTGCACTGGGAAGAGCAATTACAAAACACAACTTATTTTCCATGTGTCTAATTGACCTACTAAGTGGTATATATGGGATATGTACCGCTCAGGACAGGGTATGAGGGATACTAAGGAGTCAGTAAACTATTTTCTTGAGTTCAGATGAACAAAGGCAAACTAAATATTGCTTATACTTAATTAGGAGAAAGTTTTCTTGATGTCTAAGCCAAAAGAGAATGAAAAAGACACAGAAGAGGTGTGGTGGGACAACCAGGGCCATGCTCTGCCAGGGAAACAACTACAGCCACAGCCACCTATCATCAGCAAACTGGATTAACTCTTCCACAGAGTTTGTGCCTCTGTCTCCTCCCTTTAATGGTCCCAAGAGATTTAAGGAAGTTGACACAAGTATTCTGCCAAGCAGCAAATATTAAATAATCAATTATCTTCACAAAAAGCTCTATATCATTTTGGGGAACTATTCAGCCACTAACAGGATTTTTTGAAAAAAAAAAAAAAAGGTAAAGTAAAAAGAAAAAAAATTAGTACAGATCTAATACGAGAGCATAACCCAAAAGCACAAGGTTATTTGAGAGAAAATTAGTTATTCTGATTTAACAGTTAATTACAAGCTCCCATTTGCCACAGAATTCAAAAGTCTGGAATAATAGTAACATATATTCAGAAACTCCTAATGTTGTTTAATGCTATGTTGGTTTTATCCAACATATTTGGACTGTGCTCACATCACTTGAAGGCTCAGTTTACAGGACTCATCATTTCCAGTGCTGCACCTATGGCTGCAAATTTGCTACCACTGATGATCCTGAAGGCTTACATTAGGTTTAAATAGATGAGGGATACTTGATTTAGAGGATCTGGGAGAGGAGAGGGAACTAATAGGTGTGGTAATGGGAGATGTAGCGCTATTTTTAAACCTGACAGGAGACATATTAGTTGCTAGTTCCCTATTATAGAAAAAGTCCCAGTCTGGTAATAATAGGCTGGCATTTTGAAATTCCTCCGATTTATTAGGAATATGATGAGAAATGTGTTCCACATGCTCTGGGCTCCGGACCAGTTTCTGCACAGAAAGGTAAGAATTACAATGTGCACTCACGGCCAGTTTAAGAACAAATATATACACTTGAAAAAATCACTTATAAATATTTTAACTAATTGCTCTGTGAGGTAATAAAATCACCCTACATCAAAAACCTGGTTTGTTCTCCCCAGCAAATTTGAAGCAGCAGAACATTAAATGAATAGCAAATCACTCTTGCATCACCAAAATTTGGGATTTAGGACTTAAATGCCCCCTTGTACAAAACATAGAATTGCAAGAGTTAATTTAGACATGAATTGAAACGTTAGGCTGAGATGTTTGGCAGCAACTTTTGAGTGGGCACAAGCCAGATTTATTTTACAGTCAGAAGGTATCCCTTTGAATATGTGATGAAAGGATCTGCATCTTCAGTCACACCTTGAGTCCGCAAAAAGGATGGAACGAGACCTACTGTCAAATGGAGTTCAGCTGTGAAATCTGGGATGGGTCCCACACAGAGGAGTATTACTGGGGGGCAGATGTCCAGGAAGCCAATTCTATCCTGGGATGCACCAGGAGCAGCCCTAGCAGGAGGAGGGAGGGGATTGTCCCCCTTTGCTCTTGTGAAACCCCATCTGCAGTGCTGCATCCAGCTCTAGGATCCTCAGGACAGGAGAGATGTGGACCTGCTGGAGTGAGTTCAGAGAAGGCCACCAATTAAATTCAACTTCAAAAGAGGTACCAAATGTATCTACCATGTTACTCATCTAAAGACCTGCAACACAAGCAATGTAAAATTATTATCATGATTATTTTGCCAAACTACGAAACCCTTAACCAAGTGAAAAGAATAAATCATCAGGGTTTTTTGTGTTTACAGGAAAAAACATTTCAGTATTAGATTCCTCCTTCAGTTTGGATAGGATGGTCTTGTGATGCAGTAAGTAATTTCAGGGCTGTAATGTTACCTGCACAAAAGAAGTCCTTAGTCTTAAACATTAAGTACTAAAATCCAACAGATAAAATGATTTTTTGGTTTTCCATTTGCCCAACTCTTGCCATCTCCAGAGAGAGCTGAACCAACACTTCATGCTATAAAGTTATGGGAACAAAAATACATCTCATTAACTTCTGTGCAGTCAGCACCACGTTATCTCTTTCAGAAGCCCCTCGAAAGCTCTCAGATTCAATAGCAAACATCCCACAACATTGAATAAGGGCCTCATACAGCACTAAACATATTTTTCCCATGTTAAGAATATTTACATCCTATTTCCAACTTGACATACAGAAGATGTGTTACCCACATCAATTTATAAATCTAGTGCAATGAGAGTTGCCAATTTGATTTAGTGGTGCAGCATCCTGTTTCCTGTAAATAATTTTCCTATCAAGTTTTCACTAAGCCCTCTGAAAGGGCTCTAGAAATATGAAAGGCTCCGGATTATGGCCTAAATGCTTTCTGACAGCTCCCTGCAAGTGTTCCCCAGCATCTCTTCTGACCCAAGAATAGCAAATCTAATGACTTAAGTCACTTGTTTCCATCCTGTTGTCTGCAGAGCCAGCAAAACACTTCAAGGAGTGGCTTAAAGCAATGAAGAAAAGCATATTCATACATTTTATTTTACTTCACAAGCATCAGAAAGTTAAGGGGTCCACCTCCTCCACTGGGAAGTATCTATGGATACACACATTGCAGAAAGCTGAAAAACACTGACACGAGTTAAACAAACATGTCTGGTATCATCTGCCAATTGAAATGGTGAGCAGTGCAGGAAATATTTGTTTTCCATGAATAAAAGCGATATACAAGCAGCTCAAAACAATCTGTTTTGGAAGGTTATTTTGGTTGTTTTGTAAACAAGTTTAGGTTCTGAGCTGATGTTTTCAAAACAGATACTGCAAAATGAATAAATACTCATGTCTGGGGGAGACCTTAACAGACATGAAACAAGTGTGGCCCTTTTTAACAGTGCCACAGATAAAACAAGGCAAGGACACGCATGGAGGACATCAAGATGTAAATTTTTTCCTTGAAGTTGCTCAGATGGCTGATATTAGAAAAGTGCCATTTAAATCACCACCCTCAGAAAGCCTGTGCCTTAAAAACTTGGCTTTTATTGCACATAAGAGAATCTGGCTATAACCCGTGATCAGCACTGTAGTCTTTAACAAAAACACTTAAAACCAGGGATTTTTTTTTAACTTTACTTATTACAATCATGAAGATAATCAGTACAACTCACTTAGGATTTCAGCTTTAGGGTCACTTGAGAATCCCTTCTCCACCTACCCCAAGTATTAAGAGTCTGAAAAGCATTTACCCTGCCTGAGTCAACTGGCCACGCTCATGAAGCTTTTCTTCAAAATCTGAAAATCCTTATCAAAATCAAACATCCTGTTCAAGAAAACTGAAATTATGCTGTCACTTATCAGCTACTTCCATTTGTACCACCAGATAACCTGCAGAACTCAGCCTGCTCCTCCTGCACGCTGGTAAAACACTAAGAATGGTTTGGGACTGAAGGGATCTGAGAGATCAGCTTGTTCCAACCCTCTGCCATGGGCAGGGATACCTTCCACTATCCCAGGTTGCTCCAAGTCCCGTCCAACCTGGCCTTGAACACTTCCAGGGATTGGGAGCCCAAGAATATCAAGCATGGTTTCAATGGCCACGACTACATGGGTGCAGAGAAAAACATCTTCACTGCAGAGCTCAGAGTTGAGAAACTACTTTAAGGTTGTTACTGGAAGACCCTGACTATTTAAAGTTTAGCTGGCTATTAGTAGGTGCTCTTACTGACACGGCTGATACAACGAAATGCCAGAAATACCATTACAAGCCAACACAAGAAACCGCTCACACCTCACGCACGCAAGGCCTGTGCTTAATATTCCCACTTCTTCATTTCAAAGCCACAAAGATCACAAGCTTTGCCAGCAAGTTAAAGATCTGTTCTGACTCCTACTAAAGACTTCAGGGTTGTGCAGTTATTCTGGCCACTGGGAAATTTTTGGCAATGCCATCAGTTAAGCATTCACAGCAGCCATAAGCAGCTCTCGGAGGCCTGAAGAACAACGGCATGTGGACAGCTTGGAAATACCTCTGAAATCACAGCAGTGGTTCCCTCACAACAGTGTTTGTTCCACATGCAATCAGACTCACAGCAGTGCCACAGCTACAATCTTTGTTATTATTTTTCACATACAAAAGACGTGAGCATGTTTGACTGGGTCCAGAGGAGGCAATGGAGATGCTCCCAGGGCTGGAGCCCCTCTGCTCTGGAGAAAGGCTGGGAGAGCTGGGGGTGTTCACCTGGAGAAGAGAAGGCTCCAGGGAGACCTGAGAGCCCCTTCCAGTGCCTAAAGGTGCTCCAAGAGAGCTGGAGAGGGACTGGGGACAAGGGATGGAGGGACAGGACAAGGGGGAATGGCTTCCCACTGCCAGAGGGCAGAGCTAGATTACATGTTAGAAAGTGCTTTGCTTATGGAGATAACATCAAATAGATAACTGAAGACAGGTTTGTGTTAAAATCCCTTTCATAAAGTGCATCCAAACCCAAGGCAGGTGTTACGTGGCTCTTACACTATTACAGAGTAAAAGATGCCTATCTTTCCCAATCTTTTCAGATGCCATCTTCCCATCAGTCTTTAAACAGAGGTTGGTGCCACAAAGCTCTGTGGGCTGTAGATACTTGAAAGTGTTTATGAAACTGGTTTAGCCCCACATTTAAAGGAGAAGTAGAACTGGAAGGCACTTCACTCTCCCACTTGCACTACTGAAGATAAAATATAATTAAGAGGGAAGCAGAAGGGATAGGAAGTGAAAGAATAAGTTGCCTGCAGCACATATATGTGGTGATTAAAAAACACAGACAGGGTACCCAAGTTAAACAATGGCACACAAATGTTTTGAGAAGGGAAAAGGGAATTACTTCCACCTATCAGCACTGATCATGCACCAGTTTGCTTCTGCTGACAAGAACCTAATCCCAACTCTGCCTGTTCATCTCAAAATGGTTAAGAAGCCATGTGTGAGGTGCATTCAAAATCCTCCAAGATGAACAAAGTCTGTTTTGCATGCCAATATCCTTGGAGAGGGCAATATTCATGAAGATGATTCAAGCTACTCTTCAGAGCTGCAGCACTCTGCCTTCCCATTGAAGCTCTGAATGAGTATGGGCAAGAGACACCCATAAATGCTTTTTCCTAGTCTATAGACAGTTGGTTTCTTAACACTCACAGAAGCATCTTCTTGGGCATTAACAAAACGACTGAGAAAAAAAAAAGTCTGCTTTTTTTCTCTTCAAAGCTGGTTTTCTCTTCAAGCTGTGTAACACCACTTGATATTTAGTTTAGCTACTCAACCAAGCACCAGGCTTCAATGTACTGAAGGTGCGTAATGGTTGAGCATCACAGACCATTTCACATGTTTGGGCTTATTTACAAATACCACTTGCATACTGCTGACATTTATAATGACACCTGGGATGTTGCTGACACACCACTACGTTTGTAAATGTGGCGTCTACACACACAGTGGATTCTGAGAAACGTGCTGGGGAATACACACAGTAAATTTCCTTTGACTGCAAATAGAATGGTTACTTTGACTATTTCCTATCTGAATAGGAAAAAAGCCTCAAAAACAAGGTTTAGCAAGGCTAATCCCCCACTGATTTTCTTATCACTCAACACTATTTCACTCGATTGCTTTTGTCATCAATTTTCTCAAAAACTTCCTCCCGATCACATTACAGGGTTGCTTAAATCACACTGTAGACACACACACACAGAATTTCATATATTTCTTACTATTGTTGCCTACTGACTTGTTATTCCAAAGCCCACAACCTCCAAATACAACACTTCAGTGCTTCCAGAAACTTTGACACAGTGTTTGATGACAGAGAAATACTTGGTTTGGTTTTGTGCGTGTAGGGACACTATAAAGAACTTATCTTACTGTAGAGGAAAAAAAGGAATGCAGATCATTTATTCAATTTTTCAGAGTCAAAGGAGACTTAAACTTATATTAATATGCCCCATTCCTGGAAGTGTACAAGACCAGGTTGGATGGAGCTTGGAGTAATCTGGGATAGTGGAAGGGTTGGAACTGCATAATCTGTAGGTCATTTCCAACCCAAACCAACCTATGATTCTAAAATAAAGCACTAGATCTATCTACGTGCTCAAATTACAAGCAAATTGTAAGAAAATGCTTGGATTCTTACATAAAACTAATAATTACATAACTTCTAACCAAAAGTTTTCCATTGTTTTGCTTAAATATGCTTTAAACAACATGAACTGTAACTGTTCTATCTCCTCCCTCCAACCCCAAAATCGTACTACATCTTCTGCCTGGTGCTTTCCTATTATTAACAACAAGAGGTTTCATTTATCTGCTTTCATCCAAAAATGCTGAAGAGCTTAACAAACCTTAATTAAACCTCGCAACACTCCTGTGAGGTAGGTAGCTATTGTTATCTCTACTTTACAGATGAGAAAACCTGAATTAAAAATTGTGATTTGCACCATTTCCCAACAGTGCTTTTACAGTAAAGCCAAGAGCAGAAGAAAGGAGCAGTGACTCCTATATCCCTACTTCCAAGCCACCACAATACACATTTTCTTTCAAACCAGAAGGATTTTACTTGACATTTTGCCACACGTGAAAAAAATATTCTGAAAAGCAGCATTAATTTATCATTAGCATCATCCTTTCTAAGAAAATGCAGACAAATACATCTTTTACCCAGACTGTACTTTCATTATTTCATTATGAAAATGAGACAAAATTGTATCCTCTTCATCTGGCTAGCTGATGAATTCCATCTTCAAAAGGAAAATCCACACTTCTTGAAACCATATGAATTGTTTCTCATATGACTGAATCCCTGATTTCCTCTTTTCATTTACGTTTCTTAACGTTTATTTTTTCCCAATTCTTTTACCTTCTTTTCTAATTACTTCACAATGTACTTTCCTTACTCCCACCTCATCTTTTCTTTTTTCTTTAAACTTATTAATAAATACAATAAAATCTAGAGAGAATTGACTTACATACAGCATATGAGCTACTACCTTGACAGGTCATCTATCAATTTTTCCTGTCTCAAACTACTCTCACTTCCAATCTTTTCCTTCACACTTCCAACCTTTTCCTTTGTATATCCTCTACATCTTCTATCTGATAGGTTCACAACCTCAAAGGGTCTTCTATTTCACCATCCTGCTTCACTCCTCATTAGGAAACCTCCAATTTGAATACAGTCATTCCTTCACTGTTCCAGAAGCAAAAGCTTCATGTCTCCCTTGCATCAATTTTTTGTCTCCAGCCTCACTTCCCTCTTTGTCAATTCTTCCCCACTCAAATTGTTCCATACACCTTTACAAACAATCTCGTTCTTCCTCCTGCATCTTACCACATCAAATACAAAGTTTTCCTCTTCACCTTTGATTTTTTCCCCCTCCCCAAGTACGACTCAAGGCTCATTTCCTCACATTCTTTTCATTTTCCTTAGACTTGTTTGGTAAATCTCAACTTCCCACCAGAAAAAGGAAACCGCTTTTAACGTGTCGGTAAAGAGTCATCCACTCTTTCATCAATTCTACTCCATGTGCTCTTTCCAATCTCCAATCTGTGTTTCTTTCTCTTCTCTTCCGCCCCTGCTCTTGAATACTTTAAGTCCACTAACACTCTTCTACACCTGTTCTGTTTCAACCTTTGGTTTTCTACACTCCTTCTCTCACTTTCTACCCCTGTCCTCTTCTGTTAAGCACAAATTGAGACCCTGAACACATCTTACACATATCTACAAATCTGTACCAGGACAAACCAGACTGTCCCAGACACGTAAAACTACTTCAAAGATGCTTTCAGTGGACATGCAGACCACTGAAGTTAAAGAAACAATTACTAAAATACAAGTAGATTCAAGATTTTTTTGACAAAATGACTGTTACACTTTTTGTCAAAGTCTCATGATTTTTCTATGACTTTATTTCTCTTATTTTAGAATCAGCATAGGAAGTTAAATTAAGTCTCTTTTTTTTTTTAAACAAGTTAGCACATCTTGTTTGTACTGCTTGCTCTAATGAAGTGAGCCTACATTTGCCAGTGCTCAGTAAAAATAGGTAGCTCTGTTATTCATATACTCTCTGCAAGCAGCAGCTCACAGGCTCTGAGAACTGCTCTCATCATATGGAAGCTGAAATAAATGTTCAGTCACTGTTTTCTCTTCCAGCTCTCAAAATTACAGCTGGATTCTTAAGGCATTACATGTGGTTTCTTGCACTTTAAAGCTTCTGAACTACTTGAATTGCAAGACGTAAAAGTTCTGCCCACAGACACTTTCTTGCTCCCACTGATTTCAGGTTACAGCCAGAAAAGTATCAAATGGAAGTAAAATGCTGCTTGTTTCATGGAATATACTGGTCAGTGTATACAGAAACCCTCAAGTCATACTTCAGCTGAGCAGGACCTGTATCCATCTGTTTCTTTTTCATCACTCCATAAAACTGAATTTCAGAAGAACCTACTACACAAAATATTGTATCATGACAGGTTGACAGAGCTGGAGGTGTTCAGCCTGAAAAAGGCTTTGGGGAGATATTAGAGCCTCTCCCGGGCTACAAGAGAGCTGGAGAGGGACTTTGGACAAGGGCCTGGAATGACAGGACAAGGGAGAATGGTTTCACACTGACAGAGGGCAGGGTTAGATGGGATAATGGGAAGGAATTCTGCCCTGTGAGGGTGGGGAGGCCTTGGCACAGGTTGCCCAGAGAAGCTGTGACTGCCCCATCCCTGGAAGTGTCCAAGGTCAGGTTGGACAGGGCTATCCCTCCACTTGGGATAGTGGAGGGTGTCCCTGCTCATGGCAGGGGGTGGAAAGAGATGGTCTTTAAAGTCTCTTCCAGTACAAATCATTCTATGATTCTGTGTCTGGGAGCACAAAAAGCCAGCATTAGGAAAATAAAAATTCTCCAACAGTTTTTGATGTTTAGTTACCATCATATTATTTAAATTCACAACTTTTACATTATTTCACAACAAACATACTAACTACTGGAAAGAAATTGATGTGCTGTTGGTTACTATTTCTTTCCATTTTGAGATGACTTGCTGATGTTCTGTCCATTTCTGCATGAACGAAGGTCAGGAGTTATTTAACCTCTGCAGGCATAAAAAGTGGCCTTTTTTTTTTCCCTTTTAATATCCCCTAAGATTACACACTCCTTTGCATTCAGCTACTGAGAGGGCTATCTGAAATCCTTTGCAAACTTCATTTATGCAGCACAGATCAGTAACTTCCAATATGAGGGGTCCCTCTAGCACATTACTCTCCCTCTCCACTACTGTCATTTACTTCTTGCTTGATTCTCAATGTTTTGGCTTTTCTTTTCTAATTTTAGTGGATTCTTATCTCCAAAGCCACAAATGATGTGAGCCTTGCCTATCATGGAAACTGCCACCGAGCAAACACTCTTCAGTGCTTAAAATCAGGCTGGAACCCACAGAAAATTTGTTTCAGTGAGACTCCTACTCTTTTGTGTTTTCCTCTTTGGATATATCAACCCTGTCAGTATTCAAAACAGTCACTTTTCCCAAATAGCTTCTTATGGTGAGACAACAGAAAACAGAATTGATTCTGAAACTCTCTAACAATTCATTTTTAACCCCTTATTACATTTAAAAACCCTATTTGCCTCTGTAATAAATGCTTTGGGAGGAGTGTAATAAATTACCCTCTCCGTGCATGTGAAATTCCCAAGTGAAACTTGGTTCTGCTCTTCTGAAGCCCCTCACTGGGCAACATCAGACCAAAGCACGAGCAGGAGCTTCTCAGGCATCAGAGAAACACCGGGAACATCAGACACTGAAGCGTGTGTAGGTGTATTAGCAGTCCTACCATCCATCTGTCAGAAATCTTCGATGTTCCTGCACATCACCCACTGGCAGAGCTGTCTGCCAAGCAAAAATATTATGAAATGTTCATTATATCCTCAAATCTCCACACGCCCCCCCCCCCTTCCCTAGGAGGAAATGGAAAAACCTGTCTCTCCACACACACACAGACACACAGACTCACATTCGTTACCAAGAAACGGTGAAAGACTTTCAAATTCACCCAGAAAGAGAATCAACCAAGAGACCAGGGCTGTGAATTTAGATTTATTCTAGCAAACTTTACTTACCAGAGGATATACTGACTTTTAGTTCACATATATCTCATTTTTAAGGTACGTTAAAGACCGAGTTTACAATTAACTGAACAGACAGCGTACAAAAGGCTTTTAGAACTACACCATATGGTCGAGGGAAAGGAACAATCTGGACTATCCACATTTCAATCTGCAGGCTTGTCCACCTCTATAACACATTGTATTGCTGTAATAAAATATTAAGATAGAATTTTAAAAGTGAAAATATCTATCTTTTGCACTACCAGGGAACAAGGCATCCCACAGTCTAGTGCGTTTAATAAATATTTTAACTTTTATGATTTTGGCTTCCTGAATCAGATATAGTCAATAAAATTCCCAATTCATTTAAAACTGTAGTTCCAGAAGGATATGGGTGGGTATTCATCTTATGCTTCAGGGAAATAAAAAATACCAGTTTACACGGGGTATACTGGCAGCAGTTAATGTAACAGATGACACATTCTTGGAAATTAAATAAAAGCAAAAAGAATATACCCATTGTTGCTCAGTGAAGGACTAATCACATGGTCACAGCTGGAACCAGTGTAAATCATTCATTAATAAAATTCTGTTGTAGTAGTCACTTTTTTTTCTGCTTTTCAAATGCCAATAGAAAAAAAAAAAAGACCTTTTTCAATTCTCTTCAGAAAGGAGACTCTTGCAAGTATTTCATAGTAACTATTAAACGTACTAAATCTTTGTAGAAAAAAAATGCCTGCAAGGAAGGCATTGTTAGCACTAAAGAAAAATATAAATACTTCGGTATTTTATATGTAATCCCAGAACACAGTCCAAGAAGATACCTGCTACACTCTGGACTGACTTCTGATTGCACAGAATCCAAATCTTGAGAAAAATCATCTGAATCCTTTGTAGGGCACATTTTATAATGTAAAGAATATAAATACAGCCTTGTGAGTCATATCCCTCAATGTAAACTAGAAAGTTGCACTAAATTAAAATGCAGACACTCCAGAGGGATCATGTAATACTCAAGTATTCCATGATTACAGACTCCGTTGGATATAGGTATCGCAGGCTCATGGTCAATTATCCTATGATCCCAGGCTCTTTTAGACTATAGACTTCTCCATTCTTGAGCTGTGACCCTTATTATCTTTAAAAAAAAAAAAAATCAACTATTTCAAGTTTTTTGTTTCATTGCCTACAATAGTAGGAAAAAAACTCACTTAAATCTATATGACTTTACAGGTAGTGAGTTTTTAAATCACAAAAATCAGATTATCCTCTACAATTATTCTGAAAGCAACCTCCTGGAATCTAAATTCTGGTGTGCTCATTGTCCTACTACTCACAATACTATAGGATAAGAGGCCTGTTTTTCTGATCCTTTTGGAGAAACTACTAAGAGCAGTAAATATGAAGAATGTCATTTGATGGTATAAACTGCCACAATATAAATTAAATGGGGGACAGTTTTTCCTCCACATCGAAAGAAAAAATCAAAATCACCCCACTCCTCATCACCCGGCGCAAACACCACAAAGACGCACCTAAAACTGCCAAGAATTCCTTTAATTGAAAGGTTTCTTCGAATTTAAAAGCTAAAAATACATCATCTCCCTCATTCTGCGCCCGCTAAGCAGTCTGAGCAAAGACTTAAAGCACCTTGGCTTGAGAGGATATGTGGGTTTTACTGCCGAGCCTGCTAAGGACTGCTCAAATCTCTCCCAAGCCACGGGCCCTCAGAACACGGCGGCGTAAGCCCCGTGCAGCCGGTGGGAATGCTCCGGTGGAAACTTCAACACGTGCTTACATTTTCACACGATCAAAGGCTCAACTGCTCTGTTCTCCAGTTCACCGCAGTTATTCCTACCTCACAGCGACATCCTCGGCAAAGGGAGATACTTCCTATGACACTGGTTAACATTAAAAAAAAAGAAATAAAATAAGAAGCCCCCTCAGTTTTCCAGTAATTAACTTCAAGTGGGATGAAGTGACAGTTCAAAGCACCGTCGCTGCTAAGAGCATTACTTACACACAGGAGGAAAATCGCTACCTAAGAAAACCTGAATATATAAAAGAAATGTAACAATTTCGTCGAATTCAGAAAGGAAAAAAAAGACACGCAAATGTTGTGCTAACTTCTAATTTAGCAATTATCTGCGTGCTCTTTGTCAGAACGGGTAAAATCTGAAGGCAGGGAAGCGAATTGAGTACGTAAGTGCTACAGAAAAATCTGTACCTAGAGAAGCAACTGCAGAAAGCATCAGCTCTCACACATGTACAGGCCATGATGCAGAAAGGCAGCTTTTATGTAAGATATCATTTTCTGCTCTTCCTCTCTTCCAAATAATAAAAATACTGCTTTTTTTGGTAACAGGAAAACGCAGTAAAGCAGATCCTGACTGGCCAGGACACACGAAGTTTACTTCACGTTGTTTGGTGATGTGTGTCCATTTCAATAAAATAAAAATAAATAATAAAAGCTGTTGGAAAGTGTATCTGACCAACTTATGGCTTTAAGAGAACATTTGCAGGACAATTAGATAGTATAATTCTCCAGCTGATCAAAGGAGGCTGCCCAGGAAGAGCAGCCAGGCACCTCGCTCTTCTCCATCCCAGATCCTGCCAGACATCCCACTCTTCAGAACTCTGTCCAAAGGGCTCTGGAACATAATGAGAACAGGCCTAGGAGGACTCCTCCATGCACTTCCCTCAACATATCTGATTTTATTTTTAATTTCTCTGTTTCCAGATGAAATGTTTAAAAAAAAATAAAAAAAAGTAGTTTCACAGGGAAAAGGGCACATCAGTTCAAATTCAGACACATATCCCTGTCATACTTCACGTGCCCACACACTATATTCTCCTTCAACTGTACCACATATACCCTGAGAGGTTATTTTAATCCAACACATTACAAAGTGCACTGATTCTTCTGACAGTGGTATCAAAAGAACCACAACTACAGAGAATCACTAACTCATTAGGTTGGGAAAGATCTCTAAAGTCATCAAGCCCAACTGCTCCCTCAGCACTGCCATGGTCACCACTGGGACCATGTTCCCAAGCACCACATCCACACACCTTTTAAATCCCTCCAGAGATGGAGACTCCACCACTGCCCTGGGCACCCTGTTCAGGTTTGACAACCCGGTCAGTGAAAAAGTTTTCCTCAATATCTGATCTAAACCTCCCCTGGTACAACGTGAGGCCGTTCCCTCTCCTCCTGTCCCTCGTTCCCTGGGAGCAGAGCCTGACCCACCCTGGCTTCACCCTCCTGCCAGGGAGTTGCAGAGAGCAAGAAGGTCCCTCCTGAGCCTCCTTTTCTCTAGGCTGAGCCCCCCCAGCTCCTTCAGTGCTCCTGGTACTCCAGACCCTTCCCCATCTCCCTTCCCTTCCCTGGACAAGCTCCAGCCCCTCAATGTTCTTGTCATTAGGGGCCCAAAACTGAATGAGGGATTTGAGGTGTAGCCTCACCAGCGCTGCATACATGATTTTAATTGCTTCCATGCCTAATTGCCACTACCTGGCACCTCTCCAGCTGCCAGCTGAGGCCACCATTTAGTCTACCTGAGAAACCACGGCTTGGGTTGGCAGCTGTACCTTCACCAAGCAACACCACCAGCACCACACACGGGTCCCCACTGCACTGTTCCGATGGAGAGTGACAACCAGGAAAGTCAAACAGCATTAAAAAAAAAATCACACTTATAAAAATATACAATTATTTAGCATTTTCCTCACTGGAAACCCTGTACCCAGCCCTAGGTAGACTGGTTCTTTCAAATGAAGTGTGACAGGGTGAAAAAGGCAGTATTTAGTCTAGCTAGGAAACATATGACAGATATAAGCTAATGTTAATGCTAGGAAAGCTAAAATTTATCTTTACTAATCCCTCTCAATGAAAACAATAGGACAGAATTAAAAATGACAAAGTTAAGATGAGGGAGTACATTTTAGGGAGGTATGAAAAGGAGAGACAAGGAAGCATATGAGGAAGGCTGCTGCTGCCTCACCTAGAGAGCTGCAATTTATTTCCATCAGCTCTATTTAAATCAGTGTAACAACTTTTTCACATAAACAAGCACCAGGATTACTAATTTCAGTGAATATTACTGAGTAGGCACACAAAAACCAAGTTCAGGCATTTAAACTTCTGGGTTGATTTACACTTTAAGTCAGAAGTAGGAGTCATCTATATTGAAAGGTAATGAACAAGGTAATTTCTTTAGTTTAGATCATTAAAGCATAAAAGTCCTCACTACAGTTACATAAATGAAGATGAAGTTATTCATAGAAAAGGAATAAATGTTTCCAAAACATGCTGTTGCTCTGCACCAGAAAACAAACCGTCACAGAAAGAATGACACTGCTGGGTGAGAGAAAGGACAATAAAACTGCACCAAGAGTGAATTCCACACTGAAGGGAGGAGTTGATTAGTATTTTTGACAGTAAGAGAATAAAAAGGGGCTGGGCTTAACCCAATAGCTATTTTACAACCTAAATTTTATTAAACTGCTATTGTAATTTTGTAATTGTGTATTAAAATGTGGTCCACATTAGTCAGCGAACAGCTTTTAAGTAAACGCTTTGCTTTCTTTAGCAAGACAAATCTTTGACACCAACTGCAAATACCAAAGTCTTCTTGCACTCAAATGCTTTCAGGGTCTTTTTTCTCCTGTCTTACTCAAAATATGCAAACTTGGATGCCTACAGCTAGCACATAAACCTGAAATATGGCCTTTAAATCCACTCATTAAAAGCTAAGCACTCAAATGGGCTGAAGAGCAAAGCTGAAGCAAAAGCAACTACTCCCTCAACCAGGAGCAGCGAGGATTTGCTCCAAGGGTAAAACCCTCAGGGCTTGGGGTGTCTCAAATTCAACCCCTAACTCTTGCATTTTTAAGGTGACACATTGCTGCTCTGTGATTTTCCATGAGGTTGGTGGGGTTTCTTTGAAAAACCAAAACCAAGTGACAAGCTCACGTGCCGGGTACAGGGGGGTGCTCTCAAAACGCTCACAGCGTCACTTTTCATCTTCTAAGACATAAATTCATGTGATCTTTGAACAACTATTTATTTCACACCAAACCAGATATCTCCCTAAAGCCTACCAATACAGCCTCCAGGCATATTTCTTAAATAAAAGTACTGAATCCTTGTATACTTAAAATTTGCATAGCAAAGGGATGAATCAACTATCACAGACATAGTAACACTGTGCAGCAACCGCTCACCTCTCACAGAAGAAAAAAAAAACTGTTTATGGGGTTTGGGTGGGACTCTAGAAGTGCTTTTCTTCATGTTTCACAATTGTGAAATACCATTTTCTTGCAGAACTCTGACAAGCACAACTGCTGTTCAAGCTATTCAAGGAACCAGTTCTGTCCATGCAACTTATATTTTGCATATGTAAACCACAGCACCTCTTTACTTGTAGATTTTAATTATTTCTGCTTAAAAGTAAATGAGATTGTACACCCCCAATTCAATTAAATTAAATTAGCAAGAGTAATTTTGAATAACTCAAATAACTTTCTGTACTGCCTCTGCTACAAGAAGATGTATTTTTGTCTACAGAGATGCTTCGGTTTTAACAAATCTAACTAAAAAATCCAGCAGCACCTTCATTTTCATGATATATCAATAAAAGAAATACAGGGTGTTAGGCAGGAATGCATTGGACAGAATTAAATCACTCTATTGCACTGATTGAGTTTAAGCATTCAGAAAATAAGCAGTTATATTAGAAAACAGGGAATGAAGCCCTCCAAAAATTAAGATGTGAATTCTGTATAGATGTTTATAGAGCACAGGAGTAACTTTATTTTACCTGAAGAACCAAAAAGTAATGGAGGAAAGTCCAACAGGAAACACTCTGCTCACATGCTCATTTGAGAGATATTTAAGGTTACCAATGGACCACAAGTAAAGCTTTTCAAAAACTACTAGAGGAGTTCTACTGAGAAACTGTGGTGGAGGCTATTAACACATGATACACTATCTCCTGTGATCTAAAAAAATTCTTATCTGCTACACAGAAGAACATAAGTTAAATGCCAGTTGGCTCAAAATTTTCTAAGAAAAGGCTGTTTTCCAGAAAAGCACGTGGTTGAAATGAGGCTGCTGGCAGAATCCTCAAGCACAGGGCTGTACCTACTCACACAAGAGCTCTCAGGACCGGGCACACATGGAATATTCTATGTATTATAATTTTTTTATATATAATATACACTGCATTATAACATTCTTGTGTACTTTATTACATAGCATACACCTATAGACCCATATATTATATATCCACATGTACATTCTTATGTAATCTATAATGTGATAAACATACATGTTCCAAACATGACCCAGCTTTATGTTTACTCCCCATATTGAGCACTGGAGTGACGTAACCTCCTAAATGGCCCCGTGACAACTAATGTAATTACACTGAAATACTATTAGCTATATTTATATTGGGGATAGTCTTACCACAGTTCTTAAAGACCTGCTCTGCAGCTCAGGAATTAACTGTATCATCTCCTCAGCCCAGTGTGATTAGTCATTTTGACATTTTACCTTGTGCAGTGACTCAGACTCCTCCCACTCTTACCATTCAGCGGAGATAGCCTGCATTTAAATCGGTTTAAATATGGTTCAGATAATATACACTCACACAATCTCTTTTTTTTCCCTAATATTTTAATTCACCAAAACAAACTAGAAAGACATGATCTTTAAGGTCCTTTTCAACTCAGACCATTCTGTGATTCCATGAAATGAAAATAATCGTGTTGTTATTCATAATTGTGTTACACCCTCCCATCCCCAAGTGGAAATTTAGTGTTCTTTGCTAGGAAGTGATACCTGGTAACTCAAGGAGCTTGTACATTAGGACTTCATGTTAACATCTGTCAAAAAAAACATCATTTATTAAAAAAAAAAAAAAAAGAAAGGAAATTATTGCCTCTTTCACCCCAAATTCAGCTTATAGAAGGTCACACTCCAGCTCATCATGTCCCTGTCAGTCACAGAACATTTGGAACAAAGAGGCTCTGCACAGATCCATTTTTTATCTTATTTTTTCCAGTTTTGCCATATTTACAGGCATATGCAATGAAACACAGGCTCCTGAAAACAACAAAATGGTTTAACTGCCAGGAGTCTGCATGCATGTGCTGTAAAATACACGTGGTACAAATTACATATCTAATATCTAAATATATATATTTATACACACGTTTATTTATCGATTAGAAATTACACATACAAAAAAATACATTCATCCTGTATAAACTTGCAACTATTACTTAATTTTTACTTAAATCACATAATTCTTACAACTGTGACTTAGGAAACACAACACCAGCTGTACCAGAATGCCAGAGAAAGTTGATTCTTGTCAAATATTTCCTTTTGACTCAAGTGCAAATCGCCTGAGCTGAATGTGTATGAACTAATTAGCAAAGCAGGTATCCCCCAAGCTGTGAGCAACTTCTCGCTCCTCAGGCTACCTAACAGCAGATACTTCACCACTTTTAATGACCATCATCACAGAAGCAACCGAATCATGCTCGGCCAACAAAATATGAAGATGTTTTCAGAGATGTTCTTCCTGTTTGTTATTCATACTGAAGTGGAAGTTAGCACTTAAAATATTTTGAAGAACTACCCATGCTTTTGTGCTGGAATCACTGGAGGTGTGATTATGGTATGTAAATCCCTTCGGATTAAATGCCCTTATCAAAACATCTTAGAGGTACATTAAAAACTGAAGGGGCATAAACAGCTCTGGCAGCTCGTAGCTCAAGTTGGTGATCTTTGCATTTCATCAACATCGACACTTGGGCTGGTTTGCAGGGGAATACAACCAACTAATTATTATCTTTTGCTTAAGGGCACGTGTGGTGAGCTCTGCAGGTATCGCCTCTGCTTTTAGACTAATGTATTGCCTCTTCAAGCCTATCAATGTAACAACTGCTGCTGCACTCTACAGCATTTCTAGTGTTACCCAACTGCTTTATAGTCGAAGAGAACACACTGAAACTTCTGAAAGATGCTGCTAAAGAAGAAGCTGCAGTTCCACTGACTTGCAAAGAGTAATTTTGTATTGCTCAATAAGAGACAGAGAATCACAGAATGGTTTAGGTTGGAAGAGACCTTGAAGATCATCTCATTCCAACCCTGCCCTGAGCAGGGACAACTTCCACTATCCCAGGTTGCTCCAAGCCCCAGCCAACCTGGCCTTGAACACTTCCAGCAATGGGGCAGCCACAGCTTCTCTGGGCAACCTGTGCCAGGGCCTCCAATATAAACCTCTGTCAGTGTGAAGCCATTCCCCCTTGTCCTGCTTCTCCAGACCCTTGCAAACAGTCCCTCTCCATCTTTCCTGTAGTCTCCTTTCAGGTACTGGAAGACCACAACTAGGTCAGCCAAAAGCTCCTCTTCTCCTGGCTGAACAATCCCAATTCTCTTCACCTTTCCTCCATCCCTCTAATCACATTCACTTGCTACTTACCAGAGACAGCCTAAAGACAACATAAACCAAGCTGAGAGTCTGAGCCAATGATGACTTCAGGCTCCTTTCACCAATAAACATCCAACACCAAAAGGTTTTTAAGCTTCTTTAAGAATTGCAATTAAAGCATGCGAAAAAATACTGTCATGGCTACACCCAGCAAAAGAAATAAAGGTTACTATCAGCCTATTATTCAGAGACTGCAGAGAGGATTTTAAAGTAGGTGAAGCATAATTATTCAAACTAGAAGATTCTTAAGGTCAATCATCCATGACGAAGAAAGAAGACAACCAAGAGCCACCCAACCTTGAAGAAAGACAGCAAGGACTGCCCCATGACATATCTGGGGAGAGAACATCATCTACCAGCACAGCCAGTGCAGGTCCTGGAGCAGCTCTGAATACTCACCTCCAGATTCTTTCATCCTGATTTTTCACCAGCTGACATCAAGTTTTGTGGTGCATTTAGCCATAAACTTTGGAGAATCTCAGTCCTGACTTTAGTTCATAAAGTGCTTATGCTTCATCTTTCCATTAAAGTCAGCCATAGTAAGAATCCTATTTGCAATCCTGTTAAAACGAGCACTCCAGGCAATACTTGGTGTTCTTGCCATTTCACTTCAGTGCAGATTTTGGCCCAGTAAGTCTAACTCAGTATTTTCCACCCAGAATTGTAAGCATTACTTTCATTTCTTCATGTAAGGGATTGGTATGATTGGTAAGGAGCAGTTTCAGTATTACAAATAATGAGGCAGCACAAATTCTAGAAAACGAAAACTTCCTGAGCAAAACTAACAGCCTCTTCAAACACTATTGGAACCATTTTGTTATTAACTATTTCCTCACTGAATCACCTTTTGTTTTCAATTTAGATTCACAGATATGTCAGGCTCCTAAATAAAACATCAATTCAAAGACTGAAGACATTTTACACGTGGTTGACAGCTAATGCATTTCCAAAGTTGAAAGAAAACGTAGCAAAGAACTTACTTAGAAACAGTAGTGAGATTCTGTAAATAGATTCAAGTCTTCAAAAGAAAATCAGCCACTGCATGTAGCTTTAAAGCAGGTCTTTCAAGTTAGGATTAAATTAAACGTTTATTTAGTGAAATGACACTAAATAAAAACAGCACTAAAAGATGCGAGGGCAAAACCAATCATGATCACCCAAATACCCCTTTTTTTTCGGTACAAGAAACTCTACAGGTTCCAACAGCTCTGCCTGCATGAGTGGGTTGATGGCTCTACTCATTTAAGTTGCGTTTCCATGACTGGGTTGTAATTGTCGTACTTACGGGAAGACAAATAGAACAACCACATTTTCGTGATGGGGAAATCTTTGTGCTGGAGAGCAGAATCAGGCAGATGAGCAGCTCACACTTAAATTACTGGTAGTCACATGTTATAAAGCTGGGCACAAGATTAAGCCAAAACACCTTTCCTCAGTACGTGCTGAAGTAATGCTTTTTAGGTTGTTATCACTGATGCCAAAATTAATTTTTTCTATTTGTTCTTTGATCACAGAATTGTTTGGGTTGGAACAGACCTCAAAGACCACCTCACTCCACCCCCCTGCCATGGGTAGGGACATCTTCCACTAGCCCAGGTTGCTCCAAGCCCTGTCCAACCTGGCCTTGGACACTTCCAGGGATCCAGGGGCAGCCACAGCTTCTCTGGGCAGCCTGTGCCAGGGCCTCCCCACTCTCACAGCAAAGAATTTCTTCCATATATCCAATCTAAACATACTCTCTGTCAGTTTGAAGTCATTCCCCCTTGTCCTGTCACTCCAGGTCCTCATCCCAAGTTCCTCTTCAGATCTCTTCGAGCCCTTTTAGGTACTGCAAGGTTGTCCTAATGTATCCCTAAAGTCTAAAACAAAACACTCTCCTAATTCACAGACTGATAACCACTGCTACAGTATTTGGAGACACATAGCTGGTTACAATCATTGCAGAAACCCAACTATTAGGATTTTTCCTCATTCCCAAAACGTCTAGGGCTTCAGATTTCTTCCAAGGTATGAAAGACCTAATCACAGAATCATAAAATCGTTTGGGTTGGAAGGGACCTTAAAGATCATTTCACTCCAACCCCCTGAGCATGGGCAGGGACCCCTTTTCACTAGATCAGGTTGTTCCAAGCCCCATCCAACCTGGCCTTGGACACTTCCACAGATGGGGCAGGCACAACACAACCTGTTCCACTAGGCTTTTGCAAATCCTTTTAAATGGAGACATCCCTTTTGGGCTAAGCAGAGGTGAACACAAATCAATAAGAGCAGGATGTATCATTAAAACTCACTGGCAGCTAAAAGGCGAGGTCCTTCCAAACACCACGTGAAAGCTGTGAGTGCAGGGAGTAGCAGTATCTGAGCGAGCTTTAGCTGGCAGAGATAAAAAGAAGTCAGAAGAAAGGTTTAGCAACCCCAGATAAACACTTCCCATGAATGCACACAGTAAGTAATTACACTACTGCCATTGCAAATCCCCACGCGTACCTGCCGTACCTGGACCGACTCACCCTAGGTGTGTTTTGCGTATCTTTAAAACAACACACCTTCCTTTTCCTGTCTGAAAGCCCATCCTTTGATTTGCTGCTACGTGAATATAAAACAGCAGCAATCCTCACAAAGGAATGATAACAGCTCGCTGCTTTGATACCTATGGCAACATGACTGAAAACAGGCAATTCAAAGAAACAACTAATTCATTTTAAAGTTATGAAGGTATGAGGTTTGGTGGGTTTTTTTGTGGTGTTTAACTTATCTGCAAGGCTCTTTCATCTAGTTTTGTAAAGAAGTGTAAGTAGCCATTCTGAATTGATTATTACAACTTTAGGATGAGTGACACTTGACTGAAAAAGTAAAAGGATGTCAATCTCCTTTGTTTTCATTTTCAAAGAAGGAACAGGAAAATACTCTTCTTCCTGTGTGTTCTTCTGTGCAAAGAAGAAAACTAGACACTGTGGTTTGGGCCCCATGGTGTTGGACTCCCCTCTCCTTCCACACTGACTAATACACAGAAACACTTAATCTTGTAGTTTAGGTAAAATTCTTCAGCGGTCTGGACAGTGCAAGCTGGACAGAAAGTGCTGTTTTACTGAAATAAAGTCATATTCCTGTACATGGGATGGCTGCAGGTCCAATTCACTTGTAATCTACAATTTTCCAATACACAGAAGTTACCAAAATACCATATGGCTCTTTACTGCAGCAATTCAATACAGTCAAGTTTGCAGGTACATTCACTCAATTTTTTTTTTCCTTTTTCTTCCCAAATTTTATCTTTGGATCCCAGCAACTCATCTTGTGCCATAAAATATTTACAGTTTCAACTTGTATGGAGAACCCAGCAGCCTTCAGAGATAGAAGGGTCACTCTTACTGTCAAAACTGGAAGCTTCACAGTCATAACTTTATTTTCATTACAGCTTCACAGGAGACATAGAAACACATACCTCTTTTAGCTGCAAATACTCTTACAGACTGAAAAAACGCCACTCTGATCAGTAATTTTTTGCTGACCACAGAACACACAATTTGGTTTTGCCAAATGCTTTTTGAACTGTACAGTCACTTGGGCATTTTTAAGACTATAATTAAATTGCCAAAAAATTATTACATGACAAAATGCAGCTTGTCTGCATAAAAACTTTGAAAAACCCCTTTATCTTCTTTTAGTACAGAAGATAAAAGCCTGTTTTAAGTCATTATTTCCTCTTTGGCTTCCCCCCTAGGTGCAGGGAGGGGGTTTTAGTTTCCATTCTAAGCTGAGATGAACCAGTCAGCACAGCAAGCTCGTTCAGTGCCTCAAAACTATCACAATCTAAAATCCAGGATTTATTTCAAAACTTTTATGCCCCAGGTGAGCCAGGATCAAGAGTTCTGCACAGGCTGTATATCAGTGAGAGTATTTCTTCCTGTAGATCTGCATCCCTATCTGATACAGGGTCTCTAAGCCAGTAAAAGTTAAATATCCCTTAAGTGAAGGGATGTGTGTATATAAACCTACACATTTTTATATAAAGTCCATATATGGAATACTTTGAGCCCATCCTAAGCAATATTTTTAAACTGCTTGTAACTGTGGCCCTACAACATGCTTTAGAATTGCTCTGCTATATGAACATATTAATTCATGAAAAATTAAAAGAAAGAAACAACACACAAAGAACAATAAAAAAATTACAAAACAAGGTAGAAAATCGGTATTCTAAGATTTATTTCTGCAAGAGCTATTCTGGCTACACCAGGGTCCTACCAAGCATGTTGGCTCAGCTGAACTGGCAGCACAATGGCAGGTTTCAGCCAGCACCCATCCAGTTGTTGTTTCCTAGCAAACATCTGAGTAACTACCCCTGTTTTGTCTCATTAAAAAAAAAAAAAAAAAAAAGAGAAGATACTGTTAAAAAATATGCTGAAACAGTGAGCTAATGAGATTACACATTGGAAATCACCTAAAAATAATTATTAGCTTTTTACCAGAATCCTGTGAAATTTCCAGTAGATAATATTCAAATTTAAGTTGTCAGGAAAAACACCTATCAGCCTATGTATAAATAGATACGAGTACATACGATGCACCAACTCAAGGTCTACACTTGCCTTTTCTTCTGCAGGGGAGACATGTGAGAAGGGGTTCTAGTTTTAGTCTCTGAAGCACCTCCACAGCAGTAACCACATGATTCAAGACTGACTGTACTCCTTCCTCGCTGCTACTGTTTGAACACAGGACATTGTTTTGCTTTGCACCAAGACACATTCCTCAGATTTTAAAGTGCTACATTTTCATAATTCAGTGGAAAAAAAAGACCAACAAGCTTCTCACAGTAGCACCCTAAAGAGCAATGGAAGACTTCAGAATTTTTCAGAATCCTGGAATGGTTTGGGTTGGAATGGACCCTAGAGATCATCTCATTCCACCCTCCTGCCATGGGAAGGGACACCTTCCACTAGCCCAGGTGGCTCCAAGCCCTGTCCAACCTGGCCTTGGGCACTTCCAGGGATGGGGCAGCCACAGCTTCTCTGGCCACCCTGTGCCAGGGCCTCCCCACCCTCACAGGGAAGAATTCCTTCCTTTCCTGGTTTTAAATTAAGCTTTATGATTTATAAGCCTCCATTCATTTTGAAAAATTCTTACATCAGCTAGGCTTCTATTAGGCTTTTTACTTGTGAAAATTAGCCTTGTTAAAAATGAAATTAATTCAATTTAAAACAGAGTTGCATGTCCTTTGTGAAAACGACGACTGACCACACAAGACAAATGTACAAATTCAGAAGGAACTGGTTTCAAACAATAGAAGTCCCTGCTCATTGCAGGGGCAGTTGGACTAAACAGCCTTCAAAGGCCCCTTCTACAAACACAAACCATTCTAGGATTCTATGAACAGAAATGGATCAGGTAGAGTGAACATATGCACCCCACAGTCCAGCTGGTCTTCAGCACTCTGCCACTTTTCCAGACTGGATGAAGACAAGCTGAGCGCTCAGATGACAGGGGAAGGGCTTGTGAAGGAGAGAAGTGGATGGGAGAAGACCAGAGCAGAAGAAGCTTTCATTCTCCTGGACCTGAGCAGCCAAGAACACAACTGCCACCTTCATAATTCTGCAACCTGCACACTGTGTTGCATTTTTATGAGCACCCTGGTGCAGCAAATGAGCTAAAGGTTGAGACCAACCCTCTATTTTCTTTTACCCTTAACAACACTCGCGTACCAAAGCCTACATGTGGAACTCACTAATGTTTAAGGAGCCACTTAACTGCCACTGAAGCGTGAAACGAGTTGCAGATGGACAGGTTGTGCTCACCTACCCAGGATATGCCTGGAATAAAGAGATACTGGAAGTTGGTCACCTCCAGGAGCAGCATTGGTGGTCTCCATCCAATCTCCACTCACCCCAATAAACACCTGTCTGCCCTCAGGCTTGTGATTGTTTTGCATGTGCTCATGGTATTTCAGTGCCTATCCCTTCCCCTGTGCTCAACAGCAGACGAAATTGCACAATTTCATGAAGTTGTGCACAATTAAAAGTATTTTAGAAAAAACACCTGAGTAACTTGAAGCTACATTTTCAAAAGGAGAAGGTGAAAGTCCCATGGAGTTAACAATGAGATTTTGAGCACCGATACATGAGCACCTACACCTAAATCTGAAAATGGCAGTTCAAAGACTCTCATAAACTTTTGAAAACCTTATCCTGTGAAATGCAAATCGTAGAAGGCTGGACATCAGGATGAATTTCCCACAGACAGTGTGATTAAACATTGGAATGGGCTGCCCAGGAGGTGGTGGAGGCATCGTACCTGGAGGTGTTTAAGAAAAGACTGGATGTGGCACTCAGTGCTCTGGTCTGGGTGGTGAGGGGGAGATCAGTCACAGGTTGGACTCCACGACCTCAGAGGTCTTTTCCAACCTGACTGATTTTGTGACAGTTCTTTGTTCTTTCTTCAAAACACAGACCATTTTTACAGTCTACTGTAAAAAACACTCTATATGTAATATTTTTGTGAACCAGCCTGGCTCTTTTTAACTCCCATCACATCAACATCACTCACTTGGGGTTTGCATCGGAGAAAAGACACTGTCCTTCCTACGTGAGGCTGTTTGTCCCCAGCTCCGCACAGGGGATGTCCTACCTGTCCTCTCCCACCTGCTGACACGCACCAGAAGACAACACTACTTTATGATTACGTGAACTTTCATCTCTGCCCAATTCCTGAGGCAAAACCCCCCACTGAGAAAGCAACGCGGTGGTTTTAACCATTGGGGAAAAAGGGAAGGGACTGGAGTTTATTGTTTACCTTTGTATCTCAGATTTAATTAAATTTGAAATGTGGCAGAAATTAGGACACAAACAAATAATTAAAATTTTAATCATAAATTAATTCGCTACTTAAAAATATACAGTTCTTGGCATTGATTTCATGTAAGTAATTGAAAGTCTGTTATTTCCTGCAGTACCTACAAGAAAATGCACTACTCAAGAATTAGGCTTTCCAAAAAATCTACTTATTCAACAACTTATTTCTTGTGGCTTTGCTATCTCACTGGCTGCCTCTGAATATAATCAAATTAGGCAAATCTTTCTTATATTACACTGAGGATGACATTCCATTCATTGACTACACCCCACAGAATTTTAAAATACAAAAAAAGCTGTTCTTATACAATTTACTTACTCCCTAAAGACTCCTGACTACTCAACTGATAGTTTAATAATACTCCTATTTTATTAGCATTATTGAAAAGACTGAAGAATGATAGGAAAAAATCCTTCATCTTTACAATAAAAAGCAGCTGATAGAGAGTTTCTTAACAAGGCACCTTTTAGAATTTAAAAAAATCCCTGAAAAACCTAAATGCTCAGGACAAAAATAGCTACTGCAAGGATGTAACATATCCCTGGAAGTGTTCAAGACCTGCTTGGATGTCACCCTGAGCAACCTGGTCTAGTGCAAGGTGCCCCTGCCCACGGTGGGAGTTTGGAATGGGATGAGCTTCAAGGTCCCTTGTTGCAGCCTGTAAGACTGTCTTTTCATTACTTCACCACATATCTATATTAATACCTTTAATTTGTTACTCTTCTATTAAACTCAGTACAGGTTGCCTAATGAATTCAGAAGTTACTGGAAAGGAAAGGGGAGAAGAGAGGGAATGGCACTGACACCCTGTGCCACACCTGCTTGTTTCCTTAAAGGGACCAGGCTTAGATCAGTTTTACAGGCACAGAAGTTGTTATGATTAAGAGTCTTTTCATCTCTAAAATTTTTGAGACATTGTATTTAAATATTTAATAAAAATATTTAATTAATAATATTGAACATTTAACTTGAAAATATTGAAAATTTATTGATTCTCAGTGTGAGGAAAACTAATTTTCCCCACCAAAAATAATAAAATACACCCTCAATTCACTGTTGGTTACCATTAGTTCGAACAGTGGAATTCCACATTTTCATTTTTTGGTGGGAGGAGGTAGAATAATAAGTAGGAAATACATATCTGAATGGCCAAATATTTTCAGTCATCTCTTCCTCTTTCACTGTAGGGCCCACCTGTCACTTGGGTCTGTCCGTCTGTCACTCCTGTACAGCCACAGGAATTACAAGTACAGCACAATTGTTACCAGACATACTTCATTCCTGATTTTAACATTCCCCCCTCTGCTTCAACCACGTGAATCCAGGTTTTGATTAAAAAGGAGAAAAAGTGAAATGATGTTGCATATTAGCATGTTGCTGATCTTGCCTTGAAGGAAAGATTCCTTTGATTCCCAAAACCTGTAACCTAGCCACACTTACCATGCACTGGGAGCACAACGTGAACTGTGACATTGTTTCAGGACAAGCACAATAAAAAATCATTAATAGACACCTACTAACATTAAGAACTCCAAACCTACTGGACCTGTCAAATAGGGAACTACACCTTCTCTCTTTTTCTTTTAAGAAACACATCATATTTACCAGAAGGATTATTACCTGCATCCAAAACTGGGAGCACTAAAATACCAGGCCGTGCTGCTTCAGAGCTCTTCATCAAAGCAGTTGGGAAATCTTGGCTGTGGATCCCAGTGGTGAGCAGGACTTTTTCCAACCCATTCTATCTGCTTCAGTTCAATAGACAGATGGAAAAGTGCAATTTCCCCAAGTGCAGTAGCATTCTTCAATCTGAGTAGAGTTGAGGGTTGAAAAGAAAAGAGAATTTGAGTTCATATGATTTAACTTTCCAACTGTTTTAGCCTAACAAGAGTCCAGAGAGGCTGTGGACTCCCCATCCCTGGAAGTGCTCAAGACCAGCCTTGGACAGGGCTTGGAGCAACCTGGACTAGTGGAAGGCGTCCCTGCCCATGGCAGGGGGCTGGAACTAAATCATCTTGAAGGTCCCTTCCATCCCAAACCATTCTGTGAAGAAGCTTCATCCAATTACTATCCAATACTACATCACACAAATATTTATCCCGAAGTATCTCCACAGATGGAGACTCCACAGCCTCTTAAGGCAACTTGGTCCAATGTCTGACCACTCACAGCAAAAAACTTTCCATGTTTTAATGGAACTGCCTCTATTTCAGCTTGTGCCCCTGAGCCCACTCATCTCAAGGCTAAACTGTCCCAGCTCTCCCTGCCTCTCCTCATGGCATGCCTGTATCCTCACACTGGAGTTTCCCAACCTGTTTTCTGTAACAACTACAGTTTTCCTGTATTTCCATGACTGAACTATGTGCCTGACTGGAAGTATTTCTTTGCATCATCTGAAAAATAAAGCAGCAAAAATTAAATCACCAATGAAACCGTTGCTTAAGCCATGAACATGCTGGAGACCCACTAAATGTAGCTCTTTCTCACCCCATTAGAAGTTACACTTTAAAGTAACAGAGCATTTTTAATATTTTCTGTGTCTCAGCCACATACAATCCAAGTTTTTATATCAAAATATTGTCTTGCAAAGATTTAATGCTTTAAAAGAAATTAGTTTAATATAGCAATGTAGGCCAGACACACAATCCTATTAAAAAAAAACACATCAGCTTTGTCTCACAAATCCTTCTATCACAAAACCATGGTGACCAACATTAATTATTTAATTTTTTTTTCCAGCTTTTAAGCCTTCACTGATGGAAGTACAAGTTAACCTTTAGTTTATTTTGTCCTGGGCTAAATCCACTGCGACATCCCTTTTGCCCTTTCAAATACAGCAACTTTTTGGAAGTCTTCCAGTACTTTGAAATAAACACATTTACAAGATATGTAACAATTAACATGAGTGGTTCTAGAGGCTCCTGAGACAGTTCTGAAGTCCCTATGATGTGATGTCCAGATATGTTTATACAATTTTTTTTATTTAATAGTTGATTTCAGAAATCACTCCTTTACCATCTTTAGCAAAGTGGGTGTGAACTTTCTACTCCAAACAAAAAATGATCTGGGAAAGGAGAAAACATTAAAGTATGAAAAAAAGCAAAATTACATTAAAAAGGCAAAAAAGTACATTAAAACAGTAAAAGTTTATGCCTAATGATGGCTAAAGAGTAAGCTGACTTGAAGACATGATGAAAATGACCATTTCACCCTGTAGCTGGTTGTGTTGGAGCCAGAGGAACGACTGCACTAGACACAAAGATCAGAAGATTATGATGTTTATACACCTAAAAGTTGCTATCTGCCCACTTCTCAATCGCAAGTCAGACAACATGTTTCTACTTATTTCTCAAAATGACAAGGTTTAAATACTTTTTTGCTTCAGTCTTCACAGAAGAACTTGAGATTTTCAATGGCAATTGTCAGAGAGTTTCCAGTCAAAGCTTCCAACGAGACAAGGTAGAAGGAGGATGAGAGGGTATTTCTCAAAATAAATTCAAACTGGCAAAGTCTGAGGTCCTTACTGAATACCAAAGGAACTAGTTGAAATAGCTGCTCAGTCACCTGCGATTACATTCAAAAGCTTGTGAAAGTCAGAAAAGCTCCCAAAGACACGAAATGCCAGCAAAAAAAACTTACCCAAAGGAGAAGAAAATGAGAATTACAGACAATTAATCCTTACTTCCATACCTACAGAATGCCAAACAAAGAGAATAAACCATCTACATGAACACACCTAGAGGACTGGCCAGGCAAGATTTGTCAGGGGAAAAAACAAAAGTCACATCAAACTAATCTTAATTCTCTCCTTTGACCAGAAATGCTTCAGCTGTATGGAGAGCTTGAACCCTAAGAAAGAAGTAGTTTAGCAATTAAATGACAAATTACATTTTTTTTAATGTATAATTAAGTCAGGAATGATCCAAACACGTTTCATCCTACCTGAAAACAAGAGAGGAAAAATTCTCAGGATACCTTAGAGATCCTGAGATGTTACAGATTATAGTATGGACCTACACTGAAACAATGGGAATGGAATGGAGAAAAATGGATGAAAAGGTGCTTCTACACCAGTGAAGCAGCACGGAGGTCCCAGATGACCCACCCTCACAGCCCTCCTGCTGATCTTCGCCTGTTCTCTCTCCCAGACTGTTTTTAAAGTGCTGAACCTCTCTGTGGAAGAACAGAGTTCAGAAGTAATTCTGAGCAGAATCCACGTAACAGCCCTAATTCTCCACACAGCCTGTTGTGCAAAAAGACATTGCTCAGCCCAGAGCTTCTAAAACACAAGGATTTCAAAAAATTACCAGGGAAGTAGTCGAAGAGTATTTTTGTCTAACAGCTCCACACACACTGTGGCTCTTCAATCACCCAACTGGCAGGAACATTAAACCCCCAAACTTTTTTCACTTTTACAACACGCAAAAAGTTTTATTTTTAATATATATCATGATTTTAAGAAGTACAACTAAACAGAGCACTACTGTAATTTTCTAATTATATTTTTCACAAGTTTTTAGTGTCATAATTTAAATTATGAACTCTTTATTTCAAGATGATTAATTAGAATATGTTCCATTTGGGGAACAAGAGTTCAATATCCTACTATCAATTAAACAAAATGCACTCCTTTAGCTCAAGATTAAAAACCAAAATGCAGCCAAAAAGTTTCTTCCTCATATCTGTCAGATCACAAAAGCACCCATTACAGCAGGATAAGGTTGCCAGAAAAGCCCAAGACTTTCAAAAATGTATTATTTAGAATAGTGGCTTAGCTCTGAAGCTGCACCAGAAATGACACCCGAGCTTAGGACAGTAAGCCTTTTTGCCAATGAATTTCTTGTAAAGTCAACAATTATAATTTATTCTGATCCTTTGTGTCATCATATTAGTAGTTATTTTTCAGCAATCCCAGAGCAGCAACAAATAATACCATAGAAGAGGACTGATATAATTACAGGCTGAAAAAGATAGGCCAGCACCCTTACACTCAAAACTACCCTCTGTGGCTCCTTCATACCCCATATGTTGCTAATAAAACTGTTTGAATCATACCTATGAGACAGTTTTACTGATATTGTATCAGGTCCCTGGGTTCTTTGTATGAGATACGATGTCACCAGCACTATAACTATGCAAATTCTGTGATACAGGATCCCACCGGACACGGTATTACATACGTAATTCGCAGTATGAAACTGTGCATTAACAATAATTCTAGTGTTATATAAATGAAACCACTATGTTTATTGAAAAGCTTGCCACACTACAACGAAATCAAATTTAAAAAGCAATAAAGAGCGACTGATGTGCTCATAGCAAAGATGGCAACATTGGTGTTTTTCCCCCAAACAGTGTAAATTTTCCTTTGCGTTCACGTGACAGTACTTTTCAGAAACTTTTAGCACTGGCACTAGACAAATGCAACCCCCACCAACAATATTAATTAATGACTTAAAACAAGAACATACAGAGTCTCACTTCTAGGAACAACCAAGTGATGTTTAGCAAGAACCACTGTGTTCACATACAGTGAACTCTCAGCTTCTACTGCTAACCACAGAATAAAACATAAAGACCAGGCAATGCAGCAGTAAAAACTCAACAGCTTGGGGATATCAACACACATCGTGCTGAAGCACCTCAGAAACAACATCTTCTGGTCAGAAAACACCTGTGCTCCAACTCTGCATCTGACCTCAGACCTCTGTGTGATCCCAGGCAAACGACACATCATCCCAGCTGGTATCACATGCACCACGGTCCCTCACCTTTTCCTGCATAACAGCACGGTCAGTGCTTTACAGACGTCACAAATACCTGCAAAAAGGCACATCAGAGCTCTTAAAAATAAGCATTGCAAGGAGGGACAGAAAGGTGCAATCCGAAACCTGCCAGCACAAACAGCTCAATACACATTCCCCCCTTCCATGTTTCCAGCGATTTCTTCCCTCCACTGGTTTGCTGCAGGTAGGGGAATGCTGGAGCCTGTGAGTATTTTTAAAAGAAATCAGAAAAAAGGTACCATGCTGGCATGATAAAGTGAGTCTGGTAAAGAGCTGGACTAAGGAGATGAAAGGACGCGATTTCGCCAAGGTGCCGTGAGAATTAATAAACCAGATAATTTTATAAAGTAAATTGTACAGTAAATTTGTGTAGTAAATTGTCTAATACATATGGGAAAACCCACAGTTCAGTATTCCCTGATAATATTTTTAATGCACTCCACTACAGCTAGAAAACATAAATGACACACAGCACAAGCAGCTAAGGAGTCTCACACTGAGAAGCACCAGCTTTAAGTAACCGATGCAAGAAAAACAGAGTTGTAACCAGGCACTCTAAGGAAGATAAAGAACTGACTGATTCCTGTAACTTGTGTGTTTCCACTACAGGGGTAGCTTAAGCAGTAACTTCTCCTACAGTTTTCCTTGACACCACTCTCTGTGCAATACAAAAGCCATAACAGTTTTGTTCTGTTTAAAAATCAATAAATTGCAGCTTAGGTGACATCTGACAAGGCAGAAAGCTCACACTCCACTCCGTGAACATTCTGCCCTCTGGTATTGTTGCAGTGTTTTATCATCATACAGTTTGGAGAGAATTATACACCTATTTCTAAAGTTTGAAAAAAACATCCCTCTCCATCCCAAATATTGCCCAAAGCTGTTATGAAGCAACTTATTTTTAGAAAAAGCACTTATGCAGATACTTAATTTTAATTAATAGTCTCAGTCACTTCAACATTTGCACAGTGAGACAACTCCACGCTTCAATTAAACCCAGCACAGAAATGCTGTGCTGATTCATGGCCAAAAGCATGACAGGAGCATCATTATATAAAATGCTCTTAAAATTTAAAGAAAAAAAATAACAGCAACTTTGCCCTCAAACAGAGCATTAGAAACACTGAAACTCACAGCTTGAGCAGAACTTATAGGTTGCTGAATATGAGAGTGCTAAGGGGAAGATACATTCAACAAAATGGTTTCAGGTTGGGCAAAAGAATTTTGGGGAAATTAAGTGGAAGCAACACAAGCCCCAGGTCTCCATCCTTGGCATCTACCATCTGCCAAGGCTGGATTTTCAGGAGTGGAGGATTTTTAACCTGAAAAGTGGAAGCAGTTGCACCTTTACTTCTGATGTCTTGCTCTCTTTTTCCATTGTTCACATAGCAGATAAACAGATTTCTTTCAATAAACAATTAATTACATCCAGGTCAGTTCCTCCAGAGATTACAGTGGACATCTTCAGCAGACAGTCACTTCCAGGGAACATTCACTCTGAGTTCTAATTCTGTCTGTCATAATACACCTATAATAAATCAAATTTTGAAATTATCTGACACACAAGAAACACTAGTTAAGTTTTTTCACTATCTATGTAATATCATAAACTGCAAGCTTAAACTTTAAGCAGAAACCTTAATGGTAATTGGTAACAAATCTTTGTTAAAATACTCTGATCTTATTTATAAGCAAAACTGTGGCACTTGATGGCCTGTGGCTCTCTACTACCAACACAGAATTTTAGAAGTTTAAGCGTAAGAAAACCTTAATTCCAGGACAGGTAAGCAATACTTAAAAAGTAATCCCACCGTGCTTTTATTAAGGCATCAAGAGGCACAAGGCATCAGCTACCAATAGCCTTAAGAAGGCTAATGGTAAAGACTGAGATAAAGGTAAAAATCCTTTAGTAGCCACTAAGAATTAAACTGTTTAGAGAAATGCCAGTTATGAGAAGTGGCTTCCCAAATAACCTGCCTCTTTTCTCCTTCATTCCAACCAACAACCTGGTGTTGTGCCATGAATCTGGCTACTGGGCAATGGGGCAGGCAGAAGTCACAGGAGTTTGCTGCTAGGTGGGGTGCCCACCTCCTTGGGATGCTCCTTCGAGTGTGAGTATCCACCATCCAGCCCCACAATCACCCCCTCCCCACAAGAGATGCTTCAGGAAACCACTGAACTAAACACACTTGCAGAACCTCCACCAGCGAGATTCATCAAACAAGGCTTCGCATCGCAAAGCTGTGCTACAACAGCAGCAGTGAAGACAGATGAAGTTGACTCTTCTCTGCCTCTGTCACCAGAACAGCACAGCCCAGGAGACAGACAACTCAAGCAATAAAACATGCACAAGCACAGGTAGAAAATTAACACCTCAGCAGTTTCCTACAGGACCAGTTTCTTCCCAGGGTATCACTTCGCTCCAGCTGAGCACCAGCCCTGCCAGCCTGCCCTGAACTCACAAGGGAGCAGAGATAAAACCAAGCCCAGCAAGACCTGCCTTGGCCCTGCACAGCACCACTTGTGCGTCTCCCCAGCCGTTTCACACCTAATTTACAGAGTGTATTCTCCACCCTGATCTCACCTGAGCAGTGACTGGAATTAGAATCAGTTCACTGACTAGCACTTAAGTGAGACACAGAAACAAAACAGAACACACTGGAAGACTTTCTGAAAATGCATTATTTTTTTATTCCAACTCCATTAAGCAGTCCAGTACTTTCGAAGGATTAATGAAAAAACCATCAAGAAATAATACAGAAGAGGAATGCTGATTCTCAGGGAACATGCCAACACATGATGAAGAGCAGACACCTCTCTGGAAGTGAAGAGTAAAGCCAGGATGTTCAAAGAACTTCAGGGACATGTGAACTTGCCCACTTGATGCAGTCACTGAGTTTATTTGATTTTTATGAAACAGCATTCTGATAATTCCTCCCTGAATATCAGATTCACTCTAATACTCACCAACTTACAACACAGTCACTATTCTCACAAAACTCACAACACATTTTTTTCCAAGCCCAGTTTTAGTAAAGAACAGAAAAGTCTGCCTAAACATCCAGAAGAGAAAACTAATTAAAATTAATACCAAAAAGCAGTTAATGAGTGTATGTATACACATAAGGATTATTTCCACAAACTTTGTTAAGCACAATGTTTCATTTACAGCTGTTATTTTATAAGCAGGAACTGAAGGCAAGCCCAGGAAGAGTAGAAGTAAATAAGTTTCTAAACAAACAACTTACAGAGATGCTTTTTAACAGGTCCAGACAAAACATTCCTTAAAGTTGCATTTACAAGCCAAAGCTGACCTGAGGCACCACACTGAGCATGTATGAGAAAACCTACATGGATACTGACTTTAATAAAACTAGAGCGGCAAATTTTGCATGGGGAAAGACGTGCTCTTGAACAATGTTTTCCAATGTATTAGGCACACAGAAGCTTTTTTCTGCATCAAGAACCACACATCACATTCCCTAAACTGCTTCTTTTCTTGACCAAACACGCTGTGGACAACCTACAGAGGATGCCCCTCGGTGTTCCTCTTTGAGCTTCCAATCTGCGGTTTCCACTAACAATGAAAATATGTGGATTTCCACCCCCCCTCCCCCCCAAAATCATAGTCAGATTTAAGATTTTCTAAGCTCATGTGCAGAAAAATACCCTAAGTGATTAGAGACTGCCGATACTAAGAGAAGTTCTGATAGAGATTTTTAGTGACTTTAAATCAAGCACAGACCCAGAGCCGCTCCTATGGAGACAGGCTGGGAGAGCTGGGGGTGTTCAGCCAGGAGAAGAAGGCTCCAGGGAGACCCTCAGAGCACCTTCCAGTGCCTAAGGAGGCTCCAGGAGATCTGGAGAGCAACTGCGGACAAGGGCCTGGAGGGACACAAGAGGGAATGGTTTCCCACTGACAGAGGGCAGGGTTAGATTCGGTATCAGGAAGACATTCCTGACTGTTGGGTTGTGAGGCCCTGGCACAGGTTGCCCAGAGGAGCTGTGGCTGCCCCATCTCTGGAAGTGTCCAAGGCCAGGTTGGACGGGGCTTGGAGCAACTTGGTCTAGTAGAAGGTGTCCCTGCCCATGACAGAGGACTGGAGCAAGATGAGCTTTACAGACCCTTCCAATCCAAACTATTCTGTGACCTTTCAGTTCTGAAGAGTGACCCACGCTCACATCTCTTCTTAATTTCATAAAATTAATTTAAGCACTTAAAGACAACACCTCAATCTCTTATTTGGATACCATAAAACATTCTTGAAGCTTTCTTTGGGATTCTTGCTAGCAGAAGCAACAAGCTCTAACAGCACTGAACCTTTAAAACAACTCTCAACAGCCCAAAGTCCCAGACCCACATTCCAAGACTCAAACTGTAATTCACCTTCCTGATCATAATGAAGCAAATGTTTAATAAGACTGGACACATCTAATTCTTTGTACTCCATAGATTAAAGAACAATTAAGAGGCTGGAAGCAGAAAACTGGTTTAAGCTGAAGTTACTCAATTGTGTGGACAGAATTCTTTTGTCCACAGGACAGCATTTACATATCTAACATAAATATTTTAAATAGGTTTTTAATGACCTAAAAATAGCATTTTAAATAGATTGTTATTACAGTAAAAAACTTGCTTCACATCTGAGTAACTAGATCACAAGATGTAAAAACCCACATAACCCATGCAGAACATGCAGGCTCTTGACCATTCCTCTCTCTGCCTCGAACTCTGAGTTGCTGAGCTTTAGACCACCATAATCAATTAAATAAAACTCAGATTATAATGTTCTAATACTGTCTTTAAAGTTAAATACAATACTGGTCAATGCTTACCAGGTTACACATGCTAAGCCGTTCAAGTGATAATCATAATGATGAATGTGTAATTTAATGCCCATTCACCTTGATTTATATGAACTATCATATATAAGTCTCACGCATTCATTTTAAGTCACTGGGAAGGATCCCATTTTTCCCCGATCTGAATCAGTGTTCAGTTTGAACTCAGGCATTTCATATTTTTTTGCATTAAACAGAATCATTCTTCGCACATAGGGGAAGATGCCTGGGGCTGCACAGTCCTTTGCAATCTCAGCAACTGGTCCTATCATTCCCTGTGATAGTTATGCTGAAAAAAATAAGATCAACCAAATTTCCAACTGCCCTTCCAACTGCGGGAGAAACAGATCAGCCCATTCTTTACTTCTGAAGAAAAGGTCCTGCAAGGGTCAGTCTTTCACATGAAATACAGATCATTAACACTGAATACACAACTACTTTGATGCTCACTTTTTGTTTGTATAGCTAGGATTCCATTGTACCTATTTCAGGATGTTCTATACTTTAAATATATATATATATATATGATGTTTAAGGTCCCTTCCAACCCAAATCATTCTACGATTCTGTAATATATATACCTATATGTGTATATGTATACACACACCCCCCAAACAAACTAGTTTGTTTCCAAAACTGATACAGAATGCAAGGGTTGCTTATTGCATCAGAAAGAAGCCACCCAATGTTAAGTCATTTCTCTTATTCTCAAAGTATTGTGCTGATGAGAAAAACTAAAATTTATCAAATAAGTTTCTCAGTAGCCTGCCCTGACTGCAAAAAGCACTAAACCCCACAGTATGGATTGAAAAAAGTAGGTGTAGAGTGTGCCAGTTGCCTAACTGGGAAGTGTTATCTATTTCTACCACAAGCCACAGAGACAGTCTTGTCCTCAAGGATGTTGAGTCTCAGTTAGAACATAAAATCCAGACCCAAAACTCGTATTGCAGCATCTAAGCTTATGTAGCTTCCTAAACACTGTTTACTGTAGAGCTGGGTCTACACTGCCCTAGGCAACAGCCTACCACATCACTTCAAACATGCCCCACATACAGAAAAGGACTGATGTTCTATCAGTCCTCATTACAAATAGCAACACTCACAGCTTAAAAAAAAAAAAAAAAAAAACCACATTATTTGTGGGAAGGAGAAGAGGTGTGGGTTACAATGATCCTGAGTCACACAAGTCACACTACACCACCTGATGTCACACTGCCAGGCACTGTAAAAGCAAGCCTGGCCCAGGCTTGGAAATTCCATAGTCTACAGAAACCCCATGAAAACAAAATAACACCAAAAATAATAAAATTAAAAAAGAGTTCTCATAGAGCTTCTGAAAGTTACCAAAGTATAGTATTCTTACTTCAATTCCTGAGTGATCCAAAGATAATCAGTTTTTTTCCCCTCAATTAAAATTCATGGAAGTAACTCTCACCTAGCACAAGTTATAAGCCAACACAACAAGTGACAGAAGGACTGAATGTACAGGACATCTGATTTCCCCTAAGTGTGTCTAAATCTCAATTAGCCTAAAACCATTTCGTTCCTGAGTCTCCGAAAAGACACAACTATGTTAAATGATGAGAATCCCAGAGGCCAAACATTCACCTTGAAAAATGCTTTAGTCTTATTGGTTTGCACTCACCTTCTCCTATTTTTGGAGAGACTAACTGCAGAAACAGCACCCAAACAATTTTAATTTGTGACCTTTTAACATAAATGGTAATTTCTTTGACTAGTTCTTTTATAGCCCATCCCATGTTCCTCCAAATACGAGCTGCCCAAAAATACTCTGCGTGAAAAACTAAATGTTCCCAGTGACAACTCTGATCACGTCATTCTTCTGCACATGAACAGTGAAAGATGCAACAACAGCAAAAACCACTAGTTATTCTTATAACTTCAGACTAAATCCTAAATATAGTAAGTTTTCAAATTCTCTTTCCTAAAATTCAAATAATATGTTCATTGCTTTAACCAAAAGCTAGCAAAGTACAACTTGTATTGCGCTGCAGGCCATAAAGGGAATGTTCTTTATTTGAATCATGGTTGGATGAAGATGAAAAGTAGTTTTTGAAAATTTACAACAGTTCTTGACACTACTGTGTGTTCCTCATTACAATTTATCCCCCTCTATTTATCAGAATGACTCCAGACCTTTCACTACCTTCAAAAAGATAGTTTTTATCAATTCTTCATGTCTTTATACCCAACCATAGGAAAACTGCATAGAACATGGGGAAAATCCCTGCTTGAGAAAAAAAAACAGGGGTAAGAGAAGGGCCACAAGAGCTGCTTCAGTCAGGCAGGAGAGGCTGTAACAAATTAAAGTAACACTTAGTAATTAATTTTGTCTTTAGCAATGCACTCAGGTGCACTGTTTTGTTAGCATTTACCTATCCTAAGTAACCATTCTGCCATATAAAAAAAATGTTCCCAAGTAAAGAGAACTTATTTGGAATCACCAGAAGCTCTTTCTCCTCTTCTCCACCTTGGACTGACACAACACCAGCACTGCATCCAGTACTTCACAGCAGAGAGCTGTATTTTGCTTGTGAATTCCCTGGAATTCTTCATTTCTCTACCCCAAACGAAGCTGTCCCCAAAATTAAACCGTTCCAAGATTAATTTCTGGAGAGTATATGGGAGGCTTAGTTTCATATTAAACAGGTTGTGCTTGCCTGTGGCAGCCTTTGTTAGCTCTGTATATTCCAACATTGGGTTTACAGATGGAAAAGCAGAATCTCAATTATGGAGGGATTTCAACACTTAAAAATACCTTAAATTTGAGTTCCTGAAAAAATACATTACCAGCCTTCAAGTCAGTCTTTACACACAGCATTACAGAACAAAACATCACGTGCTGAGATGCAAATAGAGGTTTGCAACGTGACCACAGATACGTTATTTTATTGCAAGGCAAACACCGGCCATCAGTCCCTGACATCAGACTGCGCAGGTTCCTCGAGGAGCCACCCCAACTGCGCCTACAGGCAGGGAATGTTCGAAACAGAAAGGGCAAGGAGAGCCTACAACTGATTCCAGAGCTTCCCAGATGTCCGAGGATAAGAATGCAGAGGTGGAAACGCAGTCTGTCACCACACACAACAAAGCCTTGCAGGAGCAGACAGAGCCCTGACCTTTCCGCAAGCTGCCAGAGTTCCAACTTACAGGATACAAGCGACTGCTGCTGTTTTCAAAGACTTTCAAAGGTTTTGCTAGCAAAGCCCTTCGCTAAAATGTTCTTTCTCTCCTTTCTTCACATACTGTTTGCTGTGGGATAACAGATCAAGCTTCCAACTTAAGTCAGTTCCTCAAAGGACTTCAGGGAACACCTGGAGATCTCACAAGATGCTGGACACAAACACTGCAATAAAGATCACCTGAAACAAGATGTCCAAGCTTCGGACGTGCAATTAAGTGTCTCAGAATTACAAACACCACCTAGAAATCCAGAGCCATTTAGTTTGGAATCACACAGGAATTACCAGCAAGGTCACTTAGGAGGTGTCATCCTTACAGGAAAGCATCCAGTTCAATGACAAAGTGAGCACAGACCTTGCTGGCAAATCTCAGGGCTCCCTAAATACTCACCTGTGCATTAACACCACATACAGCCTAAAACACCAGCAGTAAAACCTTCTGTAACAGCATCCCACCAACTCTTCCCATTTGTTTTTTGCATAAATGTACAAAGACTTTACATGCTTATATGAAAACTCAGCACATTAAAGCTGACATGAGCTGCAACACAGCATTTTTTAACTAAGAGGAAGAATCAAACCAGTGTTTCTGTACTTTGTTTTCCCACTGTTTAAAATGGTTTCTGTACACCTTTGCTGTGAAGTAAGCCAAGTAGCAGCTACCTCACCACAGCATTTTTCAAACACTTATCACTACACACTGTTGATAAAGAAGCTTTCATCCTAAAACTTTTCTTCTCAAGATAGAAGCTGAAGTTTAGTCACATAACAGAAGTCTTCAGGGAGGTTTACCAAGAATTAAAGACATTTTATTTCTCAAAGCAAAATAACACATTGCACTTGGAAGATGTTTGCTCTCCATACTGAATAACACCTGTTACATACCTGAAGGGGTTTCTTGAGCAAGCCAAGTTTCCCCAGCAGTTCCAGGCTGTAATTACACTGATCAAATCATCCCCACACGCGTTAAAAAAAATGGAAAGCAAGAAGGAGAGTCTTAATGGATCAACAGCTTCCGATTTCATACAGCACATTAAAAGAATAAACACGGAAAATTCTGGCCATACATTAAGGCAATTCTTACACCCAAACAACTTGATAATGTAGCATTGAGTACCAAGACATTTTTTTTTTCCATAAATTATGATCTAAACAGAATACTAGTCAATTCACCAAAAGATATCAAAGATATCCCTTTATTACAAATGATCCAAGTATCCCCCTTGAGGCTACGGCTATCAGAAAGCATTTAGTTGGCTCCCAAGCCAATATTTTTCGGATCTGTTTTATTATGAAACTGTAACACATTTTCAATAACTTTTAGCTTTGCTATACAGAGCAACAAATAATTTCCCAGAACCCCTTTGGAAAATCTGACATGCGAAATGATTCTCTAGTCAACTTGTGTATTATTAACCTGAAAAAAAAAACCCTATATACCGGATCATTTGATCACTGGAGAAAATGGAAAAGTATTGGGAGCTTCAGGACAGATGGACGAACTTCAGGTCATATAAAACACTACCAAGGCTGTATTTGAAGAAAAATGTGAAAGTTTGTGAAAGCGCCCCGGGTGAAAATACTTTGTGTTGCTAAGAAACATCATCCCTGATGATGGATGAATTAAATTGTCTCAGTTAGCAGAGCCAACTCCAGGCATCCCTCGTTTATTAGTAGAATGTTTTCTTGTACTGGTAATTTATTTCAACAGCTACGTACAAATAAAAAGCCCTACCTTGAAATGAAACTGAGAATTTCAAACTTGCATAATTAATGCTAGAGGACAGAATAGAGTTTACATCTTGAACAGAATTTAATAACTAACATTTAAGAATGTAAACTTTGAAAATGAGTATTAATACATCCAGACCATTAAGAACTTATTTTAGGATGAAATGCAGTGTATATTTCTGCAGTGAAATATACTGTTCAACTTCCAACACAGCATATAATAATCCAGTGAAGAATAAAACTCTTCAAATATTTCTAAGCACTGAACAGCATCGATATTCAGGTAATCATCAAATTTTTAGCATCACTGAGAGAAAACCATATTAATTTGTCAGGCATTGTTATGATGACATCAACATAAAGACTACACAGGAAGGAAATAATGCAAACCACTTGCTTTTCTCATGTGGATGTTGTCTTCACGTTTCACTCAGTTGCTTTTTTTCATATCTCACTTACTGTTTCTCCTGCAGAACACATTTGTGAACTTGGAGCAGTGTTATCTTTCCATTTCTGAAGTGTTTGCTGATGAACTCTCACAGATCATACCTGCTTTGCCAGCTGTGCACTGCTTTAAGTGAAGTCCCTTCAAAAAGGTATAGCTGGAGCAGAGGAAGGCCACCAGCTTCCCTCTTCCCACCAGCTGGGCCAGAGGAGCTCACCTGAAAGGGGAAAGAACAGAGAGCACAACTCACCTGGCACAGCCTTCAGAAGAGACAACAGCAAAAGCAAAGCACAGCGAGCAGGGAGCCCCCAGCGTGAGCGGGACAGTCCTGAGATCAGGAAGCAGAAACCCGAGTGCTGCTCGGAGATGAGGGAAAAGGGCAGGGCTTTCTTAATAACCCAGAGAATAATATGCAGATTTTTATGACACCCAGAAACCAACAGGGTTGATGCGATGAGAATAAACCAAGGGCAAAGACCCATTCTGCAAGAACACAGCTGGAAAAGAGGAGAACCATGAAAGAAAATGAATTTTCACTTGTCTGATGCCAAGGCTTTGGGGTTTTTCTTCCTATTCACTAGTCTGTTCTAATCGAGATTTCAAGTTGGAAGTTCCAAGTTTTAGGCCCAGAGAGTCCAATTTAAGGAAAAAGGTAGAAAACCCTCTATAAACAGTTCTTCCAGATTGCATCACAGCTTCCAAGTCAGAAATTACCACACACAGTAATATGCTCAGCTAGTCAATACACAGAGGCAACCACAGAGGCTCTTCTTCCCAAATAACACCACCATGGAGCAGAGTTACCACTGGAGAGCCCAAGGAGAAGTATTAAACAATGATACCCATTTGGCTGCACTAGAGGAGATGTGTTCCTCATGGGCCTAATATGGAAGAGCTTTACAGTCTGAGCAGAAGCCTTACAAAACCTCAGAGGACATGTCTTATCTGCACCACTTCTGCTTCTGGAATCCCAGAAATCCTGAAGACAGAAGGCAGATCAGACTGCAGCTTTCCTAGGCACAGATGTTGCAATCACATCTGCCTTAACTGTAAGCCACAGCCCTTGCTACTTTCCAACTCTTTTGCAGCATCTCTTAGTTGCTTTGGTTTTGGAAATGCCAGTGCAGAGGATAAATGATAATCTAGTGTTTATGATCACATCAGGTGTAGAAAAACACCAACATAAAAATGCCTGCAGATTATGTTAGAAGCAAAGAGCATGAAAGACAAGGGTTTGAAGTAGAGAGACCATTTCTTGCCCTCCCCTCCCTTGTCCACATGATTCACAAAATAACACTTCAAATATTGAGATCCGATTGAGCAAAGTTTTTTTTAAGTGTCGATCTGCAGCCATGAAGAATGACCATTTGGGTATGGATCAGACACAGAAGTATAATTAAAGGTGAGTTTTAGACAAACTGCATCACCACTGACCCAGGGATGCAGATCCACGTAAATGTTCTCCAAGACTTTTCTCTTTTAACTCACTAAAAAAATCATCTCCCTTAACACCTATACCTACAAGATGTTGGATTTAACTTGTCCCATTTTTGGCTCCCCACTGCAAGATAGACACAGAGAGAAAGAACCAAGACCAACAATGGTCCCAAAGACTATGAAGGGATCAGAGCACAATCCACCCACTCTGCAGCTCCAGCTCCAAAGGTCAGGTCTGCAACAAGATCCAGGTTGCAGGACTCTGAAAACAATAAGCTTCTTCCTCTTGGCATTTTCACTGCAGAATTATTTAATGCTTTATTTATTACTTGGATGACCTACAAAATAGTTGCAGAAGTTGGTAGTTACCTTGGAAGGGCTGCGAGCATTCTGGGAAGCAGTGTTCTACTTGAAAAAAGTGGGACTAAACGATTAACAGAACTTAAACTGGGGTTTTAATAATGAACTTTCAATACCAAATTTTCAAAAATTAAAAATAATTCGAATTTGTGATATAATAATAATAGGAGCATTGTATGCAAAAGATGGTAAGAATCATTCTGTTCATCACTGACTAGGGTTGTACACGATGTTTAGGTCTCAACACAGAAATAGGAAACAAAAGCTCAGAAGAAAAACCAATCTGGGAGAGTTAAACAGGCTTGGTGAGTACAAAAAAAAAAAAAAGTAAAGAAAGATAGCACAGGCTTCAAAATAGGTTACTAGCAATTATAAGAATCATGTCCCACTACTGCAATATCCACAGCAGAACACGAAAAAAAAACAACCCAAGAAGCTTAACGGGTTAGGAAAAAAATTAGAATAGTATTAGAGGAAATATGCTACCTCCAGGGATAGTTAAACAAGGGATTAGGTTATGGAGGGGTTACACAAATCTTCACTGATTGTTTTCAAGGCCTGGTTGGAGGAACATGTCAGAAACGGCCTATACATATCTATCTTTACACTGAGCTGTGTGCTCACACATAGAGCACAGGGCCTCAGCGCAGAGCGATGACCTCCAGAGAGCCACGTTTTCTTTGCTAAACTTAAAGGCTGCACGAGTTTAGGCTCCTGCCAGGAGGCTCAGCAGGTGACCTGACTGCTCCTTAGAGCTCCAAGCAGGCTTTTGATATCTCTCTTTTCTAAATAGCCAAGGCAGGCTGTGATTGACAATCTTCCCTCACGTCAAGCGCGCTACCTTAAACGTGGAGGACTCTGAATGATCCACCGGGGAAATAAAGTCAAAGTACAGAGAAGGAAATGCCAACTGATCCCGGGAATCCCATCCTGAGAAGGAAATCACAACTGCCAAACTGGGCAAGGATGTGCACATCCCGTAAGTACCTTGAACTACAGGTAGTTATATTTTCTTTTCTAGCACCTACAATAAATAAGCCTTAATAAAAAGCAGTATTTAACAAAGTACTTAGAGAAATAAGGAGGGAAGGTTTGACGTTTTTAAGCTTATTTTCACAGCGGTATGAAAGGAAATGAGGTAGAGTCAGAGCTAATTCTCCTTATATAATTTCACACAGAATGATTAGTTCTGCCCCAACAGTAACAGCTTTCCAGAGGGTCCTACTTGTCTCCAAGATTGCATACAGATGCTCTAAGTGTAGCTTCCCTATTCTCCACTGACAACCAACTTAAAAGGCCAATATAATACTCATTTTCCTATAGAATGAAATTCACAGCGTGAACAGTAAAATAATGTCAGAGCTACCATGAAACTGCAGTTGCATGTTGGGGGCTGCAACTTTTAAAAGTTTAATCATGAAATGGATTCACAGAGAGGCACATGCAAAGCACCCTGGTGCTTTAGGTGTAACCCCTGGTCACCAGGGATGTCCAAGAGCAGCACAAGCTGTGGCTGGACAACAAGAGGGCAAAGGCACAGAGGAGGAGCATTTGTGTCACATGCCCTGCTGGATTTTTTTCCCTTCAGAAGGTAGGTTTCAATCATTCCTGTGTTAATGCTCCCCCTCTCTTAAGCCTGATTAGGAGAGACATTCCACATGCTGAAGGTGGTGGAATTCCTAAGTCACCTGGGTCGCTTCTGGGTGAAATACCAATTACTGGTAATTCACTGGAACAAGGCCTAAAAAAAAAAAAAAAAAAGAAAGCCCTAAAAGACACCCCTCAGCCCAACAGTGAACATATCACATGGATAATCCTAAAACTCTTTGCAAAAACTTGTAATAGGTATTAGTACTTTTATAAAGCACTGCAGTGCTTTGTGTTTAATCCTTGAATAGACACTAGTAGAAAAGCCATACTCAATTCCAAAATTGCTACTGCAGATTCCAGCTCAGCTACTACTATTCCTTTAAAAACATACAGGTTTTTAAAGGATATATACAAATATACATTTCATATATACATAATAGTAAATTTAACTACCAATGAAGAACTTAAATCACACCCCAAAACAGCATGCAAAATAATACTATAAGAACCTTAAATGTGTATATCTTGCAGTTTTAGCACAACCATTTGTTTTACAAAAGACTTACAGATTAAACACAAAGCACACTATTAGTTATAGGCACAAGAACGACCAATTTTTTATGCCTTGCCAGAAATAATGACTAATTAGGCCAGCACCACCCTGCAGTCATTTCCATAAATCTTGCCTTTATGTTTAAATCACAACAAAAAGAAAACTGACTTAACAACAACAAGAGCATATTTCTCATTAAAGTTTTCTTAAAGCAAGATCAGGACAAGAAATTATTCTCTGAAGTCAACACGACAGTGTTACTGTTTATTTGGAGAACTTTAACTCAAACCAAACACAAAGTTACACTCAGAAATTTGCCATGTTAAACTGCAATCCAGTATCAGACAAGGCAATTGGGAAAACCTTCTACTGGGAAATCACAAAACACAGAATTTCACAGAATCCTGATGGGTTTCTTGTTCTGCAAAGTCAACTCACAGCTTATTTCTTGTGTAAACCTTGAAAAGAAACAGAATATAAAAGACGCAATATGTTCAACTACTTGTTGAATTTTTGTTTTCTGGCATATTTGTATGTAAAACAAATATCAAAGCAGAAAGATATGTAGGAAATACGACGCTGAGCATCAGATGAAACGAGAAGTTGTACTTCAGTCAAGATTTTAGTTTTAAAATGACGGGAATTATGGTGCTTCTGAGAAATCACTTGTTTAATTATAGGCACAAGGCAAGATATTTATAAAAACACCTTATTCTCACAACATAACAGGGACTTTATTTTATTTACAAAGGTGTCACCTGGTAAATGAAAAAAAAACACCAAACAATAAAACAGAATCAATATCTATACAGGCAAATACTCCACAATAATGTAATTAATGCACATCTTCGAGGTTGTTTTTCCCTCTCCAAACCAATCTGATTGGAAAGAAGAGGGGGAAAAAAGGGATATTTTTCTGAGAGTTGGTCTAGAAACAGTGCTATCCCTCGCTCTTCTTTCTCCCAAATATTCTGCCACTACAGCCACACACCATCACTGCTCTGCCTAATCATCCATTCCGAGTTTCCAGCATTCCCAAACATTTACTCTTGCATGCACAAGGGTTTGATCTTCTGGAAGTGCCTCCATACAATGGCTTTACAACCCTTCTGTTTCTATTATGAACATTTTATTAGGCTTTGGGAGGATGAACCAAAATGCTCAGTTCTTGAGAGAAATAACTCATGGCAGCAGCAAGGTCTCCATCCTTCATTCCAACATGCTTGACCACTGAATCCTGCCAGGGTGAGTAACGCCCAACATGGGACATGGATTCCATCCCAGAGAAGGAATAAAGCACTGCATCATATTAAATCTGCATCCAATTACTTAGGGGTGAACTTGAAGGGTGTGTTTTTCCCCTCAATGACAGCTTCTAAAAACGACTGTGAAAGAAATCTTGCACTTTGGATGGCATTTTACTCATCAAGACCACGATCACCACAAGTTTTCTGCTGCCAGAGGCACGGCCAAAGTAACCTTTTTAAGAACCGCTGTTGTAGCTCCAAGAAGAAAACATTCCCACGGTATTTATGGCAATATCATACTTGTACCCTTGAGCATCACTAACACAGGCAACCTGCTGCACAAACAGGCATCTGACTGCCCAAAAACAAGCTTGGAACAAAACTGGAAAGTAGCACGTGAAGCCACACTGTTACAGAGCTACAATACAGATGTTTTCAGATGCAAAACTGGTTAAATTCCCCTTTTTTCGGTCACACTGACATTAATTTTTCCACCGATTTTCCATAACAATTCAGCAAAATCAGGTTATGAAGAATGTATTTAATCCAGTTGCATCTGAAGTGCCAAGAAGAAAACTTCTGCTAATCACATACATATTAAATTTTGCATGTTTGATTATATGTAAACCTACACACACGCAAATACCCAAACTGAAGTTGCTTATACAGCACTAACTTGGAATTTGTGTGTCTCAACTGTTTGTGTTCTGTGTTTCTACCCTAAAAAAATAATTATTCAAGGGGCAAAAATACCAAACCACACTGTTTACCTCCAACTTCTGCATTTCATCATTAATGTTACACAGTTCATTGTTAATTTTAGACATTCCTCCAGTTCTCACTCCGACATCAAAGAGCTGCTCATATCCAAAACACCAGCAATCTGAAATCCTGACTAGAAGCCATTTATAACTTGAAAAGATCTTTGATTTCTTGCCTACAGGAAATACTGCCGATCAAAAATAAAACATATATATATATATATGCTCCCATATATCAGTATAGGTGGGGTCCAGGATTTGGGATAATAGACTGCTGGGAGACGTGGTTTTCAGATTCATACCTCATACTCTGCTTGGTGCTTCACACGTTTATTTTTACTTTCACATCTGACGTGCAGCAATATGGCCAGCAAAGGTGCGCGTTTAAGACACCCTTTGATATAAATCCATGGAGAAGCGAAATTCACACTGGGATTCGTGTCCTTCCAGCACCCAGGCACTGCTTCCCCACTGCTAACTGCACCGCTTACGGATGGCTGGGGGGCAGGGGGAGGCTGCCTCTCCACAGCCCCCCGTTAACAATTCTGCCACCAAAGATTAACATGATTCTCCTGCTTTGCAAACTCAGTAGAGCACATTTCTCACTTACAAATGGGGACAAAAACCACGATAGCCGTTCTTTTTCCATGGAATCCTAACAGGCTTTAATATGTATTTAGAGTTTTTTTCTTCGATTTTGCAAGGGAAGGTCTCAACTCTTTGGACAAGACTTCATCTTTGCAGTTGGAAGAGCTAATACAAGACAACCTTTCACATCAAATGTGAGAAGCTCAACAGCTGCGGGAGAAATGCCTTACCCAATGGCTCTGCCAGCCTGGACTATATGGGATGGTTTTGGATAAACACATTCTGATCTTGAGAAGCCAAACAACAAGATATATATGTATTTTATTTATTTTCTACAAGTTAGAACCCAGATCTAACAAGTTAGGTTACAAACAGTAAGGAATTTAAATACAGCAAATGCTTCTAAAACTACTGGCCTTTCCTACATCAGGAAGGGCGATCACAGCTTCCAACAGCCGTTCGGGTTTTGCCCAAGAGGTTTATTCCAGGAGTCCTGAGTGAAGGAAAGTTCACTGATAACATACTGTTTTGATGACAGAATGTATGTTTAGACACTGGTCAGAAACCACAAACCTTCCCTGCTCTGATCAAAACACAAAGTAAGAGTCCACACTGCAGACTGGGTCAGAGGCCTGCAGTGCCCAAAGCTCGTGGCTCTGAGCTATGGGCTCAAAGCACTTTTCAGTCACAGGGTGTAGAAAACATTTATAAAAAGCTAAGCCAGGAACTTTTTGTTTTCATATTCTCAAATTTTATTGAGCAGAAATGTTTGAGGATAAGTTTACTGCTTTTACCGGCCACTCTAAAATGGGCCTCCAGCCAACCAGGTCTTTAAAATATGTCTATATCTTACTTTTAAAACAACATTAAGGAAGTTGTATAAGTTTTACATTGGAGTCTAAGTCACTTAGCTGCAAAAGGGACAAACTTCAGCTGTAACACAGGCATGACTTCTACAACAGCACCTGTTGCACTTGGTACTGATCCTATGGCAGGAGAGAGATACTCAATGGTTAATTAACAGGTGTTTTAACTCGTGGCAAATCAAGGCTGAAATTCAGGTGTTACTGAATGCACATGTATTCCTGCATGAGAATTCAAACTGTGCATTTACCAGCTGAGGGAGGAATTTGGTGCTCTATTTGTGAAGTACCAACACCTAGAGCTGAACAGAGCTTGCTTTCTAGTTTCTGCCATCACTGTCAATCATTAAACTGGGAAACTGATCAAAAAGTTTCTAAACAACACGTGTTTGTGTATTTGTATACATTTGTGTATATTTGTGTACTGCTCTATTTGTAAACACCAAAGTGTTCACAAATACACTGAGGATGACCCCAAACTTTTTTATATGTGGGAGGCACACAGATACAAAAAAAAGCCAGCACTCATTTAAAATCCTGCCTGCCCTTAATTGATTTGTGTAACCTGGATTCACAGCACTTAAACTGATTTTAGCACACCTGGACAAAGAGGCGATAAAAAAAGATGAAGCAAGAAGAATACACTCTACATTAGGCCTTGAAAGCTTCAATTAAAATTCAATATTGTGCTTTGTATAGAGGCTCTTAACATGAAAACCCTGTCATGGTTAAGATTTAAGGTTAACCAGGTTAATAGAGTCCAATAAAACAGCTCTATTGAATTATTCCAAACCATTGTCATGAGCCACACTAAAACCTGCTGCTCAACTTTACCTGTCTGTTGGCTATACTGAATCACAGTAATGCACACCCACTCCTCATCAGCCACAAAAACCTTCCATAAACTAAGCTTCAAAGTCTCTCTCTATTTCTTAAAAAGAAAAAAAATAATAATAATAAAGTTCATGTTTTTGCACGTTAAAACGCTTCTCTGCTCCAGCCATCGCAGTCATGTGTTAAAAGATCCGTGCAGACCTGCGAAGTCCCACTCATCCCAGACACACTTCCCTAAACTTGGGATGTGCTTTGCAAACTACATTTAAGCAGCTCCTCTGCTGCAAAGCGCTACGTCCCACGGCATTTTTAGCCCACAATAATAAAACTAAAACCTATGTCATTCTGCAAACTTTAAGCGTTCTTTATGTTTTTCGCTTTTCCTTCTACAAAGCATGATGATAGGCACGTTTTCCCAGGTAGTTTCCCCAGCGGAACCGCTTGCGTGCACAAACATTTTGGAGCCGCACAGAAAAAAAAAAAAAAACCCGAACGCAGTTTCATTCCGTTCAACCGCTTGCAAAGAGCAGCCCACCCGGCCGCGAAAGCAAAACCAAAAGGTAAAATATAAAAAAAGAGGAGTGTGTGTGTGTGAGGAAGGGCACTTCAAGCGCCGAGCGGGCCCGGGGGGTGGTGCTGCCCCAGCAGCACCTGCGGGGCCAGGCCCGGCCAGGCCACGCTGCGCTCCAGCCCGGGCAGGGCCGGGGGGAGCCGGCACAGGACCAGGGGGAGCCGCGGGGACCCGGCAGCCCCTGCCCGCCCTGCCCGGCCCAGCAGCCATGTTAGGGCGGCCTGCAGGCGGCACCGGGCTCGCCGGGGGCCGAGCGGCCCCGACTCCCCCCGGGCCAGGCTCCATCCGAAAGGGTCCACCCCCCCCGCAGGTGCCGGAGCCGGGTCCTCCGGGCTGCCCCCGGCTCCACTGGGCTCCACTCGGATCCCCAGTCCCGCAACCCTCTCTCCACGCCGGTCCTGCCGAGCGCCCGCCCCGCTGACCCCTTCCCTCCCTCCCTCCCTCCCTCCCGGGCTGGCGCGGGCGGCCCCGCTGCTCACCCCACCCCGAGGGCGCTCACCTCCTCCTCCTCCTCCTCTTCCTCCTCCTCCTCGCTCCCTCCTGGAGACCGCGGGCACCGCCGCGCCGCCGTGCCGGCCCCTCCCTCGGCTCAGAGCCGGCCCCCTCCCGCCCCGCCGCCCGGGGACCCTCCCTGCCCGCGGGGAGAGGGGACCCGGGGGGCTCCATCGGGATAGCCCGGCCGATGGAGCAGGGGGGATGAGCAGAGAGGATCCCGAGCGAAGTGATGCGGGGGGAGGGAAACAAACCGCGTGAAAGGAAGCGAGGGGGCACTCGGGAAGAGTTTGGGGAGGGGTGGAAGGGGTAAATAACGAGGAGTTGTGCGCCAGGTGGGCTAAATAAAAAAATTTAAAACCCATCATTTTTCTGGGAGAAGCAGCTGAAACGAGTGAAAATCAGGGCTGTTACCGGTTAGAAATGAGTAGGAGGTGTGTGTGTTTTTCCCTAACTCAAGCCTTCTCAGGTGGTGCTGCTTCTGGGAGAGCTGGGCAGGTGTTACCATAGAATCATCACAGAATCACAGAATGGTTTGTGTTGGAAGGGACCTTTAAAGCTCATCTCATTCCAACCCCCCTGCCATGGTCAGGGCCACCTTCACTATCCCACGTTGCTTCAAGCCCCTTCCAACCTGGCCTTGGACATTTCCAGGGATCCTGGGGCAATTACAGCCCCTCTGGGCAACCTGTGCCAGGGCCTCACCACCCTCACAGGGAAGGGTTTCTTCCTCATATGTAATCTAAACCTACTCTCTCGCAATTTGAACCCATTCACCCTTGTCCTGTCACTACATGCCCTTGGAAATAGTCTTGCCCCATCTTTCCTGTAAGTTTCCTTCAGGTACTGGAAGGCCAAGGTTATGTCACCTCAAAGCCCTCTCTTTTTCAGGCTGAGCAGTCTCAGTTCTCTCAACCTTTTCTCATGGGAGATGAGCTCCATCCCTTGGATCAACTTGGTGGACTCCTCTGGAGTGTTATCATTCCAGCCAGGTGTATCAACCCTCTTTTTGGCCACAGTGAATGGCAAACCTCTCCAGGAAAACTTTTTTAGAAGAGAAATGTTTTGTCACACTGACTCAGTTTAGCATGGTGTTATCTCTGGTATGTAGACATAAAGTTTTCTTATTTTTTTTTTAATAGGAAGTCAAAATGAGTAACATCTAATGGAGTGACAAAGCAAAATTTCCACAGAGTACAGCTGTGAGAAGCATCAACACCAGTAACTTGAGGAGTTATGTATTTTTTCCTACTCTGGCTAATCAGTGATTGTGAAAGAGTGATGAGAAGGGTGATTTGCATAAGAAATACCCTTAGGACAATGCAGAGTTTTGTTTCATGAGTTTTTAGGTTCAAAAAGCCTAGTAAAGTTGTTTTCCAATAACTTTCTGCTGTCCTGCACTTTTGAATTCCTGACTCTAGAAATGCCAGAACGTCACAAGGCAGACAGTTCTTCCTGGATTTTACCTAGGCCAAAGTGTTAGGACCTGAAAATCTTTTAATATTTATTACACACCTTATAAATAATTTTGTAAGATCGTGTCTTTCAGACAGTGTGACAGATGAGGAGACCTTCAGTCTGGCTGAATAATTTGCCCTCGGCTTGTGCTGGAACACAGACAAACAGGATGTTTTATCCCCAATTTATTGATAGAAAAATTGAGGCAAGGAAGTGAAGGCATTTATTTTTCAAGTGTAGAAGTGCTCATTTGTAAGCAGGCAATTTAGGCTCGAACTTTTTTTCCCCCTTTTTTTTTGAGGAAAAGGACCGTGTATATACAGTTCCCATTGAAATTACACTTGAGGCACCCAAGCAGAAAGACTTTGGCCATACTCTTTTGGGGTCCTGCAGCCCTAATCCCATGTTCTAATTGGCCAGTAATCTGTGGACAGATATTGTAACAGTTCCTTTAGAATATTTTTCTACTTCTCGCTCATTTGCATACTAATGGCATAAAAATAGGCACTTCCTGGCAGTAATTAGTTAGAGCCCAGAATTTAAAGAAAGAAAAACACCACAGCATTATGGTAGACGGATGGTACTGAGGAAGCTGCAGAAAAGAGTCACTTTTCTGGTGCTCAGAGAGTGCCTTTAATTTAGAGTTCAAGGCTGGCAACTCTGTTACCTCTGTGTGACAGGGATTAACTGTTTGCTTGGCCTAATAACTTTGCTTCTAATGAGCCCTCTAACTTTTTTCATGGCAAATCACTCGATTTGTCCTGCACCCAGGCATGCTGCTGTAAAACTGTAAAATGTTTTTTTTTTTTTTTTTTTTTTTTTGCCTTTTTCCCAGAAAGAATAATGCTGGAGGTGAAGTCTGCACCATGAGCAGAGTTCTGCGTGGGTCACCGTGACTCAGACCAGCACAGAGGCTGCTCAAAGGTTCTTTGCCTAATGAGGCACTGTGAAACTTATTCTGCATCAGGTCATATGAAGCTCTAGGTTTAAAGAGCCCTTTAAGAGCTGGAGAGCTTTGGATGTACATTTATTTGCCTTCTCGTGTATAGGCCACAGACTTGAGTGCAAACCAAGCTGGTGATAGCTAGAAATTTTCCTCTTCTGATAGCAACATAGGAAGCTTTTAGATAACAAAATAATGGTTTGAATTGGAAGGGACCTTCCAACTAACTTGAATGACAGAGTGAAAGCTTATTTTGCTGCTTTCGTTCCCCTGACTTCTGGAGATCCTCAGTACATGGAGCTCCTGGGGAGGGTTCAGCGGAGGCTACGGACACAATTAAGGGACTGGAGCATCTCTGTGATGAGGAAAGGCTGAGGGAGCTGGGCCTGTTCAGCCTGGAGAAGAGACACTGAGAGGAGACCTCATCACTGTCTGTCAGTGTCTGCAGGAGGGGGCAAGGATGGACCAGGCTCTGCTCAGGGATGCCCAGCAATGGGACAAGATGAACAGACAGAAAGTGATGCCCAGGAAGTTCCACCTGAACATGGGGAAGAACTTCTTTCCTGTGCAGTGACTGAGCACTGGAACAGATTGCCCAGAGAGGGTGTGGAGTCTCCCTCACTGGAGATATCCCGGACCCATATGGACACAATCCTGTGCCATGTGCTCTGGGATGGCCTTGCTTGAGCAGGGAGGTGGGACCAGGTGACCCACTGTGGTCCCTTCCAACCTGATCCATTCTGTGATTCTTTGAGATAAATATTACAAATTACATTCTCCAGGGCTATCAAACTAACACCTTCAGCAAAGTATTAAAAGGAGAAATTCTTCCCATGGTGTTACTTAGAAAAAATTTCAGCAATTACGGTTTGCAGTCTACGGTCAGACAATACTGATTTCCAGCAGTGCAATCTAAAAGCTCATGAGATGAATCTGGGATCTGCAGTTAATTATATACCTTTAACTTATTTACCTATTTCAAGAACAAATTAATTATTAAATGTATTAATACATTGACTGTAACTATTGGTTTCTTTAGAGCTGCTGCTCTCAAAGAACCATGGGATGAATCTGATAAATGGTGTCTGTGCTGCTTAAGGTTGAGACCTGAAATGCAGCAGTAAATGTTTGGTCTCCTTAATGGGATCCAGAATCACAGAAAGGTTTGAGTTGGAATGGACCTTAAAGATCATCTAGTTCCAAGACCCCTGCCATGGGCAGGGACACCTTCCACTATCCCAGGTTGCTGCAAGTCCCATCCAACCTGGCCTGTAACACTTCCAGGGATGGAGCAGCCACAGCTTCTCTGGACATCCTGTGCTAGGGCTTCACCACCCTCACAGGCAAGAATTGCTTCCTAATATCCAATCTAAACATAACCTCTTTCAGTTTAGAACTATTTCCCCCTTGTCCTGTCTCTCCAGGCCCTTGTCCAAAGTCCCTCTCCAGCTCTCTTGGAGCTCCTTTAGGCACTGGAAGGCTGCTCTAAGGTCTCCCCAGAGCCTTCTGTTCTCCAGACTGAACAGCCCAACTCCCAACCTGTCTTCATAGCAGAGGGTCTCCAACTCACAGAGCATCTTTGTGGCCTTCTCTGGATATGCTCCAACAGGTCCACATCTTTCTGATGCTGGGATGAATCAAAGTTAGATATTTAGTTAGACCTTCTAGGGAAAACCAGGAAAGAGTTCATGCTCTTTACAGACATGAAATACCTACCCCAAATTAAGCCAACACATTCACATTCCATCAACACAACTGTGAGTGTCTGAGCACTCTTGATGGAGTGGTCAAGCAGTTGGGGTGGCTCTTTAAATGACCTGTGAGACTGTGATTACAATGAAAGACTGCAGTGTGGAGAGGGAGCTCTTGCATCCCTTCAACTTCCACCACGTAAAATCCGTTTTCCAAGGATAGCCTTTGGTAGCTGTTCCTTCTCTGTGTGAGCAAGGCCAAGATTTGCATTGCAGCCTGATGGTTCAAGCACTTGAGAAAAAAAATGCTGAAATTAAAACTAGGAATTGGTAGGAATTAAAAACAGTGTCTCCATTGTGTTGTGATGTGCTCTTCTGCCCTGGGTCAAGAGGTGGAGAAAGGAATGAAACTTTGGGAGTGGGGGCTGCTGATGCTGTGTAGTGACAGTAACCCTGAGTCTACATCTCACTGATCCGGGTGCTCGGTGGGAAGCATCCTCTTGGTTTCAAATTTCACTGAAAAAAAGCCTTTTCCACCTTTCTCTACACCCTTTTATTTCCCTTTCCTTCCACCCATCCCACTTTGTTGCTAATCTTAATGTCAAGCATGTACGAAACTCTCTATTACGTTGTGCTGAGAAGTGAAATTGTGTCACTTTTTTTTTTTTTTTTTAAATCTTGAAAAACAAACCTTGTGAAGCTTGTATCCAGCAGAACTATAGTGCCAGAAAGTATTTTTCCTGAAAACTTTGAGGCTGTAGCTTATTAAAGCGCAGATCCTTGAGATGATTGGGTCTATTCCATTAGTAGATTTATAAAGTGTGCAGACTGGATAAACAACAGTGACAGCTTGGGGAAGTGTATGCACCTGTTTATTAAAAAGACGTTAACAAGGGCAAATCTAAAATAAGAACATGTACCACAACCCAATTTTCAGCAAATTTTTATGCATGCCTACACTTAAGGTTACCAATGTTATTGGCAATTTCTCTCTCTCTTTTCTCTCTCTGAAGTACACGGCAACTGATGAGCACGGAGCATCTGTGGCAAAGGAAAAAAACACCGTCTTCAAATTTTGAGGAGCAAACATGACCCTTTCTGTTTTTACTGTTTCCCACCCACATTCAGTTAGAGTAAGGGAAGAAGGAAACTGGAAGGAAAAAAAAAAGCAGAAATATTTTCTTTTGCAGGGAAGGACCAAAGAATGTATTGTTTTCTCAGTCACAAGCAAGCACTTTCATCACCTCTGCTTTCATTTTGCTCCACATCATAAGTGACAGGGGAGTTTTTTGTATATTACTGGTGTAACTTAGAAGAGGTCACATTTCTAAAAGTTCTCCTGCAGGAGTCTTCTGTTTGGATGTATGCAAATTCTACAGTGCTTATGCCACTTGTAATTTGGAGATAGGTATAAGCAAATGCATATGCATATGCAAAATGGAGATTATATGTGTATATGCAATTTTGCAGAATTAATCAACCAAGAATGTACAAAAACTACAAGTGCTTTGTTGAAATTTGGCTCAAAAAAGATTTATGAATTAGCCTGCTATACCAGCTTTCACTTGATGCTAAATACACTTTTTTTATTAATAATTAATAACTTATAAGATTTACATGATAATGGGCTTTAAGCAACGTGGTCTAGTGGAAGGTGTCCCTGTCCATAGTAGGGAGTTGGAACAACATGGTCTTTAAAGTCCCTTCCAAATGCTTGAATGATTCTATGATAATATTATTGCCCCAGAATAGCGTTTTAACAATATATCCCAATCTTGAGAGGACCTGTTGGTACCTATGTTTATTCACAATTACTGTAGTGGTGCTTTTTACAAGTATAAAATGCTGCCAGCCTGGAGCCCCTCCAGGATTAGATCTTAATCCCCAAAGATATGTAAGTGCTACCATTTCCCTTCTAGAGATTGAAAACTGGAAACTGCATGGATAAATGCATTCAAGTTTATATGTAAGGTTAATAATGGAGTAAAGAATTAAAATGTAGGGTCCTAACCTGTCAAGTGTATTGTAATGAAAATCACAAACCCTGCTTGGAGCCACCTTTATGTCACTAGTTGATATGAATATTTTTGAAGACAATTCAAAGCCCTGGGCCTGACTGTATCCTGTGTTTCAGTGTATGGCCAGGGTGTAGTATACATCCCTCAAACACATTTGATTACTTCTGTTATCATGAACTGAAGCAAAGGGTCTTTGAACAGTTCTCACAATTCAGAAGGAAAACAACAAAAAACCCGCAATGTTTTACTTCAGTATACCTTTTACTAGAGCGGGGTACAATAGGATGTGATTATTTTAGGAACATTAAAAATATCTACTATCTTCCTCCCATGCTAGGTAGAACAGTCTGAAGTAGTTTTGCTTTGTAATTTTCTCAAACGAAGAATTCTGACTTAACCAAACCTCTTCAAAAGGAAGCTGGCTGATATTATCTTACTTCCCTCTTTTCTTATTGTGGAATTGTTGAGAGAATGCCAGTTGTTACTACTTGTCATCACAACTTTCTAGTCCATAATATTGCTCGTTAAAGACAATAAATATTAGCCAGCAGACTACTTAAAAACTGACCAGCATGCAGAATTTGAGTGCTTAGGTAATAACATGACAACATTATAAATCTGGGTTTGCCTTCATTATTTAATTGCACACCAACACATGCACACACACATAAATCATACCTTCTGAAAAACAATTCTCCTTTATTTGTCTTTGTGATATTTGTTCAGCAAATTTTTTAGAGGTTTTTTTTATTTCTTGAATGTTAAACTATACCAGGGAATGAACATCTCTGCTTCTCTTTCAGGGGATCACAGCAAGAGTCATGGACACAAGCTGTTGCCAAAAGTGGGAAAAATGGGGATTGCAGGATGAAAAGCCAAGGCTAATGATTGCTAAGATAATGTTGACTTCAAACAGGCCTGCTTTGTCCCACATGCATGGGGGTAAATGTGCATAAAGTACCACGTTTGCTGAACTGGGTGAATGGATCCTGAGGTCCTCCAGACAATGGATGCGTTAAGGGATCCGCACAGGTTTCAGAGCTTCATGGTGCTCACTTGCTCTGCCAGGCATGAGCTAATGTACAGCTGATTCCTCTCTGGGGGATGCTTTGATTCTGTGTTTCAAAAGGGACCCTTTCAGTAATCCTAATGATTTTTTTGGCTACAAAGCTTTATGGAGCATTATAGAGTTGTTGGGGACTCTGACACCAAAGAAGCCTTAAGAGCTGTAGTGAAAGACTTCATACCACTGCTGCCCACTACTCAAACAGGCAGAGGTATAAGTACACCAAAAAAATTAAAAAAAAAAAAAAAAGAAAATCCAAGCTCAGATTAACAAAGCTGTTTGCTATTATGGACAAAAGCTGCAGGGGAAAAAAAAAAAAAAAGCCCGAAGAGGAAATGGGCTGTATTACTGTGAGTTGGCACAGAAACGAAATACCAGGCTGCAATTTATGTATAGTAATTGTTCACGAAGCATTCTTTGGGTTTTGATAGTGACTCATTGTGTTCTTTGTGACCTTTGATGTACAGGATGGGCTGCTAGAAGACAGAGGAAGCCACAGTAAGAATATAAAACTTTATTAACTTAAGATTTTGTTGGTTTGTTTGCTTTTTTTTTAATTATTGCTTATTGGTAGGTAATATCTCTGGAAAAGTCTACCAGAGGCATTCTACCTTGAGTCCTCATGGGTTTTGCCATCTCTCCCAGGCTTTTGTAGTTGAACAAACAGTTGAAAAATAGCTTTGGTTTTTAAAAGGAAATTTGTTAAACAATTGGTTGCTGACGTTGATTACTGACTTCTGAAAAATAAGATAACTGATTGCAATACTATTGTGTTTGTAGCCCAGGTAATGAGCAGTTGAAGCCCTGCACTACACGGGACAAACAGAAAAGTTATCAAGAAGACATTCTTCTGAGTGAATATTTTAGATTTTAAAGAAAATTACGGAAAAAAGCCTCCATGGAGTCATCAGGGTAGACACAACACACTCTTCAGAGCCGTTAAGTTCCATTATGTAAATCCACAGTGATGTAAGCCAGACACTGTCAAGTTTGATACGCCCCAAATTTGACCTAATTAGCCATTTGGTTGTTACTTTTTTCAAAGCTTGTGCAACTCGGCTCGGTTCAGGATATAGATGCTAATTGAACACATAACCTACAGGTGCTAAAGAATTCTTACAAAGGAAAGCCTATCCTATTAGGAATGCAAGTCAAGGCTCGGGGTCATCGGCTCGGGTGGTGGGGAAGGGGAAAGAAATCCCGTCGACAGCTCTCTTCACATCACCATGTTATTTCCAGGAGCGAAATTCAAATTCAGAATAAAGCAATGCAATCTAAGAGATATTTGCCCACTGAAGTCGCTCCAGCTTCAGGAAAAGAGCTTTTTCTTTGAGCTTTTAGAAAGCTGAGACTATGAGATGCAAAGCCTGAAGTGGTTTATTCTATCCCCAATAACAAGCACACTCCTGTACAAGTCACAGTTGAAATTTTCTGTCGTTCATAGACCCCCCCTAACTGATTTGTAGGTACCTGCTGTCATGTTCCAGGTTTGCCTTTCACCTCTCCCATCTCTGCCTGTGTGCCCCCAGCCTAAGATCATCACCTTTACACTCAAGTCTTCTTCCCACCCATTTTCCAGGCAGGAATACAATAACCTTTTGTCATGACTACACCTTGGCCCAGATGCTGCAGTGTAAATACTCTATCTCTTCTGCTGTTTCCCCACAATCCTCTAACCAAAATGAAATGAGATAAAAAGAGCTGCACAGCCTCTGAGTTTCCTGGCTTTTATCTTTTTATACCAAAGCCTTTGTGTTAATTTTGCATAGCTATTTTTACATGAGGAATAATATCCTGAATTACTGCTGTCACGTGCACTTAAGAATCCCACCTCACCATCCTCAAGTCATCTGGCAACCTGATAGTGTTTCCTGCTCCTTCCTTCACATCAGCGCTGCAAAGAGCTTTGCTACAAGTTTCACATCTGAAAAAGCAGATGATTTGGCAACACCTTCCTATAGATTTAAAAAAAAAAAAAAAAAGGAAAAAAAAATGTGCCTGTCTTTGAGTAAACTTTTCTTTCCAACTGTTCTTTTTTGTCAGCCTGCCAGCTCTAGACTTCTAGTATTGTTCTGCAGAGATTGCTGCAAGGAAAAATGAAAGAGAAGAGAAAGGTAGAGAACTGGGGGAAAGGGAAAAAGGGTTCAGAGGGCATTTAAAGCCTGGGGAGCCTAGCATGGAACGGGAGATAGGCTTAGGAAACAGGGAATAAAATGGTGGAATGAGAGATAAAACAAGAACATAAAGGATAAGGGATTAGAGAGATAAGGAGTTCAAGAGATGAAATGTGAATAAAGGAAAACAAGAAAAATAAGGATGAAAGGAAAGAAGTGACAGGAGTAAGACATGTAAACAATTAACTAAGAAACTATTCTGTTTATTTCAGTGAAAGAAAATTATAGCATCTTTATTATTCTCTGGTTTACTAGTTCAGAGGAATTTTTCAAACTAAGAGCTGACACTTGGGTAGTATTACTGAACAATGATAAATATAAGCCTTCCAGTTGTTGAATTAACCCATTCTGAATTTGTTTAATTAATATGACATTCAGACAGCTAAAATTTGGATAAGAAAAGCAATAAACATATTAACAACTGCAGTACAAAGTGCAGATCTGGAAGAACTCTTCCCAGTATTTGCAGTTACATCCATCAGCTCAGGGAAAATCACTCCAGCACAGAGTGACATGCTGCTGCAGATTAATACCAGAGCTGAATAGAGCCAAAATACTTAAAACCAGTGCTGGGTTCAAGTTTCAGTGTTGCCCACTGACCAGCAGAAAATTGCTCAACATTTTTAAGCAAAACTATTTCACAATATTTTTCCCCATCAGGATATTTATTATAAAGTGTTATCAGGTCTCAGTTTCTGCCTGAGCTGTTCACATAGGTCACTTAATGTGGTGGAACCTTGATAACATTGCTTGTTTTCCCTGAATGTCTGAGCATGTATCATCAGGAAGCTGAAATTTTGTCAAATCCACACTGATTTTTGGTTTGGTTTGGTTTTGGTTTTTTTTTTTTTTTAATTTCTCAGAAAGGTTACATGTACTTAAAATCTAAATGCAGCATCAAAAAACCGTTTTTTCATTAGTTTCATTAGTTTTTGTGCTTACCTCTGACAGGAAGTCACCAAACATCTTATTAGCTAGTTTAGCCATCATCCCTCCCTTTCCATTACCCTTAAACTTGCTTAAAATAGTTCAGATCTATAAGGAAGATATTCCTTGAGGTCAATTACTTGGCTTATAAAACCTAAAGTCTGGAAAAGGGGGAGAAAGAAGGTGTCCTTTTCCTGCCTGTGAAGCTCCAAAGATTTCTGAGCAGGTCTCAGTCTGTTGTGAAAGTTTTTGAAGACGCAGTCAAGGTGTTGCATATCCCTTTTCCTCATATTTGATGGGACAATGCCCCAACAGGATTTATTACTCCAGAGCATCCACAGAGAAGAGACAATGCAGTCTCTAACAAGTGCTGGCCCCAATTCTGGTGCCATCCAGCCCTGTTAATTCTGTCAGAGGGAGAGGAAGATTTAGATGTTTGTTTCAGTATAAATCACGAGTTAGTCACTGGAAAACTGGATTTGCTTAAAAGCAGAAAAACCACATTAAAACAACCCTAAAACAACCCTGTTCCAACCCCAAACTAACCCTAACTAAGCAGGATAAAGCACCAAACAATCACAGTAAGTAGTTGTGTCTACAGAAGGCCCCAAGCCCTGGGTCCTCTCCTGAAGTACTTGAGGTGCTACAATAAGAAACCACCAGTAACAAACAGCAATTTAAACATTACATTCTGTGAAGCCTTGCCTTGCCAAATGCCTGAATGAAAAAGGATGTGAAAGATGGTCTCCTTCATTCTAATTCAACCCAGAATCTCGGATTATCTGTTAAAAATAGGACATTTTCTCTTCTCTAATAATAATAATTTTCCATAGACAGCTGTTGATGTGCCTATAGGTTCACAATAGCTCTTTTTGCAGTGGGTTGAAATAACAATTTCTTCAACTCTGTCTTTGAATTCAGAGCTGTACAATCTATTCACAGCGAACACTCTAATCAGTGAATTTCAGCTTTTATTCTGCCTGTAGATTGTTGCAAATGCCACACACAGACATTTGATATAAATAAACTTTGCCCCGACGGTTGGTTCACAACATGTTTTCGCTGTGGAGTTTCAATATCCACTATTTCCCACTGCACAACTGCTCACCTTGGCTGACCAGTGCTGTTTGTTCTGGGCAAAAGCAGTCACCAAGAGGAAATCCACGCCACGGGGCCGTGATGGTCCAATGGATAAGGTGTGCACAGTTAAGTTAGGAGGAGCAAGATCACAAGGCTAAAGAGGTTTTCAGGACTATTTTAATATTTCCTTTCCAGTTCCCTTGACTCAGACCTTGCTTGTAACATCACTATGAGAACAAAGAGGCCACTTGAACATTATAGACTGAGGTCAAATTGAAAATTAATGATCTCTTATCACATTCAGACAAAGCTCCAGCTGCAAAGGGTGGGGTTGGGTGCTTTTCTGGTTTATTTAATTGCCACTGAATCAGGGCTCTGAACAGGGCTTGCCTAGTCAGAGCTGCAAAAGATGAGCTCACATGGCATTTTCCAAGTCCCTCAGCTGTGCCCACGCCAGAGCCTGGCCTGGCAATCCTTTACATGGCTGGTATCTTCGGTGAGAGCAAACGGAGTGCAAGTTTAATATCTTAATGAAACAAATGTCAGGCATTTGTTTTATATGAATAAAACATCTTTGGCATAAACCACGGCGAAAAACAAATTCCAAAAAGGTTGTAAATCAGAATTCAGCTTTCAGTGCGCTAAAATGTGTGTGTGAAAAATTATGCTGAGGAGCCAGCTCTGTCTAAACTAAATCGTTTGGCAATGCCCTGTCAGCGCAGGAGAAAATGGATGTAATGTGCACATATGCACAAGGAGTGACTCACAATGATGTACAAGTGTTACTGTATCTACTCCAAAAGAAATACCTGGAAGTCAGGAAATATGGCTCCACGGTTCAGCAGATTTGTCTGAGGATAGATGTTCTGGTTTTGAAACTCTGTTTTTTCCCCAGAGTGCTGTAAAGATGTCTCATGCAAACAAATACAGTCTGGGTCAACCGATATCTCTGGGACTATTGCACAAACTATAGTTTTATTTGGTATTTATGGGAGAAGAGTTTCAGGAGAAAAACGTGCCTTGCTGGCAGCTTAAGGACTGAGCAGTAGATTGATATCTGTAGGTCCTGGAGCAAGACCTGTAGCCTAACCACACACACATTAATCTATATGTAAGTCCAGGCAGTTCCTTAAGTAGTCACGACAGTTTAATTGCCTATGAATATTCATATAAATGAGTTTTGTTTGGAAGAAGGGCAGCAATCTTGACTACTTGTACCAATCTGTATTCAAGCGGAGAAATCATCTGAAGTCTCCGGTTTCCTGTTTATAAGAGTTTGGGCTGCCCAGACAAAACACAGCAGCAGGAACAATAGCACAGGGCTTGGATGACTCTCACAGCACCTCTGAAACCAGGAAGGTAACATCACTCCAAGTTAAAATCACAGTGTTGGAGCTGGAAATCTCAAAATGATCTCGTGTGCGTTTGTGAAGCCGGTGCTCAAATGCACAATGAAATGGCAGCGTCAAGTCTTAAATGGTTTGGGTTGGGAAGAACCTTTAAAGGCTATCTAGTCCAACCCCCTGCCATGGACAGGGACACTTTCCACTAGCCCAGGTTGTTCCAAGCCCCATCCAACCTAGCCTGGAACACTTCCAGGGATGGGGTATCCACAGCTTATCTGGGCAACCTGTGCCAGTGCCTCAGGACCCTCACAGCCAAGAATTTCTTCTTAATATCTACCTGAATCTACCCTCTTTAATTTAAAGCTGTTATCCCTTTGGCTGTCACTAGAAACCCTGTTGAAAAGTCTGCTCCCATCTTTCTTATAAGCCCCCTTTAAGCACTGAAAGGCCACACCTTTCCCCATCCCATACACCCTACTCTGCTTTACTGTTAGTATGCATAAATTGACACGCACCCTTGGGTCAGCTGCTGTTAGTCTGTTGGTCCTTGAAGGGGTTTGCTGGCACAGCCTGCCCTCTGGAAACCTTCCAGAAGGGAAGAACATATTTTCCCATAGACGGTGTCGGGTCCTTGCATTCCTTTGCTGGAAGGAAGTCCAGCTCTGTCAGGTGCAGTGATTGAGGTTTCTTGGAAAACTCCGATGAGGAGGCTTGCGAGGAGAAGACAGAGAAATGACAGAGGACCCTGCCAGAAGAGCAGGTCAGATATAGCTCCTTTGGTCACCATGGTGAAGAGGGATTCAGATCAAACAGAGCATCAGACTGTCTCCTGCTCACTAGACTGTGATGCTCCAGTTCATCCTACTGAAGGGCATCTGTGAGACAGTGCTGAGCACCACTCAGGAGCTATTACGTAGTAGGTCGCAGTGTTGACAAATGTTTTCAATTTTTTTTTTTTTTTTGAAGTGCCATTTATATCTGACTTTCCCATGTTCTTCCCTGCTGCCACCCCAGTGTAAACAGCGCGGGGTTGTACAGGAACCACTCTCCCTCTTTCCAAAATGGCATTGCTGGGGATCTGAGGATGACTAATCTCTCCTGTTTACAGTCTGCTAGCTGTTTGAATCCTAACATAACTTAGATGACAGGGTTTGGGAGACTAAAGAATTACATGTTGCCAAGCTACTAAGGAAAATCTAGAAAAAAAAAAAAAAAAGACTTTTCATGAAGTGTTTGGTAATTTCCCTCACTCCCTGCAACATCACAGCCTGTAGTTCTGCTACCCTGCTCTTCCCTCCATGTTTAAGAAATGCCTGATATATTCACCTTCCCCATCTAAGACCAATTTCCAAGATGCCTACGAGAAGATGAAAGAAGAGGAAGGAAGCAGAGATAGTAATTTAATCATGCCCTGGACTCACTAGCCTTTAAATAGCTGTGTTGGTATGAGAGATTTCCTACAAAAATTCCCAACTTAGTTATCTAGTCCCTTCTCCACATCTGTAGCATATATATATAAAACTATATAACCCTCACACATACATACATATATATATATATATTTAAAACCCAGCTGCATGTTCACTAGCTGCCTTCATAAGTGTCCAGTGAGCCTTTAAATTATCTCTTTAAAAATTCTTTTGCAGTTATATACCACTTACTTCAGCCTGCATTTAAGCCTATTAAATAAATCAGAGAAGATACACAATTCCACAAGTCCTTTTTACTCACAGGAAAGATACAGGCAGAAAATGGTCGTCTGTCTATAAACCAAAGCTGAAAAAGTTATATCAGAAACGAGGTGTAAATTTTTAACATTGCACATAATTCAGCTGTTAGAACAATTTAACATTTGGATACTGCACATGGGATGTGGGATAATTTTTGTCACTTGAAGCCTCTGAAATTGGAAAACTTCCCTGGAAGATATGTTCCAACTCAACCACAAGTGACTGAGCTGCAGACTCAATAACCCAAAATTGAGGTAGGTTGTGTAAATGTCTCTGATCTGCCCCACACGGGGTGGGAGGCAGGAGAACTGTGATGGCCTCAAAATCCATGAAAACATTTTGTCTGTTCTCCTTGGTGTTTCAAAAGGAGCTATCACAGCACAATCAATTAAGAAAAGATGAAAAAGGTACAGCAAATAAAACTACAGTCAATTAAAAATTGAAGGTAGAAGATGGATATGCCCTACAGAAGCTGAGGTGAATTTTACAATTAAACAGAATGGTCCTGATAAATTAAAGAATGAATCATATTCCAAATTCAATACAAAAATTTTGTTTTAGATACAACACATGAAGGAAGAGAAGAACTCAAATAGCTGTGGAAGAACATAAATACCCATTTGGAAAATATATTCAGCCAAACAGCTGTCATAGTAACCTTTGCAAATAAAAGTGTTTAAGAGGATCTTTACCAGAGAATACAACATTAAGTGGTGTATTACTTCAGAAACCTGGCACTATTACTCATCTTAAACGGGAAAGATTTGACAAGAATGGGAAAACTTAGCTGAGCCAGCCTAGCAGGTGTGAGGAAAAGAAGGGTTTCAAAGCAAAGCCCATGGTGCTCTTCAGCACTGAGCCCTTTTGGAGCTTCTTGCTGTGAGTTTTACCTAATGGCAGCTGTTTTGAACCAGCCAGTGGATTAGTAAGTGATCTTCTGAATCATTTCTGGAGAAAAATTACACATGGCTGTTTCTGGAGTTGTTAGGGGAACGAGATCTTTCCTAGATTATACTTACCTTTGATACTTTTTTTTACATGATAACCTAAAGAGTGTTTTGTAAGGCGATTACATTATTAGTGCAGAATATAATACAGACTAATATAGAATCATGGTCCCATCCTTTTCATAGAGCCACAGAATCACAGAATGATCTGGGTTGGAAGGGACCTTAAAGACCATCTCATTCCACCCCCTGCCACGGGCAGGGACACCTCCCACTAGCCCAGCTTGCTTCAAGCCTCATCCAACCTGGCCTTGGGCACTGCCAGGGATCCAGGGGCAGCCACAGCATCTCTGGGCAACCTGTGCCAGGGCCTCCCCACCCTCACAGGGCAGAAGTTCTTCCCATTATCCCATCCAACCCTGCCTTCTGCCAGTGGGAAGCCATTTGCCCTTGTCCCATCACTCCAGGCCCTTGTCCAAAGTCCCTCTCCAGCTCTCTTGGAGCCCATTTAGGCACTAGAATTTGCAGAATATGTAGAGGAGTTACAGGCATTTTAAGTTGAAAAGCTACACTGTCATGTTTTAAAAGCTAAACCAGGCCTCTTTTTGTCTCCATCTGTGCATGGGAATGAAAAGGAAGAAAAATCTGCCTCTCTCTAACAAACCAGTCCAACTGCTGCCTGTGGTACTGTTATCAGTAAATGGAAAACTTGTTGCAGTAGGAATCAAGGAGATGCTGACTGCATTGGTTTGGGCTCATGTCATAGAACCTTTCTGACAGGTACTGCTGGAAGCAGAGGTGTGGGGGGGGTTCTGATAACAAGAGATGCTTCTGAAATTAATAATCATCACTTAATCTAAATACTCGAAGCTGAGAAAAGCCAACCATTTTCCCTTAGCACCCTTCCATGGCAAGAAAGAAATTTTGCAAAACATGAGGAAACAGCTAAAATGAGCAAAACTATTAAGGGGGAAAGAAAATAATGTTTATGATGAAAAGTAGCATGGTAAGACATTTACACAAATAGGGAAGAAATTACTTACATTTACAATATTATGTTTTGGATACACCCAACAGAGGAGCAGCCTCTCTGGATGCTCCTCCCACTCTCACCATCCCGTTTTGACCTGTGCAATGTCTTATTGCTTGTTGTCAAAATTGCTGAAGTTTCAGGAACATATTCATGCAGGTCCATCTCCTGTTTCTAAGAGAAAATCCTGATAAGTTTGGTAAGGCTGGAGGTTACTTCCATACTATTTTATGCCCTATTTCTGGTCTTAATACTGATATTGCATCTTCACTTTTAACTGTAATATGAAATCTAAGCCTTTAGCTGATTACAAGGCTGGAGCTTCTCTAATACCTGGCCTCTTATCCCATACCATTTGGTCTTGTTCTTACCAGGGCTCATTTTGCCTTATTTTATGCTGTGGCCTAGAGATTTTATATGCTGTAAAAAAATTCCTGAACTTTGACTTTTACTCTGGCATAAGGCACAGCTCCTTTTCCTCTTCTTTGTACTCTGCCAGAAGAGGCAAACATTGATGATTACACCTTCTCCCAGGGAGTTTTTACTACAGTTTTATTACACTTTGGTCAGTTGATAAAAATAACCACATTTCACTGCTTCTGTAACCTGAACATCTTAATGTCAAACATCACCACACCTGGATAATGGGCAATTAGTTTTTAAATGTGATCTGACTCATTCTCCCTCTTATGATCTCCATTAAACTCTGGCAGAGAAATCCTTCCCAGATCTTTAGTGCCATTTCTGGCTTATTTAAGGTGGGGTTTTTTTGGGTTTTTTTTTTCTTCCTTGTGCTTAACATCCTGTATATTCAAGTGTGTGTGAGCTAAGATTTGCCATTTTAAAAGGATTTCTTGCTTTAAACCTACTATTTCTTGAAACTTGGCCTCATCTTTAGCTCAGCATTGGCTGCAAGAAAAGCAGCCAGGTTGGAAGGAAATTAATATAGAAGTTAGAAGTAATTAAAATTCAGAGTTGGCTGGACACTTGTGAAAAGTGCAGATGACTACCTGTGTCCACATATGCAGTGCATTTGTCTAAGTTACTGGTGTGTGAAAAGCAAGGAATGGAACGAAAGCTCCTCTTGCTGCCATAACTACAGCAGATGCTGCTCAATGCCTGCTGAAATCCAGAAATATGCTCTCATCCTTTTTCAGCAGCCTTGTCCTACCTCTTATGCCCTTGATTTCAGACTTCTGACCTTGCATTTCCTCTGGCATCCTGCAACAAACAAATAAATAGACAAGAAGGTGACTGTGTGAGACTCCAAGTTATTTATGAGAGAAGACACTGCTCAGAGATGCTCCATTCTTGGCAGTTTAAAAACTCTCTATTTCTGTCTGATTTTAATTAATAGGCTTGTATTTAAGATGAAATGTATTCAATTTGTGCACAGTGCAGAGACTGTCACACTACAAGATCGGTTATATACATAGCAATACAATTATTATTCTCTGCTGACAAATGTACCGTGATATTGATAAAAAAGCAATAACTTCAATGTACATGTCAAAATCAGCCCTGATAGCTTATTACAGATTGTTAGATGAACATAAATATCTAATGTTCAGCCTGCAGTGTTCATTTGTACCATGGCAGATGAAGGTATAGGCTGGAGAATGAATTTAAAGCACAATGCCAGGTCTCTAATATTTACTGAGTCTCAGCTAGATCTTTGCAGGCATTCATGAAAGTTTGGGGGGGCTGTGTCCCTGCTCCAGGACCAGGATGCAGGGTAATGATGATGTTCAGCTACTTAAACCTCTTTAAGTGTCCCTGAGATCTCCTAGTTCAGGCCAAAGTCCGCCAGCTTATCCATAATCACCTTTCCATGTTTCCAAGAAGAGAGCTTGGCTCTGCAGGCTGCCTGGGTTGTGCTGTGCCCCTCCAGCTCCCTCCCAACAGGGAGCAGAGCCACAGAGCAGGCTTTCCTGGTGGAGAAGTTGGTTATGTGCTGGTCAGTCAGAGTCTTTTATGAAAAAGCCTCTATCACATCAATACATTTGCTTATTTTTATGTCTTTTATTTCCTTTTTTTTTTTAAGGAAAGGGAAATGGGGGGCATAGCCTCAGATAGATCCCACTTCCTCCTTCATTCATCAGCTTTCTTAACTGCATTTAGAAACATAAGTTATGAACAACCTATTTTGGAGGCTCCTGGACTAAAATAAAACGGTTTCTATGGTTGTGGAGCTGGTGAGGGTGTTGAGAGGGACAGGGCTGAAGTACTGACTGAGGCAGTGGCGAGCCTGAGAACCTGCCACAGCCTCCTCCATGTGGGCATCCTGGTGGGCACTGGGCACCCCAGCATCCAGCCAGCTGCGAGCTGGCCAGGTAGAGTCAACCCTCTTCTTCTTTCTCATGAGGACACCATCACAACAGCCCCTGTGTGATGATTTTTGTGTGGCAGAGGGGGGTTTCCCCACCCACATCGCCAGAAGTGAGGCTTATGCTTTTGTTTTGCTTCCCAGTGCCTTGCACCTCTGCTTGGTGGAGAGGAAATGAAAGGTATAGTCAGTGATGGCAGTGGTGTGATTTACTCTGGTGCTAAGGCTTTTTTTAAGGTCATCAGCTGCATGATCTCTTCACATAGCACTTTCAGTTGATTACAACTTTTTAGTGTTTTCCTGTTGGCCCTTTTTTATTTCTTTACTTTTTCTGCCCTTTCTGTTACATTTCTTCCAATGAAAAATAGCCACTGCAAAGAGTTTGCTTGCCTGCTGGTTGTAGAGACCCAGTAAAATGAGCACTACCATCAGCTTCCTTAGAATGACATGGATGAACCTCATCCAGGTTCTTCTGGGAGGAAAAATTCCCACTTTTTTAATCAAATGGGGCAGAGGAACATGTAAGAAATCAGTGTTTCATCTTCAATTAACGTTTATGGATTTCAGCTGACTTGATAATCAAGAAGAAATTTATTTCACTAATAAATATTTTCCAATGTAATGTTACAAGTCTAGTTTCTCAAAAAAATAAAAGGATTTCATTGTTAAAAGGAAAATAAAGTTAGCTTGCACTGACGTAATCATCCTTCTTTGTGATCCCTCAAAGCAGGAAGTTTGGATTGCATCTGTTCTACAGTGAAAGTCTACCAAAAATGTTACATCTACAATCTGATGTGCAGGTAATGGAAACCATTGTGCCACACTAAAGATGAGACATAAAATCAAGCACTTGGCTGTATGTAAATGGCAAAATACTGTGGCTTTTGTTTGTGAGCAGTTCTATGCAATATTATCAACTAACTCACATTCTAAAAACAGCCACTGCACCTCAATTACTTGCATTTTGTCTCCTCAATCAGTTGTACCTTGACTAAAATGTCTCCTTTTTAAATGTATTGACTGGACACACACAATGCACTTTGGGCTGGAACATCATCCTTCTCCTATTATGACTCAGCTGCCCTATATTTGCATCCTTTATTTTGTCAGATAAAAGAAAAAAAAAAAAAGAAATCATCATAGTGCAGACCAACTCACTGCTAATTGTAGTCTCTGAAGAAAATTAAGATGCTCTAATACCCCATTAGAGTCTCTACAATTCTTATTAGGCACCAGGATATGCCTCCCTAATTAATAGTTCCTTTAGTGTCCAGATTAAAAATAGCTGTTAAGAGCTCTGGGTGGATGATACAGCAGTATGAAATAGCATCACACCTGTCTCCCTGTTGCAGCTTCCCAAGTGTAAGTAGGAGTCAGAATTTCCCTCCTCATTAAACAAAAACATTGATAGATAGGACATCACTTGGCATCTCCAAAGTGATACACCTAAGACATACCATCTGCTACGAAGTTGCAAAAACATAGCCTGAGAAAAGTGGGACATCAAGGTGGAGCTTAATTTTCTTTAGTCAGTTTTCTGTCTATCCTGGACCCGAGTGGGGATGTTCCCGGCACGGCTCGTGGTGCCTGTAACTGGAATGGCACAGGACAGCAGTGAGGGAGCACGGCAGGGATTGCAGTCATTTAGGAGTGGGGAAATTTATGGGGAAATAGGGAAACTGCTCCCAAGACAGACATGCTTTTAATAACTCGGAGATACTGCTTTTGAAGGTAGCAGGAATCCCAGCTTGGGGCTCCCCTGCCCTGGTGAGCACTCTCAGCACTGAATTGCAAACTTCCTTTTGCTTTCTCTTCCCCTTGTCACAGGAATTATTTTAGCAGTAGTGCAAAGTGCACAGAGCCTGACTTGGAGCTCAGCCTCTGCTCTGAGGGATGCAGGCACTTGCTGAAGGAGGAGATTGAAGCTTCAGACTAAGGTGACCATAAATCCCAGATGTCCTACTTGCAGGAAAAGTAGGACAAAGAGGCATGAGCAGACACCCAACACCCTTCCTCTCTGTGCCTCGCCAGATCCAGACCTGGGTTTCAGGCTGAGAAACAGCCTGAGAAATCAAAGTGAATAAAAAAAAGATGCCTTTCCAGCTGCATTTGCAATGGCATTTTTTGGGCACCCTCCTTCAGCATTCTGAGCACTGTGAGTCTCAGTCAGGTCCCTGAGAGCTGGAGACAGAAATACGGGAACATTCCCATCTGCTCGCAGACAGCCTCACTCTTTCAGACATCCAGCAGCCCAGCTGGAGACACTGCTCTGCTCAGGTTGCCAAACAAACAGACAATTGGATAAAATCTGGGGGCAGAAAAAGTGGCTCCATTTGGAGTAACAAGGTCATCCTAGTTCAGCAACATGATTTCCTGCAGCCCTGGGTCTGGCAACACCAGCCACCCCACACAGCTCCAGGCAGTGCTACCTGCCTCCCCCCTGAAGGCCACCCATCTTCCTTCTCATATAGTTATTCAAGTAAAAGACTTCTGGTTTAACACACACATCTGCTCCAAAAAAAAAGCACCTCTCTGAAGTGCTGGTGGTTATAGCGTAGTTATAACACACAATAGATATCACCTGGACTCCTCAGAAATTAAAGAGCTTTAAACTGAGACAGAGACAGATAGTAAGAAGTTCTTCCCTGTGAGGGTGGGCAGGCCCTGGCACAGGTTGCCCAGAGAAGCTGTGGCTGCCTCATCTGTGGAAGTGCCCAAGGCCAGGTTGGACGGGGCTCGGAGCAACCTGGGGTAGTGGAAGGTGTCCCTGTCCAATGTCAGGGGGTTGGAATGAGATGGTCTTTGAGGTCTCTTCCAAACCAAACAGTTCTATGATACTCTGAAAAAGAATCCTAATCCTTTACATCCCCAAATCCTGTGAGCAAAAAGTCTCCACAGTTTACAGCGTCCTAGTCCTCAAAGCCACCACCAAATGGGTGCAGTGCCTGGAAAACACACACCGTTTTCCAAAGACAGGCTCTGAAGATGATCACAGAAGAAACATCTCCCCTCTGTCCCCAGCTCCAGCCTCCACAGGTCCTTTTAACTCCTCCATCAGCACCTTGGGTGTTCCCCAGTACTCTGACTGGTGTAGCCATGGAGGGGAGGATGCTTTCCTGGAAGGATGCCTGTGCTGAGACGCTGCAGGAGCTGTTACAAAGCATGCAAATGTTACACCTTGTTTCTGAATATCTCAACTGGAGTTTCTGAGCTCTTACCATGCACAAACGTAGCAAATTCACTGCTTTCCCCTCCCTGCTTCTCTTCAGGCCTAAGGCAACGGCTGCTGCAGAGACCACCTGGGTTAAATTAACACAATTAAACAGTGTTAAGCTCCTCTAGGAAATGCAATGCTGTCTTCTGTGTTACTGAAGTCATGGTACGTGGCTGTCAAGTTACTGTTCGGGAGCAGGAGGAGGGTCTGTGGGAGGAGCTCGAAGCAAAAAGCCTCACCTGTGTGCTGCTGTGTGTGCAAAGCTCCACCTCCTCATCTAAAAGAAACCACAGAATCATAGAATCACAGAATGGTTTAGGTTGGAAGGGACTTTAAAGCTCATCTAGTTTCAGCTCCTCTTCCATGGGCAGGGACACCTTCCACTAGACCAGGTTGCTCTGAGCCTCATCCAACCTGGCCCTGAACACTTCCAGGGATGGGACAGTCTATAATACTGTTTTACTATCCCTACTCTAAAAAGAAATGCTCATTAATGTGCTGCCTCTTGTCCTTTTAACCATTTTTAATTAAAGAACAAGTATACCAGGGAGGTTTCCACCTGGTCACCTCCAGGACATGGATTTGATTTCCAGCAGCTGAAACCAGGGAAGTTCTGCTGCTTGCAATGCAAGAATGGGTAGGATCAGGGTCATCATGTGGTGGATAAAGGCTTGCCAGTAGTGGTCACCTTTTCCTAATGGTGGTGGAAGTGGCTTTTTCATGTTGTCATCCTTTCTCTGTAAATAGAAGCACCTGATGGGGTCAGGTGTAAGCACATGTAACTCTGAAGGGAAACTACACATCAGGGTCCAACCCCTCCTTCCCTTCCTCAGGTCTCAGGAGCACGTGGACCACATGAGATGGGAAGAGCTTGAAATGCTCCTCTTGGGCCTTCCTCTCTTATCTTTGAGGGTGAATAAATGAGCCATGAAGCACGGCATTTAAGCTCAGCCACAGCCAATATTCCAGGTTTTCAACACAGGAAGAAGATGGGAACACTTGGTAAAGCTCCATTTCTGGCGTCTGGAAAGTCAGAGGAAAAACAGAGTGCAAGAAAATATGCAAACATCATTAGTGGAGAAAGATAAGTATGCTTTTCCCATTTTGCTAACCCAGATTCCATAGGTGATGGGGTTTTTTTTAAGCCTAACTATCCCTTTAAGAAAGGCTAGAGACACCCGTCAGAGACTTGTAATGAAATAACATTATTTATCAGTATTAAATATAGATAAACAAAAATGAGAAACAGACTTAATTGAAACCCTCTGTGAAATCTGGCTAATCAGTTTTCATTTCCAGGAGGCTTTAACTTATGTTATTTAATTTATTATTTATCTGTTCTATTTTGATTTTGCTTTTCAGCCCCAGTGCTGGGCGCTTTAGAAAAGTGTGGTGAGAGGTTGGAAGTGTTGCCCTGACTTCAATCAGGCCAATACTTCACCCATGTTTGATTATTACTAAGGCTTTGATAAGCTTAATGATCACACAAGGGTTCTTCTTACTTCACTGCTGACACTAATTTTTAGTCCAGGCACATTACAATGTGTTTCCTGACCACCAAAGTGCTTTTCCTATTGGATCCAGTTTTACCTCCATCCCATGCAAACACCATGCCATTTCACTTAATTTCTTTAATTTATAGGCATCAAAGTTGCTGAATCAGGAAACTGAGGTTATAGCTGTTGAAGAAACGAATCCCACATTGTGACAAACTGCTTTTTTGGCAGATTTTCTCATGTTCCTCATTCTGAGTCACTGTCGCACATTTTAAAGGCCAGAGTTGCATATGAAGCTCTTGATGGTGAGAGCTGAGCCCTTTCTTGTGGTTTCTGCAGGCAGACAATGCTGTCCTGTGCCTCTACTGGTTGCCAGTAGCTAATGGTGCTTAATTCACATCACTTCAGTACTTCCTGTGTCACTGGAGCGTGTGACATTGCCCACCAGAACTGAAAGTGAAGTGGTTACATTTGACTGTGTTAATTGGATTCTAATTAGCCCAGCAATGCTGCTCATCTCTGCTCAAGTGTAGCTCACCGGGATTCCACCTGTTCATGAGAGGACTGGGAGAATTTGGGGGGAAGAAGTAAAATCCAAGCATCAGGGAGAAAAAAATATTAAAACTGGATAGAACAGATTAAACTTTTTATGCTTAGCTCTAGCAGTGTTTGGCCCTTCAGGGTGGTGGTCAGGGAAAGCAGAGCATTATCTCTTTAAGATGCCCTACTGGATTTACCCATTTGGGCAAGTATTTTCTGCCCTCCCCCTCACCCTCCCCCCAAAAAAACATGCTCTGCAGTTGTATGCACAAAATTATCCTCACAATATACCTTGGAGATAAGGAAGTCGGTTGATCCCCCTTTTGCAGGCAGGGGTGATTAAGTGATTTGCCTGGAGTCACTATGGGAAATCCCAGCAGAAGCAGAAAGGAGCCATGGGTCTGCATTACTCCTCTCCAGCTTGACACAGGAACCTTACAACACTTAAGGAATTATTAAAATGTTAAATGAGTTGAAATTAAAGGCTCTGTCCAGAGCTGGAGCCATCATTTGGATTACTGACTCAGTTCTTTGGAAAATACACAAATGTGGCAGTATTATGAGTGCAATTACAGCCAGTGGAGAATTCTCAAATGAAGGGCAAATCAAAAGGAAACCATCTATGTTTTATATTTCTGTGGTCTCTTCCATCTCAGCGCTGATAGAGAGCATGGATGTGCATACATGTCTCAAACATATGTTGATTTTTGTGCTTGTCAGCAAGTTGGGCTCTGGGGGAATTCTCCCACAGAGGTTACGCTGAGATAGAGCAAGAAAACAGGGTGAACAGCTCACGGGCTTTAAGAGCTTCTGTTTCTCCTCGAGTTGTGATCTGGAATGCCTGCCCTTGCCCTCTTCCACCCACCCTCATCCTCCTTTCACGCCCGAAGTTTCCATCCTTTTCCTCGCTGAGAGCACCCGCGAGCAAATTGTTCAGGATGGAGGGAGGTGGGCACAGATGTGACCACCTGCTGCACGTGCCTTTCTTCTCATGGGCTTTTAAAAAGGCACTTCATATTTTAAAGAGGAGGAGGAGGAAGAGCCAGTGACCTTTGGTGTTGCTCAGCACTGACACAGCTGGAGCTGGCCGGGGGTGGCGGGGTGTTATTTTTTACAGGTTGGCAACCAGACGCTTGTTGCAATGATATAGTTCTTTTTCTTTTCTTTTTTTTTCTTTTTTTTTTTTTTTTCAGTTCCAGAGATCGCCTGAGTGTAGATGTGCCAACACGGGTTCCGGTTTTACCACAGCTAATTCTCTTATTTCAAAGAGCGGAAATATCCTCGGACAAATCTGCTTTGTCAAGGTTGAAAACGTTCCACACCACAGATGGTGACCATAAGGTGCAAGTGAGTTTTCAGCTGAACTGGTGACACCCTACCCATTTGCTTCGCTGCTGAAGATTTTAAAACTAGTTTTTGTTATGAGAAGCTGAGCAAGATACTTCTCTCCAAATGTCTCTTCCTCCTGTTAGCTCCTCACTTCCATATTCATGGCACTCCTGCTGCTACTAGCACTACCATGCGTAGCACCTACTGCAAATTGTCCAGTTCCTGTTGTTAGGATGGCAGTTCCCTTTGGTTTTTGAAAAATTCATTAAGTGAGGGAGTGGAAGGGGCAGCAGAGTCCTGTTATGGTCCAGCACCCTATTGTAGGAGATATCTTTTCCCCCAGGTGTGTTCCTGCAGGATGGCTCGCCGGGGTTGTAACCAGATGAGCACCTCCACTTTTATGCAAAGGCAAGTTAGTTGTACTTAGATGATCAGCTGCGCTGCAGAACTGAAAAGCCCCAAAATTCTGTGCGCAGGAATATTGTGAGGAGTTCCCCAGCAATGGTTCGGGGATTTTCAGGCCCTTCAAACACGGTGTGAGATTTTTCTTGTGGACTGAACAGAGCCTCAACGGGAATGGCGATGGCAGCTTACAATAATTGGTGCCTTGCTCTCCTGATTCCCCTTAACCGAGGGGTTTTATGTTAATGTGAGGGAACCCACCTGTGGTTGGTGGTCTCGGTAGCTGCGTCTAATTTTTCCCTTTTGTGAATCCCCTGATTTCATTGTGTTGCCTCTGCTACTATTTTGTGGTGCAGTCATCGGTCCTCACTTCTCTCTTCTCCCTGACTAATTCCTCCCACAAAGAGAAATGAAGTCTAAGGGGGTGTGTGGGGTGGGGGGGATAAAGGTTGGTTTGCTCCAGATACAACAACACAAAGGAAGGTCTAGAAGGAAACCTGTTTCTGTCTCTGGGAAAGTGAAACACAAAGCAAAAGCTAGTGGCAAGGTCTTCCCTCCCCAAAAAGCTCACCTGCCTTTTCCTTGCCTTTCTTTAACTAGCTGATTTTTAACTAATTCAGGAGGGGCTTGGTGGCAGAAGGGCAGCAGGCTGGGGACATAAATTACTTTGACTTCCTGAAGAAGTGGAGTTAAGTATTAAATGTGCTTTGGGGCAGCTCCTGCAATCCCTCTCCCTCCTTGTTTGTGGTACATGGTTTTTGAGTGAAAAGCTCTATACACATCATGTCAGTGTAAGTCACACTTGCTCTCTTCCTCACTTTGGGGCTAAATTCAATATAAGCAACTGCATAATCCCCAGATTAGAGCTGCCACATGGTTCCCACCAAGAGAAGCCCAGTACATATGGGTCCTCCTTGGCTCCTTCACTGTTTTCCTTGCACCAATATGAGATATTTCTTCACCTCTGACACCTCTCCATTCCACCATTGCCCCATTTCTCTGCTGTGCCTCCAGGCCAGGTACCCCTTTCCCTGCATAGCTCCATCTCCCTTTGACTCTGTTGTGGGTGGCATTCCTATTCTAGCACACCACTCTCCATCTACCTCTTCTCCTGCCACCGTCTAACACAGTTTCAACCCACTGCTGCTCCCTCCTTGCTCCAACATCCCTTGTGTTGACTCCACAGAGCATAAGCTGTTGGACTTCTCATTCCAGACCTACCATGGTGTTGTCCTCACTTTCATTTATCTGCTGCCTTTATAACCAGTTTCCAAACTCCCCCCAAAACTTTCTCCTCTCTGTTCCTCAAATCTATCCTTCACTATGGTGCTTGCAAAATATATGATGATGATTTGTTCATGCCTATCCCACTGACCCCTCTGTCTCGTTATTTTTGTATGTCACTTGCTCTGGTTTTATCTAGCATTCAGCTTTATCACAGTATCTTAACATGTCCCTGAGGGTTTTGTATGAGTTTTGCTATTATGGAAGGAGCATGACATGGAAAAACCATGGTGTTCAGAAGAAGATGACAATAGTGAAAGCTGGGTCATAGCATTCTTCTTCTGGCTTCAAATGGAGCAAGACTGAAGCCAGCAGGACTTTCTCCCCGGCATTGCTGTAAATTACAGTGGCCCCACTTGAGCCTTCTGCCTGTCAAATGCTCTGTTCTTGCCAGATCAGTGGCAAATTTTTATCTCTTTTGGGGCCCACCTTCTTCAAGCCTGTTGACATGATCTGGTTAGTGGAAAGAAGAAAGACAGTCCCTGCATATACTCAAAACAATCATATTAACATAAACTCCAAAAGCACTGTAAATAGGTGCTTCCACTGCTTGAGGAGACACTCAAACTATTTGCCATCCCTTATAAGGTGTCTAATTTAAATATTTTAAACCCTGAAATAAATTACTGATAATAAAATTCAGCAGTGTAATACTTCTTTGAATATTTTAAATCAGATATAAATTGTTCAATGAAGTTGATCTAGTCTTAGCATACTTTTCAAGAGATTTAATAGTGCATGATTTAAATGTATGATACTGTTCTGGTATAGAGTATGGCATATTACAGAGATTTAAATAGTCCTGGTTGGGAGGAAGGTTTCATAGCTCAGTGTTTCTGTATTTTGACAGATACATCTGCTGGTCCAGCAATAGTTTCTGTGCAGTGCCTGATGATCCAAGCGTGAGGGAAGCTTAATTTCTATACACCAATTGTCAGCTGGCATAGTAGTGCATATTAAGCACGTTCTTCCAACATATATTTGTGACCATTTAGAAGATGCTTTTTACATGGGGGAAGAATTAAATCTATATCCAATATATGTTACTAAAAACAATGTTAGTGCCATCTTTTGGGCAAGATTTTAAAGCACATAAGTCAAGAAATTTGATGGTCTAATTCCACAGTAACCATTCTGGAGACCATTTGTACAGCTTGTGTTTTCCAAGGGAATATGCTTAAGACAAATGAAAAAAGCTTTACAGTGCTTCTGCAGGGATGTTATTTCGGGTTGCAGAGCAGTCAGACAGTACTGGAAAGTAGGACTTTTTAATAGTGTAGTGGTGTCACTACTTCCAACTTCTGACTCATCAGTAACTATTGCATATTTCTCAAGTGGAGGATTTTTTTCCAGTAACTTGCTGTTCTGAATGAGTTTACAGTGAAATGCTGAGCCAATGTTAACTCTGAGTAAAACAACAGCTTTGATAGCATCTACATTCATTCAGTTTTCTCTTTCCTTCACGTATTCTTCAGCTCATCAGAAACTTGTTCCTCTAGACTATCAGTTCTTTTGAGTACTGAGCAGACCAAACATCTCAAAGAAAGATATTTCATCTGTAAAATAGAGTTATTGCTTTGTTGATGAGATAAAAAATTGGGGATATCCCACAATTTATTTTTCTTAGGAAGAAATTCTTTAATTGGAGGGTGATGAGACCAGGGCACAGGTTGCCCAGAGAAGTTGTGGGTGCCAGCCCTGAAAGTGTTCAAGGCCAGCTTGGACGGGGCTTGGAGTTACCTGGTCTAGTAGAAGGTGGCTGGAATGAGATAGTCTTTGAGATCCCTTCCAACCCAAGCTGTTCTATGATTCTATGATTCTATGAATTTCTAGAGTTGGTCTTGGACAGTGGGTCATTTTAGGAAAAAACAAGTTTGGTCCACTAAAACCAGAACTGATGGTTATCTATTCTAATAGTCTCTTACTGTTATACATTTAATACTAACACACAGAGCTTGTTTATTCTGGGTATGAGGACAACAAGTGAATTTTCAGCTAAGGTTCCATTAAGACCTTAGCTGTTTTGGTTTTCATTTTATTGGCTTCGATTAATGTACATATATTTTTATGTCTCTGCAGCTCAGGAGTCAAACAAACAGCTCAGTCTGTTTATTTAAGAGATTGCATCATCACACATCTGACAAATGCACTCGCTGCATTTACAGCATCGTCGCACCAAGTGCATTTATTTGAACTTTCTCCCATGTACATGGGATCACACATTCAGATAAACACAGCTGTGTTTATTTCAGGCTGCACAACTCCAGATTGTAGATGTATGTCTGGAGCCAGTGGACTGCACATGCACTGTACAGGATTTGCAAATTCTTATGGCTGCATTATTTGTCAATTAAATGTCCAGAAGACATCGAAGGCTCCTATCTCATTTAGAGCTGGTATAAAAGAGGCTTTTTCATTATGTGCTTCAAAACAACATAATATTTGTTGAATAGTTTATTGGGTAAAAATATTTAACCATCTTTGTTAAGAATTAATATCCCTGCACCCATTTGTCTGGACACCTACTCAACAACATCTTCATTTGTGTCTCGCTTCAGCTTACAAACCATTGACTGTGGTGCTCTCACCCTGAGATCACGGTGGGTTGTTCACTAAGGCGCTGGTTTTGCTTTTACTATTCAGGCAAGCAACGTTGCTCATGTGAGCTGAAGTCAGTTGTTTAATGACTTCACTGTTTGCAGACTGTGTCCTAAAGATGTTTCTTTATTTGCAATATGAATGAGCAAACCTATTCTCAACAGGGAAAGAAAAGAGCAGCATTGTGTGGCCACGGCGGTGGTTGGGGCTGTGACATTTCGCAGTTGCCATTGTGGTAATTAAGGCCCCGGTGATTCAAAGTCTTGAAATCAGACATTAAGTAATCCCCTGGTGTTACTCATGTGCTTGAGTTGAGCTTAGGTGTAATTTTTTGCATTCTTTTGTAAGAATGCTGGAAAAAGCACATCTGATTCAAGAACACAGCTCCTAACTTCAGACTCTCCTGCGTCAAAACAGGAGGAACTTCACCGAGAGCTGTGCAAGCTCAGGATTTGAGTATAGAGCCAAAGTCCAACACAGGACTGAAATTGCTAAATGTACCTACATACTGAGATTCTTCCCCCAAAAATAGAAGAAAAATAAAAGGTTGCATTAGATAAGAGCTAGTCAGTGGCAGCTCGAGTTAGAACTAGATGATATTTAAGGTCCCTTCCAACCCAAACCATTCTATGATTATATGAAGACTTGCTTTTACACCAATGCACTTTAAAAAAAAATCAGTCTATTTCCTCACCTTAACTCTGACTTCTCTTTCAGTCTTAAACACCTACAAACAGGGTTTAATAATTAATGTCTTTTTTGCACTGTACTCCCAAGGCATATGCTCTGTTGAACTGTGCTTCATGCAGATGCTAAGGGTAGGTGTGAGACAGAATGTCTGCAGATCCTCTCAACTGGGAATTCTTGGGCTTTCAATACATTATTAAAAGTCACTCTCCAGGGCAGCTTGGAAAATACTGGTTCCTGGTGTATGAGGAACCCCAAGAGACTCTCCAAGCCCAGCTCAAGACCAGGAGATGACTGATGCATACTTACCACTGCAGAAATCCAACAGAGTAAGTCTGTTCTCCTCCTCTTCCTGAGGCCAGAACAAGAAAAATTAGTGATTTCTGATAATACCTAGCCCTATATAGTGTCGATGGGATAACAAAGATCCACAGAAACCTAGGTAGCATGTGGTGCAGAGAATGGACACCCACAGAAAGCACTGTGTGCCCTTTCCAGCAGGAAGTCAGTGAAACCTGAAAGATTGCTCTGAATTTTGGAGTGTGAGAAAGCAGAACCAGAGCTCACCCTTGCAAAGCCAGAGAAAAGAAAACTAATGTGTCCTGCTGCTTGCATTTTCACAGCATTGAAGCCTTAGTTAATGAGACAGGGAGAGCAGCATTTGGCCCAGTGGCAGAAGAGCCACATTCCAGCTTGGAGATGTGATGGATCTGAGCTAATGGAATGAGGGTAACTCAGACCTGTCACTGTGTCAGCAGTGGGGCACACATCCACCAGCCCCATGCTAAATACCCAGAGTGCACAGCTCACTTATTATGGTAATTCCAAACTGTTTGAATTAAACCAAGCTCTGATTTACCTTCCCAAACTGCTGGACACCTTTGTTCAGATTTCTGGGTGTTCCCTGCCTTAAGCCATATGTTAACATCTGGATAAAAGCAAATGCAGAAGTGAATCTCATGTTCCATAACTGCTGAATTTAAAAGTGTGATTTGGTGGCATTTAATATGCTCTTTGTGTCTGTTTTGCACAAGAACGAGTGATTAGGATGCAGCCCAGCCAAGAATAAGGTCATTTGTATGTAATTTATTCTCCCAGCAGTTGTACTGAAACAACTCGAGCTGACCTGAAAAGTCTTGTTATCAGGGTGTGAGGGTACAATGAGTATCAGAACCCACCCCATATGAAGGATAAAGCAACCTTGGGTCTTTGGATAGAAGGTCTGGTAAATACTATGTGATTTTACACGTTGAGACAATACTTACAAACACAAGTTCCTGGTAACTTTAAATATCCTAATTTAAAGTTTGAGCAAATTCAATAGTAAAATAATACTTTGCCTCTTTGATGCTGAAGTAGAAAAATGAT